>NC_073377.1:106718305-107046515 GCF_028641065.1 Leucoraja erinaceus | reverse complement strand
TCTCTCTCCCTGCTCTTTCCACTAACTCTCGCTCCCCTCTCTTTCCCCTCCTCTCTTGGTCCTGCTATCAAACTCTCTCTCCCGCTCTGTCCCCTAACCTAACTCTCTCTCCCTCTCTGCGCCTCCCTTCTTTCGTCTCCTCTCCACCGCTTCTCTCTCTCTCCTCTCTCTGCCCCCCCATTCCCCATCCCTCTCTCCCACATTCTCTCTTCCTATCATCACCTTCTGCTCTCTCCTAGGTCTCTCCTATGCTATCTCGGAATAGCATCTCTATGTCTCTCTTCGCACTAGTCCCTCTCTTCACCCTTACCCAATTTCTCCCTCTTTCACCCACCAATACCTATCTCTTTTTAACCCCTTCTCATTTCTCCAAAACCTCTCTGGAAACCATAACAACATCAACTACTCTCCCTACACTTGCCTGGGGGCGCTGCCCTTTTCTAGTTTTTTCAGTTTTGATCTAGCATTTTTTCTAGTTGCACACCCCTCCCCCCTCTCTCCCTCTTTTCACTCAAACTCTCCCCCTCTCTCTCTCCCATCCACTCTTCTCTACTCTCAACTCTCTCATCTTACTCGCCTCTCCTCTCTTCCCTCTCACTCCTCTTGTCTCCCCTATCTATCACTCTTCTCCCCTCTCCCTCCCCACTCTCCCCTCCTCTCTAGCCACCTCTCCCTCCGTATCTCTCTCCATTCAAGCCCCATCTTATTCTCCCACTCTCTCTCATCTAACCCCGTCTCTCGCGCCCTCCTCTCCCCTCTATACCTTCTCTTTTCCCTCATATCCCCTTAGCTTTAAAACTAAAATACCGTATCACACCTCTCTAACCCACTATATCTAATATCTCTTCTCCACTAATCTCTCTATCCACTTTTGATAGATTCCCGTCAAGGGGGGGTTACTTACTTTGAAAAACGATGCGGGCCGTGGATATTTAAAATTCCGCTCTCGGGGGTTCTCTGGAAGATTTTTCATACCCGATGATAGAGAAGACTTGGCTTTCCCCATGAGTTTTCAGTATATCCCTCTTGAACTCACGGATAATGCCCTATCTGCTCACACGATTCTCTTTGTATAGTTGAAGAAGTTTTATCGGGGGGGGGAGAGGGGGTTGCCACTCTCTCTCCCATTTATCATTACCCTAGGGGTACGGTTGAGGATCTGATTCCAGAGAGGGGGAGGCTCTCAAGTTGGGAGAGTAGGGGCCAAAGGGGACTCTCCCCCCCCCTAGAGGGGGAGAAAAGAGGAAGAGATGGTCTCTCTCTCCATTCACCGCCCCCTCTGAAGTCCCCCCGTCTCTCTAGCGCACCCCGTCGACACTCTCCCCTCACTGTTCTCCCTGTCTCCTTCCCACTCTACTATCTCTCCACCTCCCTTTGAGGGTCTGTCCCTTCAGCACAGAGACTCTCGCGGCAGCGGCGCAACGTTTCCGACGCCTCCAACCGCCCGGGACACTCGCACTGTCCGGAGTGCTCCATGGCCAGAGCTGTAGCGAGCCACTCGCAGCGCCGCAAACACTCGACAACGCCGCAATCACTCGTCAGTCCCGGCTCCCCGCATCTGTTCCTGCCGCTGGTTTTGCTCCCATCCCTCCCGCAGCCCCGGCTCTCCAACACCCGCGGACCAGGCAGTTTATCCGAGTTTTGAAATTTTCGTTGATCACAAAATTTCTCACCACTGAGCGTGAGAAATCTTTGATGAGCGTGAGGGCGTGAGATTTTGCTTGAGGGCGTGAGTCTCACTCTCAAAGCGTGAGAGTTGGCAGCTCTGACCATAATGACGTTTCTGATCAAATTGTTTGCATCGAAACTTAGGAAACAGGTTAAGTTGAACCGAACTCAGTCTAGTTCTGAGCGTTCTTTTAACTAATGTAACTTGCTTTAAAAAATATTTCCATTCACACGCAAAACAAGGTAAAGGCTTCACAGTTTTTGTCAAAAGTCCCCAGTCAGCTGATGAATCCCATAGATGCCATCTTGCCCCCTAGACACAACACAAAGTTTGCCTGACAATCTCTAGATCATTCGTGCAGCTGCTGTTTCAAACTGCAGTCCCATGCATTGAAGGATCTGCAGTCTATCATGTCCAGTTCACAAATAACCGCAACAAAGCTCTGTAATTGCCATTTAAAATGTTAAACAATATTGCATATTGCAAAATGGTCCTGCACTGAATTTAACGGTTTCGTGAACAAACTTGATCTGATCAATTTTGCCATTTGTAAGATATTATAGTGGTGGCAAGTAGACAGAAACAAAGACAGGTTTTCAGTCAAGCTGTTGCCAGTGTGGGTCTTTTTTATTTTTTACAAACGTACACTACATATATTCACATATATATTCACGAGACTGATAAGAGAATGAACATATCGCATGACACAAATTATACCTTTCTGGTACTCAGTTCTTAAAGATAGTTATCAATATATACACTACACCAACTTTATCCATGGATAGTTTAATGTTTTTTGTACAATCTGTCTTTTCTTGTAAACAAAAATATAGACAATAGACAATAGACAATAGACCACAGGTGCAGGAGGAGGCCATTCGGCCCTTCGAGCCAGCGCCGCCATTCAATGTGATCATGGCTGATCATCCCGAATCAGTACCCCGTTCCTGCCTTCTCCCCATATCCCCTGACTCCGCTACTTTTAAGAGCCCTATCTAGCTCTCTCTTGAAAGCATCCAGAGAACCTGCCTCCACCGCCCTCTGAGGCAGAGAATTCCACAGACTCACCACTCTTTGTGAGAAAAAATTTTTCCTTGTCTCCGTTCTAAATGGCTTACTCCTTATTCTTAAACTGTGGCCCCTGGTTCTGGACTCCCCCAACATCGGGAAAATGTGTCCTTCCTCTAACGTGTCCAAGCCCTTAACAGTCTTATATGTTTCAATGAGATACCCTCTCATCCTTCTAAACTCCAGAGCGTACAAGCCCAGCTGCTCCATTCTCTCAGCATATGACAATCCCGCCATCCCGGGAATTAATCTTGTAAACCTATGCTGCACTCCCTCATTAGCAAGAATGTCCTTCCTCAAATTAGGGGACCAAAACTACACACAATTCTCCAGGTGTGGTCTCACTAGGGACCTTGTACAACTTCAGAAGGACCTCTGTGCTCCTATATTTGATTCCTCTTGTTATAATGGCCAGCATACCTTTCGCTTTCTTCACTGCCTGCTGTGCCTGCATGCTTACTTCCATGGACGGATGTACAAGGACCCCCAGATCCCGTTGTACTTCCCCTTTTCCCAATTGATGCCATTTAGATAGTAATCTGCCTTCCTGTTTTTGCTACCAAAGTGGATAACCTCACATTTATCCGCATTAAACTTATCTGCCATGCATCTGCCCACTCCCCCAACCTGTCCAAGTCACCCTGCATTCTCATAGCATCCTACTCACAGTTCACACTGCCACCCAGCTTTGTGTCTTCTGCAAATTTGCTAATGTTACTTTGAATCCCTTCATCCAAATCATTGATGTATATTGTAAATAGCTGCGGTCCCAGCACCGAGCCTTGCGGTACCCCACTAGTCACTGCCTGCCATTCTGAAAGGGACCCGTTAATCCCTACTCTTTGTTTCCTGTCTGCCAACCATTTCTCTATCCATGGTACACAAAAGAGCTGGAGAAACTCAGCGGGTGCAGCTATGGAGCGAAGGAAAAAGGTAACGTTTCGGGCCAAAACCCTTCTTCAGACTTCCTTCGCTCCATAGATGTTGCTGCACCCGCTGAGTTTCTCCAGCTCTTTTGTGTACCTTCGATTTTCCAGCACCTGCAGTTCCTTCTTAAACACTTCTCTATCCATGTCAAGGGACTCTACCGCTAATACCATGTGCCCTAATTTTGCCCACTAATCTCCCATGTGGAACCTTATCAAATGCTATATTTGTCAAAAATTCTTGAGTATGTAGAATTAGTTGTCAACATTTACTGATTCTTGATATAAAAGATCTTCAGATCAAAATAAACTAAACTGTTCCCATGTTATATTAAACTTTAGCATTGGAAATTATTTTCCTAATTATTTTCATGATTTGGCCCTTGGTGTTGAAAAAGATATACTGCACACTAATCTAAATTGGTCAGTGCTATTTTTGGAAGGTTAGTTCGGTGCTCTGTGCCTTCAGTCAGAAAGGTGTGATGCTTTGTCCTGCCTGTTCCCTGCCACTGCTGTCAACACTGTTCTCTCTGTCAGCATGACAGTAGGAGGATTGAGCAGGTCAATTGCAAATGCTTGTTTTGCTCTCTGCTCCCAATTGTTCTGCTGCCACAATATATTATAGAGTGTGAAAGAAAGTTGATGATGAAATTTGAGTCTTTGATTTTTTTTTGTGCGTGTGGCAAATTCTTCCAATTTATTTCCTCTGCTTGTGCTTACAGTGGCTTGCAAAAGTATTCATGCCCCTTGAACTTTTCCACATTTTGTCACGTTACAAACATAAATGTATTTTATTGGGATTTTATGTGATAGGCCAACACAAAGTGGCGCATAATTGTGAAGTGGAAGGAAAATGATACATGGTTTTCAAATTTTTTTACAAATAAAAAACTGAAAAGTGTGGCGTGCAAAAGTATTTAGCCCCCTTCACTCTGATACCCCTAAATAAAATCCAGTGCAACCAATTGCCTTTAGAAGTCACCTAATTAGTAAATAGTCCACTTGTGTGTAATCTAATCTCAGTATAAATACAGCTGTTCTGTGAAGGCCTCAGAGGTTTGTTAGAGAACATTAGTGAACAAACAGCATCATGAAGCCCAAGGAACACACCAGACAGGTCAGAGATAAAGTTGTGGAGAAGTTTAAAGCAGGGTTAGGTTATAAAAATCTATATCCCAAACTTTGAACATCTCACGGAGCACTGTTCAATCCATCATCCGAAAATGGAAAGAGTATGGCACAACTGCAAACCTACCAAGACATGGCCGTCCACCTAAACTGACAGGCCGGGCAAGGAGAGCATTGATCAGAGAAGCAGCCAAGAGGCCCATGGTAACTCTGGAGGAGCTGCAGAGATCCACAGCTCAGGTGGGAGAATCTGTCCACAGGACAACTATTAGTCATGCACTCCACAAATCGGGCCTTATGGAAGAGGGCAAGAAGAAAGCCATTGTTGAAAAAAGCCATAAGAAGTCCCGTTTGCAGTTTGTCACAAGCCATGTGGGCGACCCAGCAAACGTGTGGAGGAAGGTGCTCTGGTCAGATGAGACCAAAAGCGAAGTTTGTGGCCTTAATGAAAACGCTATGTGTGACGGAAAACTAACACTGCACATCACCCTGAACACACCATCCCCACTGTGAAACATGGTGGTGGCAGCATCATGCTGTCGGGATGCTTTTCTTCAGCAGGGACAGGGAAGCTGGTCAGAGTTGATGGGAAGGTGGATGGAGCCAAATACAGGGCAATCTTGGAAGAAAACCTGTTAGAGTCTGCAAAAGACTTGCGACTGGGGCGGAGGTTCACCTTCCAGCAGGACAACGACCCTAAACATACAGCCAGAGCTACAATGGAATGATTTAGATCAAAGCATATTCAGGTGTTAGAATGGCCCAGTCAAAGTCCAGACCTAAATCCAATTGAGAATCTCTGGCAAGACTTGAAAATTGCTGTTCACAGACGCTCTCCATCCAATCTGACTGAGCTTGAGCTATTTTGCAAAGAAGAATGGGCAAAAATTTCAGTCTCTAGATGTGCAAAGCTGGTAGAGACATACCCCAAAAGACTTGCAACTGTAATTGCAGCGATAGGTGGTTCTACAAAGTATTGACTCACGGGGGCTGAATACTTTTGTACGCCACACTTTTCAGTTTTTTATTTGTAAAAAAATTTGAAAACCATGTATCATTTTCCTTCCACTTCACAATTATGAACCACTTTGTGTTGGTCTATCACATAAAATCCCAATAAAATACATTTACGTTTGTGGTTGTAACGTGACAAAATGTGGAAAAGTTCAAGGTGTATGAATACTTTTGCAAGCCACTGTATACTGTTCCTTTGTCAACAAGGGTCCATATTTACCTTGCACACATGTACTGTACATCCCTGGTGCATGATCTTTGACTGAGATTTAACCAGCTATTTGAGCAGAACACACCAAATAATCTAAGTGTCAACTCACCTAAAATAAAATCTGCATTTGGGGCCATTGGATGTCAAGTTAAGTCAAGTCAAGTCAAATTTATTTGTCACATACACATACGAGATGTGCAGTGAAATGAAAAGTGGCAAAACTCACGGACTTTATGCAAAAAACAAACAAACAAACAAACTACAAACAGAATGGAACAGAATCACATATTCTTTTACATACTACATATTGTGGGAGGAAAGATAAAGGGAAAAAAAACAGCACTTTAAAAAAAACAGTAGAATGGTTCAGTAAAGTCAGTCCCTGGTGAGGTAGGAGTTTACAGTCCTAATTGCCTCTGGGAAGAAACTCCTTGTCAACCTCTCTGTTCTCACAGCATGGCAACGGAGGCGTTTGCCTGACCGTAGCAGCTGGAACAGTCCATTACAAGGGTGGAAGGGGTCTCCCATGATCTTATGGGCTCTGGAGTTGCACCTTCTGATGTATAGTTCCTGCAGGGGGGCGAGTGAAGTTCCCATACTCTCTGCAGAACCTTCTTGTCCTGGGCAGAGCAGTTCCCAAACCAAATCATGATATTTCCGGGCAAGATGCTTTCTACAGCCGCTGAGTAGAAGCACTGGAGGATCCTCAGAGACACTCTGAATTTCCTCAATTGCCTGAGGTGGTAAAGGAGCTGTCTTGCCTTACTCACGAGTTCTGCAGCGTGCGATGTCCATGCCAGATCCTCAGAGATGTGGACTCCCAGGTATTTAAAACAGCTCAACATATCCACAGTATCCCCATTTATCCTCAATGGAGTGTACGTCCTCGGATGATGTGCCCTCCTAAAGTCCATGATCAGCTTCTATGTTTTTTTGATGTTCAAGAGGAGGCTGTTATCCTGGCACCAGAGTGCTAGACCAGCCACCTTCTCCCGGTAGGCCTTCTCATCGTTGTCTGAGATCAGGCCCACCACCATAATATCATCAGCAAACTTGATTATCGAGTTGGAGCTGAACCTAGCCACACAGTCATGTGTGTACAGGGAGTACAATAGGGGGCTGAGGACGCAACCCTGGGGCGATCCTGTGCTCAGGGTGAGGGACTTTGATATATTTCCTCCCATCTTGACTACCTGGGGCTTGGTGGAGAGAAAGTCCAGGACCCAGGCACACAGGGAGGTGTTGAGCCCCAATTCCAGTAGCTTCTCAGCCAGTCTGGTGGGGACTATCGTGTTGAAGGCTGAACTGAAGTCTATGAACAGCATCCTCACGTAGCCCCCCTTCTGGCTGTCAAGATGAGAGAGAGCAATGTGCAAAACCTGAGAGACCGCATCGTCCATAGATCTGTTCGGACTGTATGCGGACTGCAACGGGTCCATGTTGCGAGGGAGGAAGGTGCAGATGTGTTTGTTCACCAGCCTCTCAAAGCATTTCATGACTACCGAGGTGAGGGCCACCGGACGGTAGCCATTCAGACAGGCTGGGGAGGCATTTTTAGGTACCGGTACAATGATGGATTTTTTGAAACAGGCAGGGACCACGGACTTGTCCAGGGAGAGGTTGAATAATGTAGTGAGCACCGGAGCTAGCTGCGTAGCACAAGGCTTAAGTACTCGCCCCGAGATGCCATCAGAGCCTGCAGCTTTCCTCATGTTCACCCGTGTCAGAGCCCTCCACACATCGTGCTCGGACAGCGAGAATGTGTACTCATCCCCAACGATGGACCTCCCTTCAGCTTCGGTAGCCAGCCCGTTGACGGTATTGTCGATAGTCGGCAGACCTGGGGTGGTGTTGCCCCTCTCGAAACGAGCATAAAAGGAGTTCAGGTCGTCAGCTAGGGAGGTGCCGGCACTTGTGGATGAGGAGGGGGTGCTCCGGTAGTTGGTTACAGTCCGTAGCCCCTGCCACAGGCGTCTGGTGTCCTGCTGCTCCATCTGTCACTCCATCTTGTCTCTGTACCTTTTTGCGTCCTTCACTGCCCTTCGCAGTCGGTAGGACTCTACCTTGTAGACGTCCATGTTTCCGGATGCCAGGCCAGAGTTGTAGGCAGCGGTGCGAGCATTCAGGGCCACACGAACAGACCTGTCTACCCAGGGTTTTTGATTCGGAAAGGTGCTAACCCTTACCGTGGGGATGATGTTGTTGGCTATTGATGCAATGAAGTCCGTGACTGCTTCCGCGAACTCACTGACGTCACTGGAACTTGCTTGGAACATATTCCAGTCAACATCTGGGTCAGACCACCGCTTTACGTCCCTCGTCACTCCCGCTTCCCGAACTATCCCCTGTTTATACTCTGGCAGCAGGAAAATGGCAGCGTGGTCAGATTTTCCTAAGGGAGGGAGTGAAACGGCTTTGTAGCCTTTCCTGAACGGTGTGTAGCAGTGGTCCAATGTTCTCTCCCCCCTGGTGGCACACGTGATGTGTTGGTAGAAGTTCGGCATGACCTTCTTGAGATTTGATTTATTAAAATCTCCAGCCACCACCATAGCCGCATCCGGGTTCTTGTTTTGATGTTGACATAGCACATCGTGTAGGGTTCTTGGGTCCTCCAAAATATTCCAACTGGAATTTAAACTGGAGGTGGTGAAGGGAGGGATTAAGCCAGAAAGGGTATAAAGAATACACACTATAGAATTTGACATAAAACATCCCCACACAGCAGAATCAAAGTTTCCCACTGTGTGGGAAGGCACCAAAGTCAGTCTCTTCCTCCATGTTCCTCGTGGTCAGGGCCTCCCAAAGCCCTCCGCAGTTGCACAGCTACGGGCGGCCCGATGTCCAGGACCGCTCGCCGGGGTGATACAAGTCCGACGTCGGGGCTGCGGGACATCCTCAGCGGCGTGGACACCAGAGTCGGCCCCCTCCTACCGGAGTTGGCGGCTAATGCAAGGCGTGTCTACAGCAGCAGTCTCCACCCGGCGCGGGGCCTACGGACTTTGGAAGCCGCCGCCGATTTCCGGTTAGGAGGGGCACAGCGCAGACACCGAAAACGCAGCGCGTGTGAAGACGGGGGGGGGGGGGGGCCGAAAAACGGGGGGGGGGGGGGGGGGGGGGGGAGGGAGGTAGTAGAGGGGTGATGTCATTCGCAGCGCCACGGAATACTGTGGAGCAGAAACCATTGTCCCCATCCGTTTTATTTTCAAAGATTTGAGAACATTTCATAAATAACTCAAGAAAGAAATAAAGCACAAAAACTGTCAGGTAAGCCATCTTTTTGACACCGGCATAAATATCTCTACAGGAATATGTAAATAATACCATCAGGGCATCGTTTTTTCAACGCAGTATGATTATACACCACAACTTACACCCACATACAATCCAAGATCAGAGTTTTATAAGTATAGAGAGATCAGAACAGTACAGTAAGGAACAGGCCCTTCGGCCCACTGTGGCCATGTCGACAATGATGTCAAGATAGACTGATGTCCTCTGTCCCAACTTTTTGATATCTGTCGTTTTAAACCCTTCTGATGTTTTAATTACGTTGTATATCATTTTTTTTTCTTGGTATGTGCAATAATATTTGTTCTCGTCCATTGCCTATTCCTTATGTGTTTGTCATCTTCAATATCTTCTGTCTCTGAGAAAGAATAATAAAAATATCAGATTAATTTAACTCTTTGGTTTCTTCACGAAGGCTATGCAGAATGTCAGGGAAGAAGGAAGGAGGTGAGAAACCTTCACTATAGTTCAAGCAGGCTTCACTACTGCGTCATTTTCATGGCATATCATGTCAAGGTTTTAATCTATAGTACCCTTTTATCATTTTAAATTAACAACCAATTTAGCCAGGTAAGGTAATACATTTGTTCATTACAGTTCTGCCTTCAACACCATAATCCCAACCAAAGTAATCTCCAAACTCTTGGACCTAGCAGACAGTATACCCTCTGCAACTGAAGCCTTGACTTATTGACCCATAGACCATTATCAGTGAGGATGTGACAAAATATCCTCCACAATAATTCTTAACACTGATGCCCCACAAGGATGTGTTCCCAGCCCTTACTTTAGTCTCTATAGACTCATGAACAATGGCGGAATGGACAGGATGGAGTACAAGGAGGGAATAGAGAACTCAGTAATGTGGGTCAAGGCAACAACCTTCTCCTTAGTGTCAGTAGGATGAAGAAGCTAGTTATTGATTTCAAGAAACAGGGTTGTGCACATGCCCAAGTCAACCTCTACGATATTGAAGCAGGATTGGTTGCGAGGATGGTTGAGAGCTTCAAGTTACTAGCTGTAGTTATCATAAACAATTTGTCCTAGATCAACCACATTGAATCCATAACCAAAAAATGCCTCTATTTCCTCAGAAGGTTAAGTAAATTCAGCATTTCTCCAATGACTCTAACCAATTGCTGCAGATACACCATAGAAAGCTTCCTGTTGGGAAGCATCGCAGCATTGGGAACAACTTTGCCCAAGACTGCAGGGAATTGCAGAGTTGTGGATATATAGCCCAACCAGACTTTCTCCGTTGACTACACTTCACATTGCCATGGGAAAGCAGCCAACATAATCAAAGACCATTTTCACCATTCTCTCTTTTCTCTCCCATTTGATAGAAGATACAAAAGCTTGAAAGTACTTACCAACAAGTTTAGGAATAACTTCTTCTGTTATCAGACGACTGAATGGTCCTCTCATAAGCAAGTGAGTAGTCATAGAAACATAGAAACATAGAAACATAGAAAATAGATGCAGGAGTAGGCCATTCGGCCCTTTGAGCCTGCACCGCCATTAAATATGATAATGGCTCATCATCCAACTCAGTATCCTGTACCTGCCATCTCTCCATACCCCCTGATCCCTTTAGCCACAAGGGCCCAATCTAACTCCCTCTTAAATATATCCAATGAACTGGCCTCAAATACCTTCTGTGGCAGAGAGTTCGAGATTCACCACTCTCTGTGTGAAAAAATGTTTTCTCATCTCAGTCCTAAAGGATATTTTCCCCTTATCCTTAAGCTGTGACCCCTTGTCCTGGATTCCCCAACATCGGGAACAATCTTCCTGCATCTAGCCTGTACAACCCCTTATGAATTTTGTAAGTTTCTATAAGATCCCCCCTCATTCTTCTAAATTCTAGCGAGTACAAGCCAAGTCTATCCAGTCTTTCTTCATAAGACAGTCCTGACATCCCAGGAAGCAGTCTGGTGAACCTTCTCTGTACTCCCTATATGGCAAGAATGCCCTTCCTCAGATTAGGAGACCAAAACTGTACACAATACTCCAGGTGTGGTCTCACCAAGACCCTGTAAAACTGCAATAGAACCTCCCTGCTCATATACTCAAATCCTTTTGCTATGAATACTAACATACCATTCGCTTTCTTCACTGCCTGATGCACCTGCATGCCTACTTTCAATGACTGGTGTACCATGACACCCAGGTCTCGTTGCATCTCCCCTTTTCCTAATCGGCCACCATTCAGATAATAGTCTACTTTCCTGTTCTTGCCACCAAAGTGAATAACATCACATTTATCCACATTAAACTTCATCTGCCATGCATTTGCCCACTCACCCAGCCTATCCAAGTCACCTTGCAGCCTCCTAGCATCCTCCTCACAGCTAACACTGCCCCCCAGCTTTGTGTCATCCGCAAACTTGGAGATATTGCCTTCAATTCCCTCATCCAGATCATTAATATATATTGTAAATAGCTGGGGTCCCAGCACTGAGCCTTGCGGTAACCCACTAGTCACTGCCCGCCATTGTGAAAAGGACCCGTTTACTCCTACTCTTTGCTTCCTGTTTGCCAGCCAGTTCTCTATCCACATCAATACTGAACCCCCAATACAGTGTGCTTTAAGTCTATATATACTAATCTCTTATGTGGGACCTTGTCGAAAGCCTTCTGAAAGTCCAGATATAACACATCCACTGGTTCGCCCTTATCCACTCTACTAGTTACATCCTCGAAAATTCTATAAGATTCATCAGCCATGATTTACCTTTCACAAATCCATGCTGACTTTGTCCAATGATTTCACCACTTTCCAAATGTGCTGCTATCCCATCTTTAATAACTGACTCCCGCAGTTCCCCACTACCGATGTTAGACTAACTGGTCTGTAATTCCCCGTTTTCTCTCTCCCTCCCTTTTTAAAAAGTGGGGGGTTACATTAGCTACAATCCTCAGGAACTACTCCAGAATCTAAAGAGTTTTTGAAAAAATTATAACACTAATGCATCCACTATTTCTGGGGCTACTTACTTAAGTACTCTGGGATGCAGCCTATCTGGCCATCCTGGGGAATTTATCGACCTTTAATCCATTCAATTTACCTAACACCACTTCCAGGCTAACCTGGATTTCATTCAATTCCTCCAACTCCTTTGACCCTGCTATTTCCCCTGCTATTTCCGGCAGATTATTTATGTCTTCCTTAGTGAAGACGGAACCAAAATAGTTATTCAATTGGTCTGCCATGTCCTTGTTCCCCATGATCAATTCACCTGTTTCTGACTGCAAGGGACCCTACATTTGTTTTAACTAATCTTTTTCTCTTCACGTATCTATAAAAAACTTTTGCAGTCAGTTTTTATGTTCCCTGCCAGTTTTCCTCATAATCTATTTTCCCTTTCCTAATTAAGCACCTTTGTCCTCTGCTGGGACTTTGAATTTCTCCCCAGTCCTCTGGTAGGCTGCTTTTTCTGGCTAATTTGCGTGCTTGATTTTTTTTTTGTTCTGATCTTCCGACCTAGCCCATGCTGATCAACTTGCCCCATCTACATGTCCCATCTGCCCACATTTGGCCCATATCCCTCTAAACCTTTCCTATCCACATATCTGTCTGAATATCTTACAAATGGTGTTATAGTACATATCTCAATTATGCCTTCTGGCAGCTCGTTCCATACACCCACCACACTCTGCGTGAAAAAGTTGGTCCTCAGGTTCCTATTAAATCTTTCCACTCTCATTTTAAACCTATGTCCTCGGGTTTTTAATTCACTAATCTGGGTGAAAGATTCTGTGCATTCCTCTCATGATTTTATACACCTTTGTAAGATCACCCCTTAGCCTCCTCTCCCTATAGCTCTGGCCCGTCTGTAACTCTGTACAGGTGACAATAATAACTCAATATCAATGCCAATAAATAAAGGACTCATGTTAACCCATAAACAAGCATTTAAGCAACATGTTAATCTCCTTTTTCAAACTATCCATTGAACTACCTCCTCCATCTTGCTAATCTCTACATTGTATCCACAATCTCTACAGTGTACAACTTAATTTACACATATTTCATATTTGATTTCCTTTCCCTTGCTGTTGATGCCTGCCCTGTCAGCTGTCCAATCTCAAGCTCCGGAATTATTTTCCAAAAGATATCTCTCTCATTACCAGGGATGTAATGCTCAGGGTTTATAAGGCTCTGGTCAGACTGCATTTGGAGTATTGTGAGCAGTTTTGGGCCCTATATTTTAGGAAAGAATGTGCTGGCATTGGAGAGGGTCCAAAGGAGGTTTAAGAAAATAATTCTGGGATGATTAGGTTAACATATGATGCATGCTTGAAGGCGCAGGGCCTGTACTTGCTGGAGTTTAGAAGGATGAGGAGGCATCTCATTGAAATTTACCAAATAGTGAAAGCCTGGATAGAGTGGATGTGGTGAGAATGTTTCCACTAGTGGGGAGAGTCTAGGACAAGAGGGCACAGCCTCAGAATAAAAGGATGTACCATTAGAAAGGAGAGGGGGGGGGAATTTTTTTGTCAGTGGGTGGTGAATTTGTGGAATCCATTGCTACAGAAGGCTGGCTGGAGGCCCAAGTTTAGTTTAGTTTAGTTTAGAGATACAGTGTAGAAACAGGCCCTTTGGCCCACCGAGTCTGCTACTGACTAGCAATCCCCACACATTAACACTATCGTACACACACTAGGGGACAATTGTATTTATACCAAGCCAATTAACCTACAAACCTGTACGACTTTAGAGTGTGGGAGTGTGGAGGAAACCAAAGATCTCGCAGCGGCGAAAACCCACGTGGTCATGGGATGAACGTACAAACTCCGTACAGACAGCACCCATCGTCGGGATCGAACCCAGGTCTGTAGCGCTGTAAGGCTGCAACTCTACCGCTGCACCACCATGCTGCCTTTGGGATTCACAGGTTCTTGATTAGTACGGGTGTCAAAGATTACAGCGAGAAGGCAGGAGAATGAAGTTGAAAGAAAGATAGATTGATCAGCTACGATTGAATGCCCGGAGTAGACTCAATGGACCAAATGGTCTATTTCTGCTCTTCTGACATGAACTATCAATCTTATCTTTTAAAATGCTCTTTAAAATGCTTTTGACCCTTTTGATCTTCATCCTAATATAACTTGTGTGAAGAAGTTTAATTTGACAATCTCTACTTTCTGTATAATATACCAATATATCAGGCGGCGCGCGACTCTCGTCAGCAGCAGTTTGGGGGGGGGGAGGCCTCTGCAGCCCCCCGTCTGCATTTTTATTATTTTTTGTCTATGTTTCTATGTAGTTTTTGTTATTTTTTTGTTGGGATATGTGTGTGGGGGGGTGGGGGGGGGGGGGGGGGGTGGGTGGGGGGGGGGGTGGGAGGGAGGGAGCGGGAGTAACTTTAATCTCTCTCCCTGTATGGGAGACCCAACCTTTTTCTTTGTCGGGGTCTCCGTTGAATCGTTGGGGGCTGCAACGAGAGCGGCCTCCAACAGGAGAAGACCGGGGGCTCTGGTGCCGAACACTGACCTCACCGTCGCGGAGCTGGCGAGTCCGGAGCGGGTGGAGCGGTGGTGGAGCGCTGCTGCGGCCCGACCTCCGGAGATTCGGAGGCTGCAACTGCGGGTCTGGCGGACGGGGGCACCGGGAGCCCGCAGGTCCCTGGAGGGAGACCGCTTTTCAGGGCTCCCGCAACGGCGACTTCTCCCGCCCGAGTTGCGGGGTCGAAGAGCTCCTGGAGCGGGGCCTTACAGCACCGCCCCGCGCGGCTTGGAATGGCCGCGGGACTCTGCGAGCGCACGCCGGGGACTCTAACACCAAGACCCGGTGTGCGACTTCGCACCACCCGGCGTGGCTTCAATGGCCGCGGGACAATCGCCATCGCAAGCCGGGGGGCTTTGACTTTGACTCTGACATGGGGTGGGGGGGGGGGGGGGGGGGGATTGCAGTGGAGAGATAAGTTTTTTTGGCCTTCCATCACAGCGATGTGATGGATGTTTATGTAAATTATGTTGTGTCTGGGGTCTATTTGTTTGTAATGTATGGCTGCAGAAACGTCATTTCGTTTGGACCTCAAGGGGTCCAAATGACAAATAAATTGAATCTAATCTTAATCTTAATCTAATCTAATTCAACGTATATATACATGCAAGATCTTGTCAGAATTATGCTATTGAGGGTTCTGCCTCAACCAAGGTGCAGGTTTATTTAAATAATTACAGAATTCATTACAAAGCTTTCTAATATTGCTTGAAGTTTAAAAAATAAACTGCAGATACTGGAAATCTAAACGCTGGAAATATTCAGCAGATCAGGCTGCATCCGTGGGATTTGAAATAGAGTTCAGGGTTTCAACATGAAGCATTAACTGCTTCTCTTCCCACAGATGTGGATGGGTTTGATGAATATTTCCAGCATTTCTTGCTTGCACTTTGGTCTAGTTCAGAATACAAATGATCCTTACACATTATAATTGTAGCTCTGTGGATAGCATTCTCACCTCTTTGTGGGTTCAAGTCCCTTTGAAGGCCTTACAATCCAGTTTAGTGTTGGAGGAGTGCTATATGTGTCTCTTTCTTTTTGTTTTTAAAAAGCTACTGTAATGCGCCCTTTTAAATTGCCCCTCGGGGATGAATAAAGTGCTTGATTGATTGATTGATTGATATATCATTTGTGGTGCTATCTTTTGAATTAGTTGTTAACTGGAGCTAAGCTTGCTCTTTTAGATGAATGTAAAATCTGCAATGTCTATTTTGTGGAAAAGCAGGGGATTTATCCCTGGAATCCTGTACTA
Organism: Leucoraja erinaceus; assembly: GCF_028641065.1. Classification (NCBI taxonomy): domain Eukaryota; kingdom Metazoa; phylum Chordata; class Chondrichthyes; order Rajiformes; family Rajidae; genus Leucoraja; species Leucoraja erinaceus. The sequence continues at coordinate 107,030,447 of NC_073377.1, read as the reverse complement.
CAATCTCTCAAACAGTGCGTGTAATCTGATTTTTTTTGTCATTATTGCATTCTTTCTAGGCACTTACATTGCATAATTATTTTTGAAATTACAACAAAGTACTTTGTTGGCTGTTGGGATAATTTGTTGGAATAAATGCAGTTCTTTCCCGTTTAAGAAATTGGTCTAATAGGACAATGCAAATCAGACATCTAGATTTATAAAACCTTAAGCAGAGGGTTTCATTTTAGAGGCAGAAAGAGGTTAGAGAGCAATATATGATTTGCAATGCAAACCATCTAGTTTCTGGTAAAAAAATAATCTTGAATGCAGGATATTCTTCAAATTTGTGAGCCTTTGGATCATGTGGAGAGCTTGCAATTCCAGGCAGTGCTGGTCATTTATTGTGACTGAATTTGAAGCTGTTGGTTTTTCATTAAATTGTCAGTCAGCAACACTCATTCAGCCAACCTCAGACACAAAACTTTTCTTTATGCGAAAAATGAGATTTTATGTTAAAAAGAATGCACAGAATATAACACGAGGGATGGAATTTGAACACAGCATAAAACAAATGTATAAACCCATGTACTATTAGGGATTCCAGACCAGGCCACAAATCATTCCTTAACTTGCTTTTATTTTTTTCCATATAAACAAGGTATTTGAGTTTTATTTGAGTTCTATATGAAAACTGGTTGGCGAGTCTGAATGGTAATAATGAGCTTTCCTATGTGGCGTGACTGGCCCAGGAGTCTAATGGATATTGCAAAGCAAACATGCAAGGTTTCACCCACAGTTGTGAATCTGTAGAATTCCCTGCCTCAGAAGGCAGCAGGAGGCCAATTATCTGGATGCTTTCAAGAGAGAGTTCGATAGAGCTCTTATACATAGTGCAGGTGCAGGAGGAGGCTATTCGGCCCTTCGAGCCAGCACCGCCATTCATTGTGATCATGGCTGATCATCCCCTATCAATAACTCGTGCCTGCCTTCTCCCCATATACATTGACTCCACTAGCCCCTAGAGCTCTATCTAACTCTCTCTTAAATCCATCCAGTGATGGCCTCCACTGCCCTCTGTTGGAGGGAATTCCATAAATTCACAACTCTCTGGGTGAAAATATTTTTTCTTACCTCAGTCTTAAATGACCTCCCCTTTATTCTAAGGCTGTGGCCCCTGGTTCTGGACTCACCCAACATTGGGAGCATTTTTCCTGCATCTAGCTTGTCCAGTCCTTCTATAATTTTATGTTTCTATATGAACCCCCCTCATCCTTCTAAACTCCAGTGAATACAAGCCTAGTCTTTTCAATCTTTCCTCATATGACAGTCCCCCATCCCAGGGATCAATTTCATGAACCTACGCTGCACTGCTTCAATCACAAGGATGTCCTTCCTCAAATTAGGAGACTAAAACTGTACACAATACTACAGATGTGGTCTCACCAGCGCACCAGAGTCAGGAAAGGGGTACTGATTGTGGATGATCAGCCATGATCACAGTAAATAGCCTACTCCTGCACCTAGTGTCTATTGTCTATAAACAAATCTAACAGTGAGAGAGAAGCCAAGAATTTCCAGAAATGCCTCTTTCAAATAGATACATGATGTTGAGGTGGAGATATTCCATTATCCATGTCTTGCCCAGATTAGAAACCAATGGCCTCATAATAAATTAATAAAGATCGATGCATTGCCAATGCCCCTGTGTCCTTCAAATATTAATTCATTTTACCCTTTCTGCTAGATAGGGCCATTTAGCTAGATAGGGCCATTGGGAGTGTCAGTCCATTTGCACTCAGAAGTCATCTTATATTATGTGAACTATAGTATAAATGAGTTCTATTCCAATCAAAAGTTTTCAGTTGGGTACCGAGATCTATAGTGTAATATAACATTTAAGAAACTTGCATAGCAAACTAATGGGCCTGTCCCACTTAGGCGATTTTTCAGGCAACTGTTGGCAACTGTCAAGTTGCCGGTGGATGCCTGAAAAACCCGCAACTAGAGCGGCGACTGTCAGAGTGGAGAACACACACACACACACACACACACACACACACACACACGCACACACACACACGCGCACACACACACACACACACACACACACACACACACACACACCCACACACACACACACACACACACACACACACACACACACACACACACACGCATACACACACACACACAAACAGACACACACACATACACACGCACACCACACACACACACCACACACACACCACACACACACACACACACACACAGTGTGGAGACAACTTTTAAGAAGCCAGAGATACACGGCTGTGAAGCTCGGCGGACATTAACATTACTGGTCAATTATCCTTGGTTCTGAAAACTACTGTTTACTTTTTTTTTTCCCCCATTGAAATTCACCGGTCAGCACCGGCTACAACCTACGAGAACCTTTGACCTCCTGGCAACCCACTAGGATCTCCTGGCGACCCACCTACAGCACTAGAATTCTCGCTACTCTTCATGGCGGCTTCATTCTGGTCACCGCTAATTTTTCAACATATTGAAAAATTTGCGGCGATCATAATGAGGCCGCGACTAGTTCCCAGAATGCGGGAATGACTCACGACCATGAAGGCGACTCCTCGGCAACATGTGGCGACCATGTGGCGACTGCATAGTCTCCTGCAGTCACCTAAAAAGTCATCTAACTGGCTTAAACTACATTCTTGTTATAAAAATGATTCAGAAGAGCCCTCTAAAATGATTGTGTTTTGCAATGTTAAAGATTGTTTATAAATTGGTAAGCAATGCTAGATAATGTTATTCGAGGAATTAAATGCTAGTTCAATCAATTCTTATGGGTCAATGAACTATGTGATTTTCAGAATCAAGAAACTAAAGCTTTATTTATTCCAGGAAGAAGTGAATTCAAATAATTGCTCTAATTGGTGTTTTTGGTTTGTTTGTCTAAATTTATTACTGTCCTGTTAAACCTTCATTGAAAAACCGTGATGGGCAGTAATGCCACCAAAACTAAATTTTTGCTCTCAGTGGAGAATAGGCAATGACATCAAAGCTATCCATAAATAGCATCCAAGGTGTTTGAAGATGCATTGTCAATTGCTTTGTTTAGTAATAAAAATAGAAAATGCCTGGAACACTTGAATCTGCTGGGATTAGTGGAGAGTAAAAGACAAGATGAACAATTCAGGTCAATACCCTTTCATCAAATCTTTGGTTTCCTTTTAACATTGATGATACCTGAGGAACTATCAACATGCTATTGAACTGAGATATTGATCTTACCTTTCTCTCGCTATAGATGCTGACTGAATGCTGACTGCTCATAGTACTTTTCACTTCCAGAATCTGCCTGATTTTATGTTTCGACTTTGTTTAGCAACATCCTAAAGGACGTCAGGTTGGTTTCCTTCCCATCCACTTAACGTTTTGTGGGCTTTATTAAATCAAAACATTTAAATTAATAATGTTGATTTGTCAAATCTAGATTAATTAAAACAAGATAGCATTACACACAATGTCTCTTTGATAAAAATGACACCCAACTCTGTTTATTTATTGATGATGGAAACAATATTCTTTTAAAATTACCTTTTTATGCGACCATTGTATAAGTTCAAGAACGGAAGTCTGCACCAGCCCCTACACACAGAAGGAATTAAGAAGATATTGGAATTTGAAATATTTTTTCATTTTCCTGCTTTTATTTATTTCTTACAGAATGTGACCACATATTTCAAGCACTTCATATTTTACTCAAAGACTTTATGAAGCAACATATTGAAAGGATTTCTGGTGCCAATCTTTCACAGCCTTCATCTCCCAGGTGTAGGCAGAGAACCATCCCGAATGAGCCTTTGGCATGTTGTCAATATTTTCAGCATCTGCAGATTTTCACAACTTGGATCTGGGCATTGCCCCTCAAGCCACAGTCGCAATCTGAGCAGTCAACACATGAGCAGTTTTGACAGAACATAATGGTTCCAAGCTGCACGTGCACTGTTATCTGGGAATAACATTGACAACTCAAGCAAGTGTACGCAATATCTTGATCTGTGGGAAATGTTAAAAAAGCACAAATTCTAATTATGTTAGAATTTGTTGGTTGGGTGTTTAAAAAATAGTAATCTTTTCTGCAGGCGTCTAAATTATACTGAATATTTACTTTAGACTAGACTTTTAGAAATAAAGCATGGAAACAGGCCCGTCGGCCCAACGGGTCCACATCGATCACCCCGTGCACTAACTCTATCCTACACACTAGGGATAATTTGCATTTTACAGAAGCCAGTTAACCTACAAACCTATATGTCTTTGGAGTGTGGGAGGAAACTGGAGCATCCAGGGAAAACCCACGCAGTCACAAGAAGAACGCACAAACTCCGTACAGACAGCACCCATAGTCAGGATCAAACCTGGGTCTCTGGCACTGTATTGAATTGAATTTCCTTTATTGTCATTCAGACCTTTCAGTCTGAATGAAATTTCGTGCCTGCAGTCATACATACACTAATATAATAATAGACAACAGAACAGACAGTAAACACAAATTAACATCCACCACAGTGAGTCCACCAAGCACCTCCTCACTGTGATGGAGGCAAAAATCTTAGGGCTGCAGTCTCTTCCCTCCTCTTCTCACTCTGCGCTGAGGCGATACTCCACCGGGCGATGGTAAATCAGTCCCGCGGCTCACCGAGCTCCGCAAACGGGCCGGTTCAAACACCGCGGTCCGGGGTGGTCGAAGCTGCCGTCCTCCAGTCCAGCGGACGCAGCTGTTGACGACGTCGTCCACTGGCCCGCAGCCGAACCCCGGACTCAGGCCGCCGCCGCCAGAACGGCGTCTCAGCCACCGAAGCACCGTTCCAGCCCCGAGCCGGGTCGCCCTCACGTGAGCGTCTCAGCCCCGCACCAGGCCGCCCCGATGGGAGCGCCGTTTCCCTCGGGCTGGGCCGCCCCTATTGGAGCGCTGTTTCCCTCGGGCTGGGCCGCCCACACGGGAGCGTCTCAGCCCCGCGCCAGGCCGCCCTCACGGGAGCATCACAGCCCCTCACGGGAGCGCCGTTCCAGCCCCGAGCTAGGCCGCCTTCACGGGAGCGAGCCCAGGGCTAGTCCTGACAGGCTGCCTCCGGAGCCTCGAGGTCGCCAGCTCTGCCATTAGGCCTCAGCGCAGACGGAGGCAGGGAAGGGGGATACGACAAAAAAGTCGCATTCCCCCGAAGGGAGAGACAGCAAGCCCCGTTTCAACCACCCACACATAAACACAACCTAAAAACCAAAAACTTAGCTAGACAAAACGAAAAAAAACCACAAAAAAGTAAAAACAAACGGACTGCAGGCGAACCGCAGCCGCTCACCAGCGCAGTCACTTCCGGACTTTCTGCCACTGCCTGTAAAGGGCCTGTTCCACGAGCAGGCGACTGCATGTGGCAAGCGCGACCTAACGTGGTCGCTTGAGCCGTATGGCCTCGCGGGGCCGATCCCACTTCGATCGCTGGAGCCGTATGGAGTTGTGCAGAGCTGGTCCCGACCTCGCGCGGGGCTCCAAAATACTGACACTGTCCAAAAATTCCGTGCGGCAACAGCCTGCCGGCCCGCAGCCGCATTGAGGCCGTACGCATCGCCTCGACGGGCGTACGCAGCATCTCGACGCTGTCGCAGCATCTTGACGCAGTGTCTTGGTGCGAACTTCCAGCGTACTTCGCTCGAACTTCACGTCAACTCGTACGGGATCACTCGACCTGCGCGCGGCCTCCGCTTCCGGTTTGGTCACACTCGCCGCATGCAGTTGCATGCTCGTGGGACAGGCCCTTAAGGCAGCAACTCTACCACTGTGCTGCTTCTCTTGACTGGATTCAGCAGGAGGCAGTGAAATAGCATGAACTACTAATTTCTGTTATTTATCCTATTTCCCTGGAAATTAACTATATCTCCATCGGGGAATCCTTATGGAAATTTCAGGTGTGTATAAGGAAAGGGTGAAATTCTCAGTCCAATCAATTTCCAACACAGAAAATGCTGGCAGCACTCATCAGTTCGGACAGCATCAATGGGAAGTGTTATGTAAGACCATGGACCTTCATCAGAACTTTCTTCATCAGTGTCCGCTTTTTGTTTCCGATATTATCAATTTTCTGTTACAAACACAGTCAGATTGGTAGCTTCACATGTGCCTTATTTGGTTAAAACCCCTGAAGTTTGAGGGACAATTTTTTTCTCAGCTGTCTCACTTTAAAAGCTATTTTAAACTTACTTTGTTCAAATTAGGAAGTCTGCTAAAGATCAGTAAAGGGCAGAGTTATGTTGAAAAAGGTCTAGAAACAAACCATCATCAAATAAATTACTTAATGATTTTGTGCCCGCTTGCATTCACTTTCAGGATAGAATGTAGATATTTCTGCTACTGAAAGTAAAATCATTGAAGGACAGAAACCCATTAACACCAATACTTTGTAATAAGCCACAGTTCTTTTTCACTAGACCTTCATTTAATAAACCGGAAAATTCTATCTTTAATCATGGACAAGGAAAATAGTCAGAGTTATAACGCTTTACAATGTGGAAACAAGCTCCCTGACCCACAATGCCCATGCTGACCAAGTTGTAATTTTTGGGCTAGACCCATTTGTCTTTATTTGGACCATATACCTCAAAACACTTCCTACCCATACATCTGTCCAAATATCTTTTGAAAATTGTAAATGTATCCACATCTGTAGCTTCCTCTGGCATACCTGGACCACCTTCTTGTAAAAATGTTGCCCTTATGGGGGCACTCTTAAATATCTCCCCTCTCACCTTTAGCCTATGCCCTCTAGTTTTCGAACACTTTACTCTGGGAAAAGGATTGTGCGCGTTCAGATTATCCACGGCCTTCAAGATTTTGTACTTCAATATGGTCATCCCTCGGCCTCCTACGCTCCAAAGAAAATTTGCCAAATAAACAACTTCTCCCTATAACTCAAGCCCACAGGTCCAGGTATTATTCTGATGAAGCTCTTCTGTACCCTTTCCAATTTAATGGCATCCTTCCTTTAGCTGGGTGACCAGAACTGTACACAGTACTTCAAGTGTGCTCACACCAATAACTTGTGCAGCTGTATCACAATGTCCCAACTTTAGTCCACAATACCCTATCTACCTGAACTGCCATTTTCTGGGAACCTATACTCCTAGATCCCAAGGTCTCTACCATTTACTATGCAAGCCCCACCTTGGTTTGACACATGAAAGTCCAACACCTCATACTTGCGAGAGTTCAATTCAGAGATGAATGTTTATTATCATAATCCCAGTCAGAGATTCATTCCTAGGTTTATGTAATGGTGAATTCAAGAACAAAATCTAAAGTAAGCAGTCATAAACATGAACTTTAAGGTCTAAAGACTAAACCATGCCATTGGGCACTTTAATTGAGCCTTGAATAGCTAATTGGCTAATTGCCTTGCCTTTTCCCTCCTATTAACTGATACAATCTTTGCTGTCCAACTGATCTCCATTGTAACGCACATATGACTCACCCATAAAGAAGACGATCTTGACATTAATATTTTTTTTTAACAGGCTGACAGCACTTCAGAATCATGCCTCAAATGCGAATGATTCTTATCCTCACACACTCCCTCCTGTAAGTCCCCTCAAACATTCCGTACACATCATTAACCAACACCGCAAGTCTCTCACCCAGGCAGGACCTTCACAATGGATGGTGGGGACTCGGCGAGTGTGGTAGAGCAGAGGGTTCTAGGAGTGCAGGTGTATAGTTCACTGAAAGTGCAATCCCAGGTAGATAAGGTGGTAAAGAAGGCTTTTGGTATGTTGGTCTTCATCGGTCAGGATATTGAGTATTGGAGTTCAGACATTTTGTTCCAGTTGTACAAGACATTAGTGAGGACACATTTAGAGTACTGTATTAAATTTTGGTCACCCTGCTATAGGATGGATGGCATTAACCTGGAAAGAATGCAAAGATTTATGAGGATTTTGCCAGGACCTGAGGGGCTGAGCTATAGGGAGAGTTGGGCAGGCTAGGTCTTTATCCATGGAGTACAGGAGGCTGATGAAGGTCTATAAAATTATCAGGGGAATAGATACGGTGAATGCATAGTTTTTATGCAATGTAGAGTAATTAAAAACTAGAGGATGTAGGTTAAGTTGTGGGAAGCAAGATTGAATAAGAACCTGAGCAGTAAATGTTTTACTCAGAGATCCTGGGAATATGGTACGAGCTGCCAGAGGTCGTAGTTGAGACACGCACTATAATACCATTTAAAAGAATCCTGAACAGGGATATTGATAGAAAGCATTTAGAGGGATATCGGCCAAATGTGGGCAAACGGGACCAGCATAGATGGGGCATCATGGTTGGCATGGACATGTTGGGCCAAAGGGCCTGTTACTGTGCTGTTTGACTATTTGATTCCATATGCCAGTGGCATTGTGGTTTTGAAATATTCTGTCATTGTTTTTAATAACATATTCCCGTCATCTCCTCTAGTCAACTCACGGGGGACGCATTCCTGTTCCCAAATATCACTCAGATTAGGCAGAGCTAAAAATAGATGACAATTCGTAGACTAATCATTAGGTTCAACAAGGTGACAAAGATACCACATGTTATACTCGGTTAATGAAAGTACATTCACATCCACTGAATGTAATGTGACCACATTCATTGCTTAACATGAAGTATCTTGTTAGTTTACAAACAAAAGGCATGAAAGGCTTGTTCCTTTGATGTTAAAGGAACAGAGGTCACCTGGCAACATTCATTTTTGGGTGACAGACATGGAGGGAAAGGGTTGGCAGCCCTTTCATTAAGCAGAGAGAAGGAGGTGGTGATGCAAGGCTGACCCCTTGAAGATTATTGATTTTGAAAACTCCTTAATCAAAGTTTTGCAGAAGATTCTCTACTGTGGCTCATTGCTGTACTGAACATCAGAGGTAGATCGAGGGAAGTTTTTGAGAGTTTCACATTAGAACATCTTTCAATAAAAGCAAGAACTGGAGACAGGCAGATAAAAGGAATGCTTAACTAACAAAAATCAGGGTTAGAGTTAAGAAGCATCTGTTCACAAAAATTATTAGAATATATAATATTACAGAATAACACAGATCAGGCTGATGGTAAAGGAGATTATGGATATGGAATATCACGCTTAAGGAGATTATGGATATGGAAAGATAAACAAATGGGGTGACTGGCTCCCTCGCCTGTATTTCCCTGTGAAGTCCATAATTTTTTAGACACAATTTGTGTTCCATAATTTCTGCCAGGTTTGGCCACTTACTGACCTTTTGGCTGACTGGTAGAATTCAGAGACTCAAGGAACTGCAGATGCTGGTTAACTAAAATAAAACACAATGTGCTGGACAAAGCAACAAAATGAAAACTAACACAAACTAAGTCTATCAGTCAATCCTTGGTCAGAAGCAGGTTATTGTTGAGTAATGATCCCTGCACATTCCCTGGGTGACAGCCTGCCATATGGTCCTGAGCAATGCTATACATGGTTATGATTACCAATTTTCATAGCAGATGAGTGAAGGAAGCTTTGGAGGAATGTTTTCAGCCTGAAATGTCCAAATATGGATTTCATCACATGTCCATCAGTGGAACATGTGTAGTTCATCATCATCCTTTTTTTTTTGTTTTTGTTTATTTTATTAGAAGTTAATACAGCACAAAACAGTACAGTGGAACCTAATTTTAGGTGCCAACTATGTAATATCGTAATCCATTCTATGTACAACCTCTAGTTTTATGTTATGAGAAGGAAGTAAGCAAGACAAGAAAAAGAAAACAATAGAAAGAGGAAAAAGTGGAAAAATAGATGGTAGAGAGTAGAAAAACGTGAAGTGTGTATATAAAAAATAAAAAAGGAAGAGAGAAAGTGGAAAGTAGAAATAGAAGAGAAGGCCCCTTAAAAGAGAATTTTTCAAATCTGTATTCGGAGATGTAGATCTATCCGCGTCATGAACTGAAATCAGCAATCTTTACGGTACCGCTGCATCACCATGATTCCAAAAAAGTCGATTGAAGAAAATGGAATCCAAAAAGTCGGAGACCAACTCCTTAAGAATGGGTCATATTTATCTATTAGTCGGAGAGTCTCATTTCTTCAAGGCGTGCTATGCTTAAAAATTGCTATGTCCATCATATTCCTAATCCACATTTTAACAGTTGGTTATTATGGTTGTATTTTTCCAAAATTTAAGTATCAATTTCTTTCCAATTATTAACCCATAATTAAAAAAAACATTTTGATCTTTATTTAAATTGGTATCTTCTCCTATTATTCCAAATATAATCCATTCCGTTTTGGGTTCTATTCTTGATTTGAAAAGCTTTGTAATAATATCAAATATATCACTCCAAAATGTATTCAACTTTGTACATCCTACAAATGAATGTGTTATATTAGCGTTTTGAAACAAACATTTATCGCATCTGGGAGAGACGTTTGGATAAAATTTATTCAGCCTCGTTTTTGAATAATATAGTCTATGTAATAATTTGAATTGAATTAAATTATGTCTTGCATTAATAGAACAGTTATGTGTATTTATCAAATACTTTTCCCATCTATCCTTCGAGATCTTTATCATTAGCTCATGTTCCCAATCTTCCCTTAATGCTTCTGTTGAGGGTGATTCTCTATTTAATATATTATTATAAAAGTATGATATTAATTTTTGTGAATCAGGCTTAATTTTCATTGCTTCTTCTAAAAGATCTAAAAATATTGTTTGAAATCTATGTGTATATTTCTTCATAATGTCACATACCTGTATATATTTAAAATATTGATTATCCTTCAATTTAAATTTTAATTTTAATTGTTGAAATGATAACAGTTTGCCCACTTCATAACATATCCCCTACTTTCCTAATCCCCAGTCTATCCCATTGTTGATATGTGTTGTCGATGAGAGAAGGTTTTGAATGCGGGGTTGTTCAATAGTGGGGTTAGTATGATAAATTATTTAATTTCAAGGATACTTTTATTTGTTTCCAAATTCTTATTATATTGTGAATAATTGGGTTCTTCTTATATATTATACTATTCAATTTTATCGGTGAGAGCAGGATCGTTCCCTATATCGTGCGGATAGCACTCCTCTTTCTCCATTCTTATCCTCTCCAACTGCTGAGTGGAACTATTCAGCCTGTACATTATGTTCTTAATATGCACTGCCCAGTAGTAATACATAAAGTTAGGTAATGATAAACCCCCAACTTCTTTAGATTTGCACAAATGCTTTCGTTGAATTCTATGTGTTCTGTAGTCCCATATAAAATTATTGATCGTGGGATCTAGTTTTTTTTTAATATTTTGGAGTATAACTTGGGATCGCTTGAAACAAATATATTAAGCTTTGTGGTAAGAAAGTCATTTTTATAGCGTTAATTCTACCTATCAATGAGAGCGGAAGCGTTTTTCCAAAATTTTAATCGTATCATTCAGTTTATTTAATAGTGGTATAAAATTGGCACTAAATATATGATTTGTGTCTTCTCGTAATTTGAATACCCAGATACTTGAATTTTTCTGTTGCAATTTTGAAGGGGAATTTTAGTAAGTGTCTCGAATCCTGTGGTTTTAAAGACGATATAATTTCGCATTTTAATTTCGCTTTTATTCCAATTTTATTCTATATCCTGAAAAAGAGCCGAATTCCTCAATTAGTGTTAATAAGGTGGTTATACTCGTTTTGTGTATTAGTAAATATAAAAGGATATCATCAGCATATAATGAAATTTTATTTTGAGGGAGTCCTTGCTGTTATATCCGTGAATATTCGGGTGATTTCTAATCCTTTCGGCCAGCGGTTCTATCATAAGGGCAAAATAGCAATGGTGATAAGGCACACCCTTGCCTATTAACCCCTTGATAAGTAAAATTTTGGGGATAGCGTATTGTTTAGTTAATATTCTTGCCGGGTTCTCAAATAGGTCTATCGTAAAGTAGTTTAATCCATCTAATAAAATTCTCTCCCGTATTAAATTTTTGGAGTACCTTGTATAAATACTGCCATTCTACTTGATCAAATGCCTTCTCTGCATCCAGCGTGACAACTGAAATCTTCATTGTCCTCATTATGAGAGTACATTATATTAAAAAGCCTTCTCAAATTATAAATGATTGTCTTTTGGGTATAAATCCCGTTTGACCCGTATTTATTAAATTGTTAATATAATTATTTAGCCTTCTAGCTAGAATCTTTGCTAAAATTTTCTGATCCGTATTTAGAAGTGAAATAGCTCTATAAGAACCCGGTTCATCTAAATCTTTATCTTTTTTTTGGTATAATAGTTATTGATGCTTCTCGTAGGGGTTCTGGTAGTTTATTTTCAGTGTAAGCCTGCATGTATAAATTGAATAATCTTGGTACGATTGACTCCTGAAATCTTTTATAAAATTAATTACTAACACCATCTGGTCCTGGGGTCTTCCCATTTTTCAGTGAGTTTATTATTTGTTTTATTTCTTCACTAGTAATCCGTGCTCCTAATTGCTCTTGTTCTAAACTATCCAATTTTGGGAGCTTGCAATTATCTAAAAAAATTGTAATTTTACTTACATCTTTAATTATTTTAGATGTATATAAATTATGATAAAGTTGGGCAAACCTCTTATTAATATCCTTAGGCAATGTTAGAAACTCACCCTTATCCGATTTAATTTTAGTAATAGTTTTTTCCTTTTCTCGTTGCTTCAGTTGCCTCGCAAGTAGTTTATGTGGCTTATCCCCAAATTCGAAGTGTGCTTGTTTTGTAAATTGGAATAATCTTATTACTCTAGCCGATAGTATTCTATTGACTTTATATTTCAATAAAGTTATCTTATTATGTTTATTTATGGTTGGGTCAGTTGCATTGTCCAGTTCTAGTAATTTTATTTTCTGTTCTATCCGCTGAAGTTCTCTTTTATTTTCCTTATTTTGAAAACTTTGGTAAGAGATTGATAAGGTAAAATGACACCGCGAATATATGCCTTGAAGGTTTCCCATAATAGCGGTGCAGAAATACCCGACGTGTCATTTATTTCGAAAAAAAGTTTTGTTTGTTCTTTTATATACTCATATCGCTGCGGGTTATTTAATATGTGTGCATTGAACCTCCAAAAAGGTTTTATACTCGGCATTCTCTCAATTTTAAGTATAAAAGTCAATGGTGAGTGATCAGAAATAATACTATTATGATATGATGGTTTATTCGTATACGGGATTAATTTTGTCCAATAAGAAATAGTCAATTCGCGAATAAGTTTTGTGAACTGATGAATAAAATGAGTATTCCCTTCCACTTGGATTTGCTATTCTCCAAACATCAGCTATGTTATTATTTTTTATATAAGTATTTAAAAATTCACAGGTCTTAGTTTTAACAAGACGCTTCCCTAGCTTTATTGATTTATCTAAGTATGGGTCTATAACACAGTTGAACTCTCCCCCCATTATTATATTTTGAAAATTATGCTCTGCGATTAAATCTATTATTTTCCTAAAAAATTGTGGGTTATCAAAATTAGGCGCGTAAATATTTATCATAGTTAATGGTGTATTGTAAATTTCTCCCGTGACTATAACATATCTTCCCTTTTTATCAGATATGGATTTCTTTGTTTTTCCTGTATTTCCCTGTGAAGTCCATAATTTTTTAGACACAATTTGTGTTCCAGAATTTCTGCCAGGTTTGGCCACTTACTGACCTTTTGGCTGACTGGTAGAATTCAGAGACTCAAGGAACTGCAGATGCTGGTTAACTAAAATAAAACACAATGTGCTGGACAAAGCAACAAAATGAAAACTAACACAAACTAAATCTATCAGTCAATCCTTGGTCAGAAGCAGGTTATTGTTGAGTAATGATCCCTGCACATTCCCTGGGTGACAGCCTGCCATATGGTCCTGAGCAATGCTATACATGGTTATGATTACCAATTTTCATAGCAGATGAGTGAAGGAAGCTTTGGAGGAATGTTTTCAGCCTGAAATGTCCAAATATGGATTTCATCACATGTCCATCAGTGGTACATGTGTAGTTCATCATCATCCTTTATTGTCATCTTGCAAAGCAACAGTTGTACAGTGCAAAATGAGAAGACGTTTCCCAGGGAATACCGGAGCATCGCACATAAAACTTAGACATTTCACGCATAAAATAAAAACAATTAAAAAACCAATCCAGTTTCTGGAAAAAACAGTACGAATAGATTAAAAAAGTGCAGGTAAAAACAGCAACATTAAAATACAAGTAAAAACAGTCATAAAGATGTCCAGGGCAGCTGATTTAAGTGGCCAGTGCCAGAGTTATTACTTAGTGCCAGTTATTAAATTGTCAGTGTAAAAGCAGCAGAATCAGGTGGAGTGACTGTTTAGCAGCCTCACAGCCTGTGGAAGGAAGCTGTTTAGCAGTCTGGTTGTCTGGGCTTTGATGCTACAGTATCTCTTTCCTGATGGCAGGAGATCCAGGTGTGTGTGGAGGGGGTGCAGTCTGTCCTTTGCTATGCTCAGTGCTTTTTTCAGGCAGCGGCTCTGGAACAGTTCTTGTACCGAGGGTAGGGAGACGCCAATGATCCTCCCTGCTCCCCTCATTCATTCATAAATGTAAGTGGTTATTGGTCCAGTCAGGGTTGTGATCTATTTAGGTGTATTCACTGACCTTGACCACTTATGCAACGTCATAGAACTTCTTCTAACACTTTTGCAGGTCCGTACAATTTGAATCCTGGTTTTGTTCTTCACTTTTATCTCCTCCCTTTTTCTTTCAAGGCCTCCTTGCCCTTGCAAACAGCCCTCTTCTTCTCCAACTTATATACAAACACACCAGTGTAGACTGAAAATGATATTTGGCCACGTGTGTTTTTGCTATCTTGAATTATCTTTGCAATTAAATAAATTGTGACACAAGGATGCCTATTTGAGGTGCAGGTTGTCTTTAGAAGTGCAGGTTTGTTTTAAAATAGTGGTAGCTGTATAAACAATTGAGTCCTGTGCTGAACTGATAAACCACTCAGTGAATCCTGAAATTACAATATTGACCAAGCAACATGAATGAGTTGTGCTGCCTGGACTGGCAGTTAATAAACACAACCACAACCATACCTTCCCCAAATCATTTCTCCCCATCTACCTTCTGAGTTCTGTTCAATATCTACAAAACTTTGTTCAAAGCATCACTTAGTCTCCTAAATTTCAGGGGGTACTATATTAGTTTGTGCAACCACATCTTTTAATTTAAAACTACGTCCTCTCTTGGGTTAGTACACAGAATTGTTCACAATTCACCAGGAGTGTGCGAACCATAACTTTATAAGGTTTCCCCTGGTATTCTAGATTTCCTGATTTAAAATTTGGCATTCCGCTAATGTTTCCACTAATTCATCATTTTCTATACCACCAAGGGCTCATATTCTCTGGGCCATCATCTATTGCTTGCTATTCATTTCATAAAGAAAGTCCTTACGTCAATCCCCTTTGAGTGTAAAGTAAATGATCCCAGAATTTCTTCCACTGAAATCCATTTTGTACAGTATGCATTAATGTATTAATATCATTGAGATTTGTTGCTTTTAATTACAGTGCTGAAAGTGCCACCTCTCTTGGTAACATTAGCCAACTTGGATATGCAGTTTTCTATTCCATCATTTTAGATATTTGTAAATGTGGTGAATAATTGTAGCCCAATCAGATACTTGTGGAACACCACCAGCCATTCACTTCCAATTTGAGTTGCTGCTCATTGTACTGCCAATGAACAACAGAAGTCAAATAAATTTGGCCTATTGAAATCTAGGCATTGATGAAGTGAAAGAGCACATTTGCTATTGCTGAATGACCATCTTGTGTCAGGCGTGTGTGTCCAAAGTTTCAGAGTTAATGGCAAGCTAATACTGAATGAATGCCAATTATTGACAGCTGTGCAATCTGATTCTCTTGGTGACTGTTTTAAATATAGATATTTAAAATGTAACTTAAAATTTAATTTGCATTAACTTTAAAACAGATGCATTGATTTATGTACATTATATTTTTACAAATTATAAATATACCCGATTTCAACCAATATTAACATAGAATATAGAACACGGAACAATATAGCACAAGAACAGGTCCTTCAGCCCATAATGTTTGTGCTGAACATGATGCCAAGACCAACTCTTATCGGCCTGCACATCATCCATATCCCACCATTCCCATCATATCCATATGCCAATCCAAAATTATCTAAAGTGCTAATACTGTATCTGCATCTGCAACCATCTTTGGCAGCGCATTTCAGGCACTCACCACCCTCTTTATAAACAATTTGCCCTGGATGTATCCTTCACATTTTTCCCCTCACACCTTAAAGTTATACCTTCTTAGTATTTGATATTTCCATTCTGGCAAAAATGTTCCAACTGTCTACCCTATCTATGCCTCTCATAATTGTATTTACTTTTATCAGGCCTCCCCGCAATATCTGGCATTCATGGGGAAAACAATCCAAGTCGGGATAGTAAACAATATTATGAAGTTTTATATTGACTTTGCAATACTTTGATAATATTAGCAAAGAATATTCTTTGCAAAACATTCAGATTAAATATCCATTAAGATGAATGTTATTTGGGGAATATACTATTTTCCCGGCAATGAAGATGCTATTTTTACCCTAAAATAAAGCCCGAAAATTTACCTGCGTCTTGGAGGCCGAAGGCTAGATTATTAGCCAAGCAAAATAGACTTGGGCCAAATCCTTTTAAAACATTGGACACACACACACACACACACACACACACACACACACACACACACACACACACACACACACACACACACACACACACACACACACACACACACACACACACACACACACACACACACACACACACCACACACACACACACACACACGGGTCGGCAACATACAGCCTGGATCCCGAAGTCATCCGGCCTGCAGCCGTTTTTTTTTTCAATTTGTTTTCGCGACCTGGGAACTGCAGCCAGTCCCGGTGCACGCAGGTGACCTGGGCGCTACAGCCAGACCTGCCAGCCAACCTGCGTGCAACAGCCAGACCTGGGGCAAGCGAGCCAACCTGGACAACTGCTGCCATTCATGGGCCAAGCAGCCGACCAGGGTGTTACAACCAGGCCTGGGGCAAGCAAGCCGACTTGGCCACTACAGCCAGTCCCGTGGCATGCAGGCAAATTGGGAACTGCAGCCAGACCTGGGGCAAGCGAGCCAACCTGGGCACAGCAGCCAAATCTGGGCTCTCTCTCTCTCTCTCTCTCTCTCTCTCCCCGTTATCTCTCCCTGAGCTAGGAAGTCCCCGTCCCTCAGACCTGAACTGCACAGCGCATTGTGGGACAGGCGAAGATGGAGGCTCCCTGGTCCAGATTGCCTCCTTGAAGGAGTTTCACATCTTCCTTTCTACTAAATCAAACCCTTGATCCTGTCCCGCCAGCATTGTTTTCAAAATTTAACAACTCAAAATGGGGATGCGTCTTCGATGCAGGTACATCTTCATTGCCGGGAAATATGGTTTATTTATGTTTAAATCAGATTTTAATTTTATTTTGGCCAAGGTAATTTTCTTTTAAACTTGGCAATTTGACAGGTGGTCCTTGAAGAACTTCTGACATTATTTGTCCCATATGGCTCCCTTTAATGCCATAATTCCTCACTTAATTTACATACTAACATTGCATGGAAAATCTCAATGACATCTCAAATTATTTGGCATGGAATTACATATAATCAGCAGCATAACGATGGGCTGTTCACTGAATTGAATTGAATTGAATTGAATACATTTTATTAGCCAAGTATGTTTACATACAAGGAATTTGGCCTGGTGCTTGCTCACAAAGATAACAACACAATATACAGTAGACAATTAAAAATAAAAATATATAATTTAAACACATGAAGAATAAAATAAAATACCAGAGCAAAAGGCTGCAGACTTTTGGCTGTTAAATAGAGCTATTGCTCGTGGAAAAAAGCTGTTTTTTGGTCTGGCTGTGGCGGCTTTGACAGTCCAGAGTCGCCTCCCAGAGGGAAGTGCTTCAAAGTGTTTGCGGCCTAGGTGAGAGGGGTCAGAGATGATCTTACCCGCTCACTTCCCGGCCCTTGCAGTGTACAGTTCATCAATGGGGGGAAGGTTGCAGCTAATCCTTGCATAGGTCTCTGATGTCTGCATAGACTGGTACCAGTTGTTCAGCACAGCACTTGAGGGTAGATGGGGAAACATTGTCCGATCCTAGAGATTTCCGGCTTTTCTGTCTCCTGAATAGCTATTCCACCTCCTCAATTTCTATTGTTAGTGATGGAGATGTGGCCAGACTGATGTTGGGCCGCAAGGAGGGGGTGGGTAGTGGAGGAGGGCCCAGTCTTTGCTTTGTTTTTGTCTATCAAACCTGCAATAGAAATCGTCAGCTGATGATTGTCCAAGGAATGGGGGGTTTTCCTCTTGTAGCTCGTGATTTCTTGCAAGCCCTTCCACACTGAAGAAGAGTCATTAGCTGAAAACTGCTCCTCAACTTCTCAGAGTACCTTTCCTTGGCAGCTCTGATTCCTCTTCTCAGCTTGTACTTGGTCTGCCTGTAGAGGTCTGTATCCCCGCTCCTGTAGGCCGCATCTTTAGACTGGCGGAGCTGCCTGAGTTCTGCTGTAATCCAAGGCTTGTCATTGTTGAATCTGATCCGGGTCCTATTGGGATTGCAACTGTCCACACAAAAGCTGACATATGATGTCACAGTGTCTGTATACTCATCGAGGCTCGTGGTTGCTTCCCTGAACACATTCCAATGTCAGTCAAAGCAGGATTGTAGGTTCTCAATGCCCTCGCTTGTCCACTTTTTCATTGTTCTGACCACAGGCTTAGCAGATTTTAGTTTCTACCTGTAGGTCAGAATAAGGTGAACAAGGCAATGATCAGAGAGACCCAGAGCCGCCCGGGGAACAGAGCGATATGCGTTCTTAATTGTAGTATAACAGTGATCGAGTGTCTTCTCCCCTCTGGTGGGGCAGGTAACGTGCATATTTTGGAAGGTCTCGGCTGAGGTTAGCCTTGTTAAAATTCTGGTCAGCGAGTTGCGTTTGTGCCTCACGTACGCAGGGTTTGGGGGGGGGGGGGGGGGGGGGGGGGATGTAAACTCCAGTGAGAATAAAAGAGGTAAATTCCCTCAGAGAATAAAAGGGTTTGCAATTTACAAGATAAGATTCCAGATTAGGAGAACAGAACTTAGACAGTACAGTGACATCGCTGCACCAGCCCTGGTTAGTATAGAAGCATATTCCACCGCCTCTTGATTTCCCCGCTACCACTGCTCTGTGTAGTTGAAAGCCAGCCAGTGGCAGCGCATTGTCCGGGGTCGACTCACACAGCCAGGTCTCGGTGAAGCACAGGGCAGCGGCTCGAGAGAAGTGCTTGTTTGTTTGACACAGGAGTTTCAGTTCGTCCACTTTGTTGTTGAGAGAACGTAGATTTGCAAGGAAAATACTCGGGAGCAGTGTGCGTAATCCTTGTCACCGGTGTTGGGAGAGTTCTCCAGAGCGCTTCCCTCGGGTCCTTCTCCGTCTCAAGACCTTGAACCAGAGTTTATAATCTACAAGAACTCACTCCCATCCTTTTCATCTGCAAAACTTATCAGCATGAGTCTGGAGAAGCGTGCCGACCCGAAACACTCATATCCTCCAGAGATGCTGCCTGACCCGATGAGTTACTCCAACACTTTGTGTCCAAGCAAGATTACAGTATCTGCAGCTCCTTCTGTCCCTATCAGCACGATCAATTATTTACTTATCTCGCATATGTTTATCAATATTCCTCTTTACATCTTCTATACTAATCATCACTACTCGACTATAATAACAAATTGCACGTTCATAGCAATCTTGGAGCAAAGTATTTTCTTTTGAATTCACTATTTGATTTCTTGGTGATTTTACTCTATTAAGAGTTCCCAATTTGTTCTCCTCAAATATAATTACTCTTTCTCTTATTCTTCTCTTTCCACTTTTTTGATTGTTGGATTGAAAGATGCAGCATGGAAAATGGTTTTGTCAATTTTCAGCAGCCAATTAGTCTACAAATCAGCACGTCATTGGGATGTGCGAGGAAGCCAGAGCACCCAGCAGAAGCCAACGCAGTCACAGGCAGAACATGCAAATTCCACACAGACAGTGCCCAAGAACAGGATCGAACCCAAGACTCTGGTGCTGTGAGGCAGCATCTCTATAAGCTGCACCATGGTGCAGCAAATTGTTCCTTCTTTTTCTTTTTGCACCATTGAAGTGCTCCCTAATTTTTTAGAAATTCTACCAGCTCATTCCTGTGTTTTCTCATTTTATGACAAAAAGGAATCCAGTCTTTGGCATTTTTTGATGGCTAAAACTTCATAGTTTTGTTATCTCACTCAATGTAATCAAACATAATTGTGTCTTTTTATCAAATGCTCTTTAATGTACAACATGTGTAGAAGGTTTCTGTGGCGGGGAGCTCTTGAATACACAAAAACACCTTTTAATAACCACTTGTGTTTGACCAGTATCAGATTGTACATTCTGCAGTGGATTTCATCAGACCTTTTGGAAAGTTATCAGAGGAAGCATTGAGGCAGGTATTGTACAATTACACTATTTATGACACTTGGACAGATACAGGTTTAGAAAAGATTTAGAAGGAAACAGGCCAAATGCAAGCCAATTGGATGAGTTCAGGTAGGCATCTTAGTTGGCTCCCTAAATTCCATCTGCCAATTCTCCATCTAACTTTCCATCTGATGCCAGACAACGTTCCTCACTGTCCATTTCAATTTTCATTCCATCTGCAAACTCATTAATCATATGTTCTACATATGTCACAAATTTCAATCTATTTTATACTTTGTACTACCAGGTTCCACTATTCCCCTTATCCCTTCACATACTCATTTTCTTGGTAAAATGTAATCTTATTTTTCTTACCAAATATAATACTTGTACAAAATTCACATATTAATATGCTTATTATAATATTTTATTATCTGTCTTGTAATATTTTGCTGCTATATACTGTATTCCATCATCCATAACATGATTTCATCCATGAATTCAGATACTGTATTTTCCATTGCATAGTCATCATCATAGTTAATTGTAAAGAATAGTAACTTATCCCACTTAGGCGATTTTTCAGGCGATTGCTGGCGACTGTCAAGTTGCCGACAGTCGCTTAAAAAACGGCAACTGGCGACTGCCAGAATGGAACACACACACACACATCGCTTCCTTCAACAGCCGGTTTGCAGGGGGGGACAGGACAAGTGGGGGGAGCACTGTCTGAGTGAAATTCACGCGGTGCAAATCCAAGATGATAAAGACACACACCGCGATGAACAGGAGGGTTGGCGCTGTAATTAAAAAAGCACAGTGTACGGTAAGGCCTTTAAAAGAGGGGGAGAGAGGGGGAAGAAGGAGTGGAGACAGCTTTTAAGAAGCCAGAGATACATGGCTATGAAGCTCGGTGGACATTTAACATTACCGGTCGGTTATCCTTCTCAATGAAGCCAAGCGTGCCCAAATCCTCTTCTCTCTTCACCTGAATCATCACCTTCAGGGAACCATGTTCATGTACTAGCAGATAAATCGTAGCATTTTATCTGAAATCAATATACTGTGCCACACTCTCTAGGGCTCTACCATTTCCTATATAAGTCCTGCTTTGGTCTGACATACAAAATGTGCAGCACCTCACACTTGTCAGAGTTAAATTCCATTTGCTATTCCTTGGTGCACCTTTCCAATTGATCTAGATATTTTTGTAAACTTAGATAAGCTTTCTCATTGACCACCGTATCACCAATTTTTGTATAATCGGTAACATAACTAATAATGTTCACTGCATTGTCATCCAAACTACTAACATAGATAACAAACAGCAGCAATTCCAGCACTGACCCCTGCAACCTCCACTGTGCCCAGGTCTCCAATCAGAAAAACAACTATTTTAATCCTTTCCCCAAGACAATTTTGAATTCAATTGATGAGCTTCAAACTAGTCTACCATGCTTTACTTTGTTAAAGGCCTTGCTAAAGTCCATATGAACAATGTCCTTTGCTCTGGCTCAATAGTCATCTCAGGTGACCTCCTCAAAATCTCCATCAGATTTGTGAGACACGATTTCCCACACACAAAGCCACGCTGACCATTACTAATCAGTTCATGCCTCGCCAAATGCTGGTAGATCCTATCCCTAAGCATCTCCTCCAACATCTTTCCTACCACTATCTTCAAATTATTTTTCCCAAGAATAGCTTAAATGTAACAGAGTAACCAAAGACGACAAACAATTCACCTTTAGCGTGTCACAGTATATCAAGAAACATAAAGTTAATTGTTCTACCAGAGTCAGGATTTATACTTTACTATAGTGTTCCATAGCTACTAACCTTACACAAATTGGTATATGCTGTATTTTTACATGTTGCAATGCTAAAATGTCTCATCATTAAAAATAATGTTACCACATAAAATTTTAAATGTACTAATAATCGCTGTTAGCATAGATTATTTAGGACGGCACAGTGACGCAGTGGTAGAGTTGTTGCCTTACAGTGCCAGAGACCTGGATTCAATCCTGACTATGGGTGCTGTCAGTATGGAGTTTGTATGTTCTCCCTTAAGTGCATGGGTTTGCTCCAGGTGCTCCAGTTTCCTTGCACACTGCAAAGATGTACAGATTTGTAGGTTAATTGTGAATTGCAAACTGTCTCTAGTGTGCAAGATAGTGTTAGTGTATGGGGTTATCACTGGTCGGCACGGAATCGGTGGGTCAAAGCGACTGTTTCCGCGCTGTATCTCAAAAGAAAGTCCAAACAGAAGGTTATGGAGGAGATAATCAATAGCTATGCAAATCACTACAGGAAGAAGTCAGCAATTTAGGGAGTGGGACGAAAAATGACAACAAAGTGGCAATAACAAAACCGATAACATATATATTAAATGAAACATTAACATGCAAGACATGTAGAGACCTGACATAGATAAATTAGGACTAGCACAAAGTGGACTTTGTAATCCTTACTTTCCAATCTCCGCACTCAGACATAACTGTTTGGGGGAAGACGAGGAAGTGGTGATTTATTGTTAAGTCCTCGGAGGAATAATTTAACTGATTAATAACTCCATAATTAACTCAATTTCTCATCCAGGGAGCATGATAAACGACTGTCATTAAGCATTGAATTTATCATTTCAAAGTACCTGTAGGCTCAGTAGTAATGCTAACCCCTGTCCTGAAGAAGGTGTTTCATCAATAAGTGGGCGTTTCAAAATCAAAGTCAAGAATTTATTAACTTTAGCATCTTTTGGTCTCTCGGGTATTTTTGGGAATAATTCATCTCAAAATCATGGGAACACCACGGGAGCAGAGATAAGATAGTTATGACAAAGAAGGCAGATGTAATATCAATACATAATGTCAATAATAAGTGGAAATCTGATTATTTAATTTCATGTGTCTGTGCTTACATGATGCCTTTTTTTTTCTACTAGTTACCGTTTGCTGGGCACGGAGAAAGTCGCCTGTCTTAGCCTGCCTGTTATAACAAAGGAGACAATTAGGATCGATAATTCTGGGATTATTTTTCATGTACCGAAAACACATAAGCACCTGGATGATGACAGCAGGAAATTAAATGAAAATCATATATGCTTCCTTCACTTTCTACTTTTTCCTGCACATTTTTGAAGCATAAAGGCAATGGAAATAAACTATCATTTGATGTTCATACTGGCATTCCAATTTCACAATGTCTAATTCTTGTAGGTAGATTACTCTTTAGTGAGATTCTGTTTTGCTTTAGCAATTGTCACTCCCTCATAAAACTAGACTTCATTACTGATCTGACTGAGCTGCAGTGATCATGTGTCAGTGCCAATGCCATAGTTTTTATAAACAATCATCTCATGCATAATACTATTCATCTTGACTTCAGATCTTGACTGCTTCAGGTGGCTAAGTCATACACTATTGATCTTATTACCAAGTGCATCTATTATGTCCTAAATACTGACAGAATTTACCAATAAGTCATCAAGAGGCAGGCAGCATGGAAAAACTCTTACATTTCAATGATCCATCGCCAGCTCTGCTCAAATGCTTTAAATTAATATATTTGTGCTCTTCTGACAAGCTCAGTGACTATTCTATTATGTCATTAATGCTCAATCCACAGTTCAATGCGTTTGTCTGAAATGATGCAATGACAGCCTTTGATCAGAAGTATTGTTAAAACCAAGGAAACTCATTGGGTGAATAAAAAGTGCCACAGTGAAAGTTACAAATACAAAACTGGAAAAATAATAAGATGGATGCGAAAAGCCTGCCAATATTGTCAAGTGTGCTGACAAGACTTTTCTGATCAGTGGGCAAACACACAGTGATGTGCAGGGCACAGCAATGCAGGTGGAGAGGTGGAGGGTGTTTTGCACATTGTCAAAACACCCTTCATCTTCTCTGGAGAGAAAGAATGGGTGATGTTTCGGGTCAAGACCCTTCTTCAGACACGATGGCGACCCGAAACGTCACCTATTCCTTCTCTCCAGAGATGCTGCCTGTCCCCAGAGTTACTCCAGCATTTTGTGTCTATCTTCGGTTTAAACCCGCATCTGCAGTTCCTTCCTACACCCTTGATATTATGCTGGCTTTGTGACGTCAGTGGGTGGTCAGGCACTGGACAGAAGTGGAGCTTGTTAGAGAGCCATAGATCATCCTAGAGAAATATATCACAGAAGTGGCACAGCAAGGAGAAGCCAGGGAGTGTCCGCCATTGTAAATTATGCAGACAGCAGAACATTGCTGAAGGACATAACAAGATTAAGTAATGGATAAAATTAAAGCTAATGGGTTTCGCAATATAAAATATAATATTTTATAAATATAAATATAATTGTTTGCTCATGTCAAAATATCCCACAAATTCTGGAGTGGAAGTAATGGCGTCTGGGGCAAAAGTTTTAGTTAGACAGTTCCTTCTGAGATTTTTTGGTGGGGTCAGCACAGGTAAGTGAAGAAGGGGACACAAGGAACTCCAGATGTTGGAAACTTGAGCAAAAACCACAAAGCACTGGAATAACTCAGCAGGTCAGCATCTCTGGAGAACATGGATAGGAGGTGACTCAGGTCGGGATCCTTCTGGGATAAAGAACTAGAGGGCATAATCTTAAAGGGGAAAGATTTAATAGGATTCTGAGGGACAGGTTTTTCCACTCAAATGGTCTGAGCTGCCAGAGGAGGTAGTGGAGATAGGTACTATAGCAGTATTAATAGAAACTTGGACAGGGTCTGAAGAAGGGTCATGATCTGAAATGTTGCCTATCCACTAGAGAGGTTGCCTGACCTGTTGCATTACACCAGCACTTTGTGTACTTTGTAAGAGAAGAAGGGAATCATTCCACCATAGACTGGAGGGACAAAAACCACTTCAGTGCCTCCTGGAAATCTATATTACTAAAAGTAAGATCTTGACCACTTCCTGTTTTACTGTTTCATGATGTTAGAAAAAACGCTGCCACTTATGGCTGTGATTTTGGTCATCTTACTCAGAGTCCTCCTCCGCTGCGCAGGACAAGAAGTTTTTTTCCCATCAATGAAAAATAAAAGAGTTATTAATGTTTAAAAAATGTTAAGATTCTCTCTGCTACCCCTGCTGGTGGGAGGGGGAGCGACTATAAAACCCGGAAGTGTTGTGCTTCAGTTAGTCTCTGCAAGATAGGGGAAGTGAGAGGGTCACGTCTCTCAGTCTGAGCTGTGAATAATACTGAACACATGTCTACTAAACTGTGAGTGTGGTTTTACTGACCTTGAGTGGCCTTAATGTGGTTTCAAAATGAAAATGTGGTTGGTTTGAAGTAAATGCACTGCATATGGTTGGTGGGGGTTTGGGTGAAGTAAAAGCACTGCAAATAGTTGGTGGGGGTTTGGGTTGAAGTAAAAGCACTGCAAATGGTTGGAAGTCTGAACTTGACAACTTCCTGTTTGCACTGTATATTGATTTTAGATAAAACGCTACTACTTACGGATGTGATTTTTGGCCATCTTCTCAGTTCCCCTCCGCTCATCAGGTGCAGAGGATTCTTCCCATCAATGAAAAATAAAAGTGTGATTCGTGTTTAAAAAATGTTGAGAATCTCTCTCCTGTCAATCACGCCATGAAAGCCACACCTTTTCCGGTGGGAGGAGGGGAGTGATTATAAAACCCGGAAGCGTGGGTGTGGCTCAGTTCCTGCGTGATGGGGAGGGAGAGGTCATGACTTTGTCTGAGCTGTGAATCAACTGAACACACTGAATGTCTACTGACCTGTGAGTGTGGTGTTTTGTGTGGTTTTATGGTGGTTTCACCCTGCTTGAAAAAGTATGAAACCGCATTTGAAAGTGGTGGCCGTGCACCCTGCTTGAAGTGGTATTAAACTGCACTTGAGTTTGGTGGACTTGGATCCTACTTGAAGTGGTATGAAACTGCACTTGAATTCGGTGGCCTTGCACCCTGTTTGAAGTGGTCGGAAACTGCACTTGAATTTGGTGGCCTTGCACCCTGCTTTAAGTGGTAGGAAACTGCACTTGAATTCGGTGGCCTTGCACCCTGTTTGAAGTGGTAGGAAACTGCATCTGAATTTCGTGGCCTATAACCCTGCTTGAAGTGGTATGAAACTGCACCTGAATTTGGTGTCCTAGCACCCTGCTTGAAATGGTAGGAAAATTATTTGTATTTGGTGGCCTTGCACCCTGCTTGAAATGGAATTTCAAGGAATAGCCATGGGTCAACTGCCAGCCCACCAGCCGTGAGTGAGATGCCAGCACATCAGGCTTGAGGGACTGAGCTGCCACCCCAAGAATCCATTTGGCCCACAATGTCCATACTAGCCCTCTGGAGACCAGTCCCTTCAGCCCACAACACCCATACCAGCACTCCAGAAAGCCCCCCCCCCCCTCTCCAAAGGCCACCAATATTGGAATTGGTGGGGAGTTGGAATATTGCGTTGGGGAACCAGCCCTCCCGTGTGAACATGGGACCCAACGGGTCCCACTTAGTCTAGCTAATAATAAAAGGCTGCAAGTCAGTCCCATTTTAAATCATTTAGTATGTAAAATCTTTTGGCATGCAGTGGCACAGTGCAACCTGTCACAAGGAGATAGAGAATTGGCTTCATGGAAGTAAGCAGAGGGTGAGGGTGGAAGATTTTTCAGACTGGAGGCCTGAGACTGTGACTGTGTCTCAGGGATTGGTATTGAGCCTATTGCTGTTTGTGGTTTATATTAACGATTTGAATGAGAATGTATAAGGTTCACAAGACATAGGAGCAGAATTAGGCCATTCGGCCCATCGGGTCTACTCCGCTATTCAATCATGGTTGATCTATCTTTCTCTCTCAACCCCATTCTGCTACATTCTCCCCGTAACCTTTGACATTCTTACTAATCAAGAACTTGCCAATCTCTATTTCAAAAATATCCAATGTCTTGGCCTCCACAGCAATGAATTCCACAGAATCATCACGCTGTGAATGCACAGATTCACAACCTGGAGGATAAAGAAATTCCTCTTCATCTCCTTTCTAAAGGGTTGTTCTTTAATCTGAGGCTGTGCTCACTGGTCCAGACTCTCCCATTAGTGGAAACATCTTCGCCACATCCACACTTTTCGGTAAGTTTCAATGAGAACCCTTCATTCTTCTAAACTCCAGCGAGTACATACTCAGAGCCATTAAACGTTCATACATTAACCCAATCATCCCCAGGATCATTCTCATAAACATCCTCTGAACCCTCTCCGACGTCAGCACATCCCTCCTCAGGTATGGGGCCCAAGACTGCACACTATAATCCAAATGCAATCTGACCAGTGCCATGTAAAGACTCAGCATCCATCCATAATTAGTAGGTACTAAAGTGGGTGGTATTATAGATAGGCAAGAGGATTATCAAAACGTTCAGCAGGATCTTGAGCAGTTGGGCAAGTGGGCTAAGGAATGGTTAATGGAGTTTATTGTCGACAGTGTGAGGTGTTACATTTTGGGAAGTCAAACCAGGGCAGGACATTCATGATGAACAGTAGGATCCTGTGGAGTGTTTTAAAGCAGAGGGATCTAGGAGTGCTGGTATATAGTTCCTTGAAAGTGGTGTTTACAGGTAGATAGGGTGGTCAAGAAGGCTTTTGGTTCTTTGGCCTTCATCAGTCAAGATATTGATTCTAGAAATTGGGATGTTATGTTCAGTTTTGTTTACCATGCTATGGGAATGATTTTGTTAAACTGGAAGGAGTGCAGGGAAGATTTTACAAGCATGTTGCCAGGATTTGTGGGCCTCCAGTATCGGGAGAGGTTGGGCAGGCTAGGACTTTATTCCTTGGAGTGCAGGAGGATGAGGGTAATCTCATAGAGTTGTATAATATCATGAGGGGAATAGATAGGGTAAATGCAGTCTATCGCCCAGTATATGGGAATCATGAACCAGGGGACATAGGTTTAAGGTGAGAGGGAAAATAACTAATATGAACCTGAGGGGCAATATTTTCACATACATGTGGGTATAAGGAAGGAGCTGCCAAAATAGG
This sequence comes from Leucoraja erinaceus, assembly GCF_028641065.1. Classification (NCBI taxonomy): domain Eukaryota; kingdom Metazoa; phylum Chordata; class Chondrichthyes; order Rajiformes; family Rajidae; genus Leucoraja; species Leucoraja erinaceus. Next base: position 107,001,869 of record NC_073377.1, on the reverse strand, counting down.
TAGGTAGAGACAAAATGCTGGAGTAACTCAGCGGGTGAGGCAGCATCTATGGAGAGAAGGAATTGGTGACATTTCAGGTTGAGACCCTTCTTCAGCAGTGGAGAGGGTGGAACAAGGACAAGTTGAGTTAGGTACTAAGATATCGTCTAAAAGACATCTGGACAGGCATGTGAATAGGAAAGGTTGAGAGGGATGTGGGCCAAACTTGGACAGGTTGGACTAATGTACAGTAGATGGGGCATTTGGTTGGCGTGTGCCAGATGGCCCAAAAGTCCTGTTTCTTTGCTGTATGAATCTATGACTGTATGACAAATGAGATAATGCCGTCACGAGACAATGCTCACTGAGTTGGTGCAGTCTCATAGGTAATTAATGGTTATCTTTATTACTAAATGTCTGGTCTTGACCATTTATGTTGTTCTGTATATTGATTTTAGAAAAAACGCTGCCACTTACGGCTGTGAGTTTTGGCCATCTTACTCAGAGTTCCCCTCCGCTGTGCAGGACAAGATGATTTTTCCCATTGATGAAAAATAAATAAGTTATTAATGTTTAAAAAATGTTGAGATTCTCTCTACTGAAGGCCACGCCCCTTCGGAGGGACAATAAAACCCGGAAAGGTGGAGTGCCTCAGTCAGTCTCTGCAAGATGGGGGATTGAGAGGGTCATGTCTCTCAGTCTGAGCTGTGAATAACACTGAACACATATCTACTAAACTGTGAGTGTAGTTTTACTGACCTTGAGTGCCCTTAATGTGGTTTGAAAATGAAAATGTAGTTGGTTTGAAATAAAGCATAGCAAATGGTGGTTGGTGATGGTTGGTTCGAAATAAAGCACTGCAAAGGGTGGTTGGTGGTGGTTGGTTCAAATAAAGCATTGCAAATGGTGGTTGGTGGTGGTTGGTTCGAAATAAAGCACTGCAAATGGTGGTTGGTTCAAAATAAAGCACTGCAAATGGTTAGTTCGAAATGGCAAATGATTAAAAGTCTAAACTTACTCAGTCCCCCTCCGCTCATCAGGTGCAGAGGATTCTTCCCATCAATTAAAAATAAAAGTGTTATTAGTGTTTAAAAAATGTTGAGAATCTCTCTCCTGTCAATCACGCCATGAAGGCCACGCCCCCTTCCAGTGGGAGTGGGGAGGGATTATAAAACCAGGAAGTGTGTGTGTGGCTCAGTCTCTGCAAGATGGGGGAGGGAGAGGTCATGAGTCCGTCTGAGCTGTGAATCAACTGAACACTGAATGTCTACTGAACTGTGAGTGTGGTGTTAATGTGGGGTTTTGTGTGGTTTTATGCTAGTTTTATGGTGGTTTCACCCTGCTTGAAGTGGAAGGAAACTGCACTTGAGTTTGGTGGCCCTGCACCTTGCTTGAAGTTGTATGAAACTACACTTGAGTTTGGTGACCTTGCACCCTGCTTGAAGTTGTATGAAACTGCACTTGAATTTGGTGACCTTGAACCCTGCTTGAAATGGAATTTTATGGAATAGCCGCGAGTCAACTGCCAACCCACTGGCCGTGAGTGAGCTGCCAGCACATTAGGCTTGGGTGACTGAGCTGCCATCCCAAGAATTCATTTGGCCCACAATGTCCATACTAGCCCTCAGGAAACCAGTCCCTTCAGCCCACAACACCAAATACTAGCACTCTAGAACCCCCCCAATGGCCACCAATATTGGTGGAGAGGTGGAATATTGCATTGGGGGACCAGCCCTCCCGTGTGAACATGGGTCCCACTTAGTCTAGTTATTATTAATAATGGGGCAGCCAGGCAATACCGGTCACACTGTTGCCAAGCTTAATGCAGAGAGGTTCACCTCATTTTTAGGAGAACAACTACGTGCTGAGGCTGACTAGTGACAGTCAGGCCACCATCTATGAAGCAGGTTCTGTATGGCTATAGTGCCAGTGGAAGTTACGCTGCTGCTGAGACAGCACTGTAGGAGGTGCTGGTTATGGCAAAGAATGAGGTCACCGTGTTCTCCAATGGAATATTAGAGTACCTAATGAGAAAGTAGAGAGAAGACCTTTTTTTTTACCAAAGTGGGTCTGAAATCTGTCTGGACATATTTTCAAACAACAGTCAGAAATAGCGGTAGAGTTATACAACTGTCATATACAGTGTCGTATAACTGCAACATGACCGCCCAACTTAGAGTCATAGAGTCTTACATTGTGGAAACAGGCCCTTTGGCCCAACTTGTCCACACCGGCCAACATGTCACATCTATATTAGTTCCACCTGCCCCCATTTGGCCCATATATTTCTAAACCTGTCCTATCCTTGTACCTGAACAATGTTTCTAAAATGTTGCAATACTACCCACCACAACTACCTCCACCGGCAGCTCATTCCATACACCTACTACGCTTTGTTTGAATAAGTTAACCCTCAGGTTCCTATTAAATCTTTCTCCATTCACCTTAAACCTATGTCCTCTGGTTCCCGATTCCGCTATTCTGAAAAAGAGACTCTATGCGTCTACCCGATCTATTCCTCTCATGATTTTGTACACCTCAATAAGATCACCGCTCATCCTCCTGCACTCCAAGAAATAGAATCTTAGCCTGCTCAACCAGGCAACATCCTCGTAAATCTTCTCGGCACCCCTTCCAGCTTGCCAACATATTTCCTATAACATGGTGCCCAAAACCGAACACAATACTATAAATGCAGCCTCACGAACATCTTGTATAACTGTAACATGACCTCCCAATTTCTATACACAGTGCTTTGACTGATGAAGGCCAATGTGTCAATTTATGACCACCCTACCTGTGCCACTTTCAAGAAACTATGTACCTGTCCATCTGCTCTACAGGCCTGGTGGAAGTTAATATCAGAAGTCAAAATTCAAGACCTGTGATCAGTACATGAGAATGTTCAATGAGCCTGTATGAGTAGTGCAATCTATAAATGCACTATTTGTTCAAGTAATGCACACTCAGCTCATAATGATGACACAAAGTGCTGGAGTATCTCAGCGGGTCAGGCAACGTCTCTGGAGAACATGCATAGGTGGCGTTTCAAGTTGAGATTGTCTGTGGGGGGGGAGAAGAAAGCTGGAAGAGTGGGGAGGCAAGAAAAAGCCCGGCAGGTAATGTTGATACAGGTGATGGGAGGGTGATTGATCAGCAGATGGCTGGACGAGGGCTAGAGTTGAAAAGACAGAAGGTGTGAAACAAAATATTTGAAGAGTTATGAATTGTGAAGCTAGAGGAATGTAGGCGGAAGGGGAGGGGGAAGGGATAAATAGGTGCAAGTCTGGGTAGGCCAAAGGGGAAGGAGGGGAGGGGAGTTTTGTAACAACCTAAATTTGAGAATTCGATGTTCACACTGTTGGGTTGTAAGAGAATATAAGCTGCTGTTCCGCCAGTTTGTGTGTGGCCTCTGGCAATGGAGGAGTCCCAGAATAGAAAGGCCAGCATGAGAATGGGAAGATGAGTTGAAATGCAGTAGATGAGGCTAAGCAAATGAATGTGAACTTCTGTCTCACCTGGTAGGACATCTTGAGTCCCTGGAATGGGTGAATGAACCAAGGAGCTGTGAAGGGAGACATCTCTGCAGAAGGCGGAAAGGGGCAGGGATGGGAAGATGTGACTGGTGTTGAGATCACCTTGAAGGTGACAGAAGTCTGAGGATGATGTGTTGGTTGTGGAGGCTGCGGGGTGAAAGTTGAGGACCAGGGGTGCTCTATCCTTGTTCTGTCTGGGGGGAGGCGGAGTTAGAACAGAACTATGGGACACAGAGGAGACAGGGATGAACTGCACTCCTCAGTTTACTCATCCCTTCCCACCCAAACCACCCCCTCCTCAGGTACATTCCCCTGCACCTGCAAGAAATGTAACACCTGTCCCTACACCTCCTCCCTCATCTCCATCCGGGGACCTCAACAGTCCTTCCAGGTAAGTTAAAGGTTCATGTGCAACTTGTCTATCCTCATCTACTACATCTGGTCTTCCCAATGTGGCCTCTTGTACATCAGTGATACCGTTTCCCAAACACTTGCTCTCTGTCAGCTGAGGCTTGCTGCATCTCTCGGTATCTAACCATTTTAACTCTTCCCATTTCCATACTGACCTTTCTGTCCTGAGCTTCCTCTATTGCCAGAGTGAGGCCATGCGCAAACTAGAGGAGGAACACCTCATATTTCACTTGGGCTTACAACCCAATGATATGGACATCAAATTCTCCAATTTTAGGCAACTACAAAACCATCCCATCTCCCTTCTTCCCCCCCTCCACTCCCATGTGTTCTACCTCAACACATCAATATTTTCCCTCCCCATCCCCTTCCACCTATTTTCCTTTCTCTAGTTTCACGATTTGCAACTCATCAATCCTTTCGTCTCACACCTAATATATTTCCACCTGTGGCCTTTGTCTCAATATCTACCCATTAAAACTTCCCGACTAACCTATTATCTGCCAGCTTTGTCTTGCCCCTCTTGTCCAGAATTCTCCCCCCACCCAACAATCAAACTGAGGAAGGATCCCGACCTGAAATATTACCTATCCATGTTCTCCAGAGATGATGTCTGATCTGCTAAGTTACTCCAGTATTTTCTATTGCATTTTTGTTCATAGGTTCATATGTTCTGGGAGTGGTACTCCGCTATTCAATCATGACTGATCCATCTTTCTCTTTCAATCCTATTCTCCTGCCTTCTCCCTGATGCCTTTACTAATCAACAACAGCTGCAGTTCATTGTTTCTATCTAATAACGTGCATTTAACACAAATATGAGGTTCACACTCGTTTAGTTGCTAGTGATCACAGCAACTGCTTGAGCACAGCAGACTTGCAGCCAGACTCTCTCTGCTGAGAGGACATTGGCACACCGATATTGCAACTGATACAGGCTGTCAATGTTGAAAAGCATCACCCACAGTCCTTTGGTTTGGTTGGTGCCCATGTTTTCATAAGATCATGTGATAGGTGTAGAATTAGGCCATTCACTCCACCATGCAATCATGGCTGATCTATCTCTTCCTCCTAACCCCATTCTCCTGTCTTCTCCCCATAACCTCTGACACCCATATTAATCAATCACATGTTTCAATGTCAAGGCATATGAGAGAGTCAAGTTTGAACCCAACACGTAACTTTCTTACCTAAAAACAGGACCCCATCCCCAGAAGTGGCAGCCAGTTCAATTTAAACACAAACAAGCCTCATCATCAGGCAATGATTGGTAAGCCAGTGTCACTGCTTCAATTAGAGCTGGGCAGAAACCACCCATTAGTGCAGAGGAAACTCGGCCTGGAAGTGATCATTGCTTTGAGCACTCGAGTTCAAAGGATTTTGAGAGTGTAAATTGATCAAACATTGTTGCCCAATTTATTATGTCTGCTGATCATTTAGTGATAGTGGCTCGAGGGAGCATGGAAAGTAATCACCGCGTATTCCTATGTCCCGTTGTTTCATCAACCTATAATATTTATGAGATGATGATCCTATGTCGTCTGGTCTTGAAATCATTGTGAGGAATTTTAGTGATCTCTACCAGTAACTGAGAGCTGATAACAGCTCCTGCCTTTCTCTTTCTCCTTCTCTTCTTCCACTTGCACCTCATTAATAAGATGCTCAGGTAGTGGCGATGACTCAAAATGCAGCAAGCCACGACAAATCAGGTCACCTTGTTTGGATTGCAGCACCCTTGTGTCAGTCCAAGCAGCAAATGTTTTGCTTCAGGTTAACAATTGTCTTTTCAGTTCCATTTATGGTTAAAGATGTTATGAAGTGGACTGAGGAAAATATTCAAGGATGCTCCCTAAAGGGCCTGTCCCACTTTGCGATTTTTTCGGCGACTGCGAGCGTCAGTGACTGACACCCGTAAAACCGTCAAGTTGTCCAACATACTCGCTGTATGTCGTACAACTTATGCTGTGTTATATACAGCTATGTTACGACACGCTGTATGTCATACAATGTATGCTGTCCTGCAGGTGACACCACTCTTCTCCCACTTCTCCACTCCCCCCTCCCCTCCCCTCGCATCCCCTTCTCCCCCTCTTCTCCCATTCTCCAACCCCCCTCTCCCACCACTTTCCCCCGACTCCCCCTATTTGTGGACCCAGCCTGCCCAGGTTCAATAGCCTGATGGCTGTGGGGAAGTAGCTATTCCTGAACCTGGTTGTTGCAGTCTTCAGGCTCCTGTACCTTCTACCTGAAGGTAGCAGGGAGATGAGTGTGTGGCCAGGATGGTGTGGGTCTCTGATGATACTGCCAACCTTTTTGAGGCAGCAACTGTGATAAATCCCCTCAATGGAAGGAAGGTCAGAACCGATGATGGACTGGGATGTGTTTACTACTTTTTGTAGTCTTTTCCTCTCCAGGGCGCTCAAGTTGTCGAACCAAGCCACGATGCAACTGGTCAGCATGCTCTCTATTGTGCACCTGTAGAAGTTAGAGAGAGTCCTCCTTGACAAACCGACTCTCCGTAATCTTCTCAGGAAGTAGAGATTTATATCATGGTATATGGACACATTTATCTGTTTTGTAGTAAATGCCTACTATTTTCTGTGTGCTTAAGCAAAGCAAGAATTTCATTGTCCTATGCAGGGACACATGACAATCAACACACTTGAACTGTACTTGATGAGCTTTCTTGATAATTACATTAGTGTTCTCGGACCAGGAAAGATCTTCAGAGATGTGCACGCCCAGGAATTTGAAGCTCTTGACCCTTTCAACCATCGACCCGTTGATATAAATGGGGCTGTGGGTCCCCCTCCTACTCCTTCCAAAGTCCACAATCATTTCCTTGATTTTGCTGGTGTTGAGGGCCAGGTTATTGCGCTGGCACCATATGGACAGTTGCTCGATCTCTCTTCTATACTCTGACTCATCCCCATCAGTGATACATCCCACAACAGTGGTGTCATCAGCGAACTTGATGATGGAGTTCGCACTGTGACCGGCTACGCAGTCATGAGCATAGAGTGAGTACAGCAGGGGGCTGAGCAAGCAACCTTGAGGTGCTCCCGTGCTGATTGTTATCAAGGCTGACACATTTCCACCAATACGAACAGTCTGTGAATGAGGAAGTCGAGGGTCCAATTGCAGAGGGATGCGCAGAGACCCAGTTCTGCGAGTTTGGTAACCAGCTTGGAGGGGATGATTGTGTTAAATGCCAAGCTGTAATCGATGAATAACAGCCTGACATATGAGTTTTTGTTGTCCAATTGGTCCAGAGCGGAGTGGAAGGCCAGCGAGATCGCATCCACCATTGATCTGTTGTGGCGGTAAGCGAACTACAGTGGGTCCAGGTTTTTGTCGAGGTAGGAGTTGATTTGCTCCATGATCAACCTCTCAAAGCACTTCATCACCACCGGCATTAGTGCCACTGGTCGATAGTCATTGAGGCACGTCACCTTACTCTTCTTGGGCACTGGTATAATTGATGCCCTTTTAAAGCAGGTGGGGACCTCAGACCTCAGAAGTGAGAGGTTGAAAATGTCCGTAAAAACTCCAGCCAGTTGGTTCGTAAAGATTTTCAAGAGTGTTTAATTGTCATATGTCCCAGATAGAACAGTGAAGTTGTTACTTGCAGCAGCACAATCGAATCTGTAAACATAGTACTCTGTAAACAATATAATAAATGAGTGAAAAAGTTCAGTGTGTGTATACATGTTTTAGGAAACATGTTATAGGATGTTCACCATGTTATAGGAAAGACATTGTCAAGCTTAAAAGGGTTCAGAGATGATTTACGAGGATGTTGCCAGGACTAGAGGATGTGAGCTATAGGGAGAGATTGAGTAGGCTGGGCCTCTATTCCTTGGAATGAAGGATGATGAGGGGTGATCTTATAGAGGTGTACAAAATCATGAGAGGAATAGATTGAGTAGAGGCACAGAGTCTCTTGCCCAGAGTAGATGATATGAGGACCAGAGGACATAGGTTCAAGGTGAAGGGTAAAAGATTTAATAGGAATCCGACGGGTCACTTTTTCACACGAAGAGTGGTGGGTGTATGGAACAAGCTGCCAGATGAGGTAGTTGAGGTTGGGACTATCCCAATGTTTAAGAAACAGTTAGACAGGTACAGGATAGGACAGGTTTGGAGGGATATGGACCAAGTGCAGGCAGGTGGGACTAGTGTAGGTGGGACATGTTGGCTGGGGTGGGCCAGTTGGACTAAATGGCCCGTTTCCACACTGTATCACTCTAAGACTCTATGACTATATATAACAATAATAGTCTGTGTAGTTCAGAGCTTATTTGAGGTTGTAGTGTTCAAGAGCCAAATGGCTTTAGGGAAGAAACTGTTCCTGAACCAGGAAGCTGTTCCTTAACTAGGCACCTGTAGACGTTCAAGAAAATCTTCTCTGACATAGCATATCTCGGAATTTTCTCATGAAGTAGAGGCGTTGATGTGCTTTCTTTATAATTGCTTCAAGATCCAGGGTCCAGGAAAGAACTTCGGAAATATGCCACCCAGGAATTTGAAGTTTCTGACTCTCTCCACCATTGTCCCGTTAATATAAACGGGATTGTGGGTCCTCATCCTTCCTCTTCCAAAGTCCACAATCAATCATTTGTTGACAAAAATGCTGGAGAAACTCAGCCGGTGAGGCAGCATCTTTGGAGCGAAGGAAATAGGTAATGTTTCGGGTCGACACCCTTCGGGTCTGAAGAAGTAGCCTATTTCTTTCGCTCCGTAGATACCGCCTCACCCACTGAGTTTCTCTAGCATTTTTGTCTACCTTCGATTTTCCAGCATCTGCAGTTTCTTCTTAATCAATTCATTGGTCTTACTGACATTGAGAGCCAGGTTGTTGTGCTGGCACCATTTGGTCAATCGATTAGAATTGAGGGTTGGAAGCCGGGGTTCCCCCCTCCTCCCCTTGAAGTGTGGGAGTAATTCAGCTGACTGAATCAGTCTGAGGAAGGGTCCCGACATCACCTACAGTGTTCTCCAGAGATCCTGACCCGCTGAATTATTCCCGCACTTGGTGTCCTTTCGGTGGGTGAAGCGGGGCTCGCTGTTGCACCTTGCGGATGGCCAGTGGCATCGGAAACCAGGGCTCTAAACGGCGGGGGTGTTGGTGTGAGGCAGGGAGGGGTTGGTACGTCATTCCATTCACATTTAGTTCACATTTTAATTTAAGTTTCTGACTCTCCATGGTGCTTTGCAGATGCAGGAGGGTGTCATTAGCGGTCCAGGAGGGTGTCATTAGCGGGTCCAGGAGGGTGTCATTAGCGGGTCCAGGAGGGTGTCATTAGCGGTCCAGGAGTGTATTGTTGTTTTATTATCACGTGATCTCTGTTGGTCAAGAGAACCGTATAATCCAGAAAGGCTCTGAAACCGCGGGTGCCAGAAAATCGGTGTCCAACCTGTACCTAAATCCATGTGGTCCTCGATGAGTAAATTATGGCCTGTTTGCTGAAATACACTGGTTAGTGATCTAATTGAGTTCTCTTTCTTTCTGTGTGATGTAAAGGTGTAGAGAGGGACAGGTTAATGTAAGGGGTTGAGATCTGGCTCCGCAGATGCCAGTCAGCCTGCTGTGCTCTTCCAGCAGTTTAATTTTTTGCTCCAGATTCCAGCTTCCGCAGCCATAATGTCGCCAAGGAAAGGGCGGTAGGTTAATTGGTTCCAGTAAATGATCCCTAGTATAGCTTAATGGCAAAAAGGGAAATTGATGAGCAGTGTAACCGTGGCTATGTTTCAGGGTTACAGGGAGGTAAGGACAGGATAATGAGACTTATGGGATTGTTGGCTGGATTTGACATCGATCTGATAGACTCAATGGGCTTTGTGTGATTTTCTCGCATTTAAGATAAATGTGATATTGAATGAAGTTCCAAAGCAGGATCGGTCTGATAGACAAAAAGATAGCACACAAATAGTGCCAGTCTTGGGTTCAAAGAGATTTTTTTTTTTCAATTAATGTGCCTTCCAAAGATGAAAAATTGTCGACCAGAGGTGAGTTACCAACCTTCAGTCTTTGCATAAAATTTGAGAGCAAATGCTGGGGCAATTCTATTTGCACGCCAGAGGTAGTAAACTGTGGACAATTTCAGTAACTGATGAATCACCTTAAAAGGTAAAGCTTTCAGTTTTAAAATCTGCAACCTAAGACTTGTACATTAATTTACATGATTTTTAGAGTAAAATTTAATTTATGGTTATTAATTACTGAAATATTTCTATGTCATTCATGGATGTATTATTTTTGCTGCATCTACTTTAGTACTGGGAATCTAATGCCTATTGGACATAGTTATTAAATGCATGAAGCCAGCAAAATGTAATTCCCTTCATGCCCTTCTCTTTCTGAAGTATTTCAAAATAAAACTTCTCTAAAGGACTCCTGGGATGTATATACTGTCAGCCTGTTTAAGATTCATGTGTGTTTCTTTGTATTATGTAAGGAAAAAAATCCAATGGGGCTATTTACTATTCATGCAGAAATGCACACATTAGAAAGATTTGTGGAAAAACAAGTTAATTCATCATGGTCGGTGTTAATTTAACTTGTTGGTCTCGTAAGGGCAAAACATTGTCTGACCAGGATCACTTTACAAATATTCACAGTTGCTTTATGACAAAGATTGATTTTTAATTTTTTTTACTTTAGTGGTGTCAATCTCTTGAACAAGTTGTTCAGAGAAATTGCAGAATAATTTGCACCACCCAGAAATATTCACAGGCAATTCACAGCTGAGTGTTGATGGAATTCCTGGTAGATCTGTTGCCTTACAGCATCAGACATGAGTTTGATCCTGACCTCGGGTGCTGTCTGTGTGGAGTTTGCATGTTCTGCCTGTGCCTGTGTGGGTTTCCTCCATGTGCTCCTGTTTTCTACCACATCCCCAAATCTTGTGAGCTTGTTGGTTAATTCCTCTGTACACTGCACCCAGTGTGTAGGGAGTAGATGAGAAAGTGGATAACATAGAGGGGAGGTGAAATGCCATGGCAAATGTTTTCTGATCAATGCTTCCTGGTGCAGGGATATGACAGGGATATTTCAGATTTTTAAAATCCCATTACAACCTTTGTGCTGTTGTGCTGTGTTACATTTATCATTGTATTTATTGCTGTACTTATTGTATTTATTGTTTACTTTATGTTTCATGCGAAATAGGAATTTCATTGCACTCTGGTGTATATGACAGTGAACAAGCCTGAATTTGAATTTGAACATCTATATTGTAGTTTGAAAACGATAATGTGATCAGATTGCTTAATCTAGGATAAGTGATTTTTTTAACCAAAATATTATTAGATAGCAAATACATAATTGAATAAAAAAAGAATAGCTTTGTTTTGAGGAAGCACATTGGTTAATGTGGAACTATGACTTTTACAAGGCCTGACAGTTCAATTTCACTTTATATTTAGATTTCTGATTCATGCCGGAAAATATTGTACTGCTGGAAATTGTTTGTGAAGATACATCAGGAGTGTTTTAGTTTTGAAGAGAGACTGGAGAGATTGCATTTGTTTTCTCTGGAGCAGAGGAGGTCAAGAGGGGAGGTGGTTGTTGTATATGCATTTTTTAGGGTGTTAGATTGGTTAGATAGGGTCCTTTCTACAAGTTAAATACGCAACAAAAATAGTGATAGCCAAGATAGTTATAGATAACTAACTAGTAAATAGTCAGAATATTTTCCCCATGGTACAGATGTCAAAGGCAAGATGTTTAGGATGAGAACAATATTTTTGGAGAGAATTTATAACGTTTTAAATTGTGTAGGAAACGGAGGGTGTTGTCGGAAAGTTGCATTTCGCACTGGAAACCTATAGGTAGTGGTGTGCCTCAGGGCCCACTGCTGCTTGTCATCTATGTCAATTTGTATGAGTATGTATAACTTGGAGAGGTCACTAAAATACATGTTTTTTCAGACAGTGAAGGTGGTCATCAAGCATGAGATCTTGATCAGCTGGGTAAGTGGACTGCGGAAAATTAAGTTTATTTCAGGTAAGCTTGCGATGTTGCATTTTGGGAAGTCGAACCAGGGCAGGACCTGGAGAGAGATCAAGGAGGACAGATACAGAGATACATAGATCCCTATAAGTGCCTAGGAAAGAACTGCAGATGCCGGTTTAAATTGAAGATAGACACAAAATGCTGGAGTAATTCAGCGGGACAGGCAGTATCTCTGGAGAGGAGGAATGGGTGACGTTTCAAGTTTCTTCAGACTAGAGTCAGAGGCTATAGTCTAGAGTTGGGGTTGCTCCACGACAGATCATTGGTAATATTAATGCCGAGGAACTTGAATCTCTCATTAATATTACCAATGATCAGCTGTGGAGCAACCGCATTGATGCGACAGACAAAAAAGGTACAATGCCTCCACTTCCGGAGGAGACCAGGGGAATTTGAAATATGTAGACAGGAACTGCAGATGATAGAAACATAGAAACATAGAAATTAGGTGCAGGAGTAGGCCATTCGGCCCTTCGAGCCTGCACCGCCATTTAATATGATCATGGCTGATCATCCAACTCAGTATCCCGTACCTGCCTTTGCTCCATACCCTCTGATCCCCTTGGCCACAAGGGCCACATCTAACTCCCTCTTAAATATAGCCAATGAACTGGCCTCAACTACCCTCTGTGGCAGAGAGTTCCAGAGATTCACCACTCTCTGTGTGAAAAAAGTTCTCCTCATCTCGGTTTTAAAGGATTTCCCCCTTATCCTTAAGCTGTGACCCCTTGTCCTGGACTTCCCCAACATCGGGAACAATCTTCCTGCATCTAGCCTGTCCAACCCCTTAAGAATTTTGTAAGTTTCTATAAGATCCCCTCTCAATCTCCTAAACTCTAGAGAGTATAAACCAAGTCTATCCAGTCTTTCTTCATAAGACAGTCCTGACATCCCAGGAATCAGTCTGGTGAACCTTCTCTGCACTCCCTCTATGGCAATAATGTCCTTCCTCAGATTTGGAGACCAAAACTGCACGCAATACTCCAGGTGTGGTCTCACCAAGACCCTATACAACTGTAGTAGAACCTCCCTGCTCCTATACTCAAATCCTCTTGCTATGAAAGCCAACATGCCATTCGCTTTCTTTACTGCCTGCTGCACCTGCATGCCTACCTTCAATGACTGGTGTACCATGACACCCAGGTCTCGCTGCATCTCCCCCTTTCCCAATCGGCCACCGTTTAGATAATAATCTGCTTTCCCGTTTTTGCCACCAAAATGGATAACCTCACATTTATCCACATTAAACTGCATCTGCCAAACATTTGCCCACTCACCCAGCCTATCCAAGTCACCTTGCAGTCTCCTAGCATCCTCCTCCCACCTAACACTGCCCCCCAGCTTAGTGTCATCCGCAAACTTGGAGATATTGCCTTCAATTCCCTCATCCAGATCATTAATATATATATTGTAAATAGCTGGGGTCCCAGTACTGAGCCTTGCGGTACCCCACTAGTCACTGCCTGCCATTGTGAAAAGGACCCGTTTACTCCTACTCTTTGCTTCCTGTTTGCCAGCCAGTTCTCTATCCACATCAATACTGAACCCCCAATGCCATGTGCTTTAAGTTTGTATACTAATCTCTTATGTGGGACCTTGTCGAAAGCCTTCTGGAAGTCCAGATACACCACATCCACTGGTTCTCCCCTATCCACGCTACTAGTTACATCCTCGAAAAATTCTATAAGATTCGTCAGACATGATTTACCTTTCGTAAATCCATGCTGACTTTGTCCAATGATTTCACCACTTTCTAAATGTGCTGCTATCCCATCTTTAATAACTGACTCTAGCAGTTTCCCCACTACCGATGTTAGGCTAACTGGTCTGTAATTCCCCGTTTTTCTCTCTCCCTCCCTTCTTAAAAGTGGGGTTACGTTTGCTACCCGCCAATCCTCTGGAACTACTCCAGAATCTAAAGAGTTTTGAAAGATTATTACTAATGCATCCACTATTTCTGGAGCTACTTCCTTAAGTACTCTGGGATGCAGCCTATCTGGCCCTGGGGATTTATCGGCCTTTAATCCATTCAATTTACCCAACACCACTTCCCGACTAACCTGGATTTCACTCAATTCCTCCACCTCCTTTGACCCGCGGGCCCCTGCTATTTCCAGCAGATCATTTATGTCTTCCTTAGTGAAGACGGAACCAAAGTAGTTATTCAATTGGTCCGCCATATCCTGGTTCCCCATGATCAACTCACCTGTTTCTGACTGCAAGGGACCTACATTTGTTTTAACTAATCTCTTTCTTTTCACATATCTATAAAAACTTTTGCAGTCAGTTTTTATGTTCACTGCCAGTTTTCTTTCATAATCCATTTTTCCTTTTCTAATTAAGCCCTTCGTCCTCCTCTGCTGGTCTCTGAATTTCTCCCAGTCCTCCGGTATGCTGCTTTTTCTGGCTAGTTTGTACGCATCATCCTTTGCTTTGATACTATCCCTGATTTCCCTTGTTATCCATGGATGCACTACCTTCCCTGATTTATTCTTTTGCCAAACTGGGATGAACAATGATGGTTTACACCGATGTTAGACACAAAATGCTGGAGTAATTCAGCGGGACAGGCAGCACCTCTGGAGAGAAGGAACTGGGTGACATTTCGGGTCGATCAATTTCTTCAGACTGAGAGCCAGGGGAGAGGAAGACTAGAGGTATGAAAAGGTACAAAATAAATCAGAGCAGGCACCGATGGATTCAGGAAAGGTGGAATTTCTCTGGTGACACTTAAATATTTCTGCAGATGCATCATTGAAGGCATACTGTCAGTGAATCACAGCTTGGTTTGGGAACAGCTGCTGAAAACCGTAATACATTTCAGAGATGTGGAAGTAGTCTAGTTTATCACACAGACTAGGCTTTCCCCATTCATTCCATCTACATTTCATACTGCCTTGGAAAATCAGACAACATAGTCAAAGACTTGTCCACCCTGATCATTCCTTATTCTCCCTCCACACATCTGGTAGAAGGTACAGAAGCTTGAAAGCATCACCAGACAAGAACAACCTCTCCCTCTCTATTATCAGGCTTCTGAATGGTACTTAATTGGCTGATTCACCTCAACCCCACTGCGGACATTAGACTTACTCTATGAAACTGAAGCACTACAATGTGCTACAATGTTAAGAATTAATTTCTGCACTCTATATCTATCCCTTTACTCTATCTATTTAACTTGAGTTTGACGATTGTATTTCTGTGTGGTCTATCTGACCTGTTTGGATTACTTGAAAATCAAAACTTTTCACTGTAACCTGATACACATGATAATAGTAATAAACTTAGTCCTAAACCTATATCCTCCGCACCGTTACCTGCTTAATAGCATCTTTCCTATCTTAGGGTGACCAACACTGAACACAATATTCCAAGTGCAGGTTCACCAACATCTTATACAACTGTAACATAATGTCCCAACCTCTACACTCAGCATAACTTCAGCATTCTGATAAGCCACTTCTGCATCCTACCTGCAGCCTCCACATCCTTCCTGTAATGGGGCAACCAGAAATGAACACAATACTTCAAATGCAGCCTAACTAAAGTTCTAAATTGCTGCAATATGACTCCCTGACTCTTGTACTCAATGCTCCAACCTATGAAGGCGAGCAATACCATATGGTTTCCTACCCACTTGTGTTGCAACTTTCAGCGAGTTGTGGTCTTGAATCCCAAGTTCCCTCTGTACATCAATGCTCTTAATGGTCTTGCCATTAACAAAATAATTTCCCCTTGCATTCGACCTCCCAAAGTGCAACGTCTCACACTTGCTCGGTTTAAATTCCATCCATTTGTCTTGAACTGATAACGTTTTTTACTTTCTACTAAAGTTTTCAATCCTTGGTCCTTCAAAATTACTTACTCTCAACTAATAGAATCTCAGTGCACAAACACAAAATGTAGTCCCATCTTGTGGCCAAACCTCAATCTGTAAGATTTTTATAGAAGATTAGACTAAGTGGGACCCATTGGGTCCCTGTCACATGGGAGGCCTGGTCCCCCAATGCAACCCGTTCCCCAATGCAATATTCCACCACTCACACACAGGCCCCAACTGCGCAAGCGCGGCTCATTTCCCCTCATCCACAGCAGTCCCTCCTCCTCCCTCTTCTTTCCCCTCTCCTCCTCCTCTTCCCCTCCCCCAATCCTCCATCACCTCTCCCTCCCTCTCCTTTGACCTACCCTCAGTCACTCCCTCCCTTCCTCCGTAACTCTTCTCCCCTCCCTACCCCATCCTATCCCTCTATCCCCCACTCCTCACTTCCCCTATCCCCCCCCACTATCCCTCCTCACCTACCCCACTGCCCTCCTCTCATGCCCACCTCCCCACTCCCTACCTGCCCTAACTCCCCCTCCTCTCCCTCTATTCCCCCTCCTCCCCCACTCTCCCTCCTCATCTCTTTAGGATCTCGACATTGCCGCTACTTTCCCTCATTGCGCGCCCGGCGCAGCGGCGTCACCCGCTCAGAGCCTGGCCCACCGCCCAGGCCTTGGATCAGCGCAGCCTCTCCCCACCCCCGGAGCCTGGAGCAGCAGCAGCAGCCGTCGGTCTCAGAGCCAGTTTCAGCACACAGGCCCCGGATTGTCGGTGTGGCCTCTCTCTGCCCCCGGAGCCTGCCAGTGCCCGCGAGCATAGGGCGGTAGGAATTAAAATGGAAGTAATCTTAACCATATCGCCGTTGTAAAAAAAGATGGCCATCTGAATTCTGGAAAGGCCCCAACTGCACAGGCATTGTTGAGGACCCGTCGGACGCCCTTTGCGACCCCAGTGAAGACCCGCACGAGAACTCTCCCCCAACTGCGCATGCGTGGGTGAGGGTGCTGTTTTGGGTTAATTTTTTGTAAACCTTAATAACTTTTAAAATATATCATCCATCTGAACAAAACTTGTTTCATTTACAGCACAGGACACTGGTGAGTAAGGTGGGTCATAAATCGTAGCACGTACCTTTTTTGCGCAAATAGAGAAACAACGCAAACCTGCAGATAACCAGATGAGAGTTTTAGTTATATACTAGACTAAGTGGGACCCATTGGGTCCCAGTCACACGGGTGGCCGGGTCCCCCAATGCAACGCTTTCCCCAACGCAATATTCCACCAATCACCCGTTCCCCCAACGCAACCCGTTCCTCCAACGCAATATTACACTGCTCACCCATAGCCCCTAACTGTGTAGGTACGGCTCATTTCCCCTCATCCCTGAGCACTCCCTCCCGCTCTTCTTCATGTGGGGGAGGGGGGGAGGGAAGTGGGGTGAGTGGCGGAGGGGTGTATGTGGATGGGGAGGTGTGTGGCGGGGGATTGTGGGGGGTTGTTGTGGGGGGGTTTGGGTATGGGGAAGGGGTGGGGGGGTGTGGGGGGGGGGGGTTGTGGGGGCAACGGGGGGGGGGGCGTGTGGGTGTGGGGATGTGAGGGCAGGGGGGGGTTTATGGTGGGGAGCAAGTGTGGGCGAGGGGGCAGTGTGGAGGAGATGGGTGTGTAGGTGAGGGGGGGAGGGAGCTCGGAGTAAAGTACCATGGGGAGAGGGGGGCATCACGGGGGAGGGGGGAAGAGCCAGCGAGGGGGACCAGAGGGGTAGTGACTGGAATTGGCAGTGCAATGGGGACTCACAGCGTCGCTGGTCAATCTCCTCTGCCGGGATCTGAGACGCCACTTTCTGTTTGGCGACATCTCCAATTCCGGGTTGGGCTAGATCTCCGACTCTGGGCTGGGCTGGTTCTCCGAAGGCTGGGCAGCTTGGATCTGGGCTGCTTGGGGCTGGGCTGCTTGGGGCTGGGCTGCTTGGGGCTGGGCTGCTTGGGGTCCCTCTGGTTGGAAACCTCCACTGGCCATCCTCTGCTCCAGTAAAGAAGCGATGGCGCAGGAAGGGGCTGACCGTCCCAGGGAGTGACAGGGGAAGAGACTACTGGCAGGAGAAGAGATCGATCCACGTACGAGCTGTTTTTAAGATTTTTAAACCTCGCTAACTTTTACAACATTCAACCGATCGTAATGAAACTTGGTACACGCAGCACAGGAGAACAGTGAGTGAACTGGTGAAAAATTGTGGCGCTATCGTGAACCATTTTCTTACAAATAGAAAGACCGCACAAACCGAAAGATAACAAGATCAGAGTTTTAGTTATGTATAGATAGATAGATAGATAGATAGATAGATAGATAGATAGATAGATAGATATAGATAACATTTAATACTTTAGTTTAATAGGAGTATGTGCAAGCTGCATGATTAACATGGTAGATTTGTAACGAATATCAAAAAAGTTTCAAATGAGAAAAGCATGCTCATTAATAAAAGATTATTAGTAATATAGTCTTTTCAGTTAAAGGTGAAGCAATTATTTTATTTTCTCTTTTACATTAAACTTACAATCTACTCGATCACACGTGAAGAAATGCAGTTTGATGTTTCAGATTCAGTTTTTGATACTGGTCCATATTATTCTTAAAATAAATCTGGGATCATTTTGTAAACCCCTTGATATAAATGATTTTGCACAACAGAATGGAATGAACTTTGGCCTTATAGAATTCTGACCATTTGGAACAATCTCTTTGTAACTGATCATGATTTAAGGCACTGAATGGAAGTGTAAACTAAAGAGAAATAAGATGAAAAAAAACAATTTAAAGAGGTTATTTGTAAGGAATGATAAGATTTTTACTTTGTAACTCTGAACACAGGAATCATTTTTGAATATACTCAAATAATATTTGAAATTGAGACCTCAATTTCACCTGAGTTACTTAAAAAAAAATATAAATACAGTATTTATACAAATGCATTAAATAAATATCTCCAAGCTAAGGAGGCACCAGATGGAAACAGGTTTTCATTTTCACAGCTATGTCATTAAGGGAAGCACACTTGCTCTGTTTTTAAATAAGAACACACTTCATATTCAATGAGTTCCTCTGTGATTTGATATGTCAAACTATGCTGTTTCCTCTCCAACCAATGTACATTGAAATTTTAGTTCCAAAGGAGACATCATTACCAGACTATAACAGATAAAAAGCAATCAAGCATATTGTACATGAACATAAAATCAGAGAAAATAGAAGATCAAATGATATTATAGCATGTGAAGAGATATTCTTGAAGCGTCTTTAAAATCATGCTCTATTGTTACTTTTTGATGGCATATTATTTTTGAGTCAATTCCTGCCCGTTTAGTTTACTAGAACTGTTCTGGCAGAAATTGCATGGATATTCCCTGATAACTGCAAACCCCTGTCTCACGGTGAGAGTTGACACATGAGGTACCCGGAGTTAAAACTCGTGGTAATAATGTACGATTAACGTAGCTGTAACGTTGGAACACGTGGACGCAACTTAGCGACTTGTGGCGCTAAAATTAGGTACCCGTGAAACTTGTCAACTCTTGTAAAAAATCAAACATGTTTAAAGTTTTCCACGAGTAAAATGTACTGCTGAAGTTAAAAATTGAAACATTTAAACTCGTTTTAAGAACGTAGTGGCCCGTGCGTTTACCTTAGTGTCTCGTGAGTCTACCGTGGGAACTCTTTAACTCAGCGGGCAGGCAGCATCTCTGGAGAGAAGGAATGGGTGGTTACACAAAAAAGCTGGAGAAACTCAGCGGGTGCAGCAGCATCTATGGAGCGAAGGAAATAGCAACGTTTCGGGCCGAAACCCTTCTTCAGACTGAAGTCTGAAGAAGGGTTTCGGCCCGAAACGTTGCCTATTTCTTTCACTCCATAGATGCTGCGGCACCCGCTGAGTTTCTCCAGCTTTTTTGTGTAACCTTTGATTCTCCAGCATCTGCAGTTCCCTCTTAAACATGAGAAGGAATGGGTGATGGGATGACATTTCTATTGAGCCTCGCAATGAAAGAACAATGGATTTCATAAATTGGAGTTACCCTTGTACTTCAGCGTACTTGCTCAAAAGTTTACGGCTGAACTGAACTCAAAATATGATTTGTATATCAAACATGCATGTTACAAGCACTAACCAACCATTGACAGATGAAAGATACATGCAGCTCCTGGAAAGTGAGCGTTAATTAGTTCCGTGTGAAGTTCTTACCGATAGTAATAATTTTATTTGGAATAGTTTGAATCTACCGAGTAGCATTTTAGTTTACACCCACCGCCTCCATACTAATACACATGTATCCACATTTTGTTTCCTCCATATACCACCGGTTGTATCGTTATTTGGCCACCCTGAGTCTGAACGGCGCTGTAATACAGTCTTTATTTCTATTTCCCTTTGTGAGAATTTTTTTCCCTGATCATCTTCAGTAAATAGACATGCGGGCGGCTGTAATAATGTTCACATGTTGCCTAATCGCTTTCGAAATATTGGAACGTGAAATTATATTTCATTTAACGTGCAAAGCTTCATTTCAGATCTTCACAATGCCAACCGCATTGAAGCCTTTCGCTGCTTGGACGCGGGCGGTTCACTGCAGAAAATGACTATTTGTTTCCCAGATAAGGACGAGATGCAGAATGAGTTTGGATACACAGTGGGATATTGCTTAAAGTTGTATATGTGTGTTGGTGGAGCGAGATTTGGGTGCCCCGAAACTGCACTGGTTTGTTCCACGACAATCCGATTGTACCGCCTTCACCGTTTGTAACACCTTTTCCCACGGACACCTTTCAGAACAAGCTCAGAAACAGCTTCTCTTTTGTCCATTTTCAGGTGAGCCGACAGTGTGGAGAGGTAAGGTTACGCGACTTTTGGCTGTAATGAATATTTGTCACCGAACCAGCCGAATTCCTGGAGACAAAACACCATATATAGCTCGTTCTACCTTAGCTTAAAAATGAACCCCCCCCCCCCGCGCTGAATTCTATCATTAATAAGTCTCATAATCTGGCAACCATGAACTAGAGACAGACAAAATGCTGGAGGGACAATGGGTCAGGCAGCATCTCTGAGGAATATGTAATATTTCAGGTCAAGACCATTCTTCAGACGGGTCTCGACACAAAACATCACCAATTCCTTTACTCCAGAGATGCTGCCTGACCCACCGAGTTTCTCCAGCTTTTTGTACACTTGTTCAGACTTGTCGTTATTGATCTACAAAGTTTCTGTGGAATTTGCCTGACAATCCACAAATTCCTCTGCTTGCTATTTCTCTTAATTTCTCTTGATTTTTCGAATGCCCTATTCACACCTTGTTCCAATCCGATTCGTTCTGGATCTGATCTCACACACTGTTCATACCTCCAAGTTTATGCCATATCAATCACCACAAATTTTGGACTGGTTCATCTTTCTTCGCAATCTTTTTAAACAGCAAATGGGTAACTGATTGAATGATTACTGCATTGAAAAGCTATTTTAAAGATTATGCACAGTGTCTCAATTGTGCAGCAGCTCCACAAATAATAACAGAACCATATATTTTTATCACAGTTAACATCTTTAACTGTTGCTTATCAAAACAGACCTTCATTCACGGTGGCTCAAGAGTAACTCGGGAGACGAACTTGGAACATCGCACAAAACGGCAAACTTGTCATACCCGTGGGAACTCGGTTAAACTCTTGATCATACACTTGGGATCTCGTACACAACCACGAGTCTTTCACTTGGGGTACCTCGTGGGTCAGCTCCTATCGTGAGACAGGGCTTTCAGCAAATAAAATTCTGAAGAAATTTCATAAAATGTAGTATCTCTCCTTTTCCATGATTTTTATCAAACGTAGCAGTAATTTTGGATCATTTCAACATTTATCCTCATCCACCCTATTTCCACCACAACTCTCTGCAGGTACTCTAGACACTCATATCAAACTTGGAAGAACAGTATATACACTATGTTGTGATTGCAAATTGATCACAGGACAACTCTATAAGATCACATTTATTTGTTGATCATAGCAATTTCTATTTGCTGGACCTTAGCAGTTGCTTTTGATATTGAAGGCATTTCACCAGTAAAATGGCTGCATGGCTTGTTTTAGGCATTGTATTACTTTGTTATATCCCCATGATACATTTCTTTATCTTTATAGGCCTGGCCCTGATTATTTATGTTGAAAGTTTGGCTTAAAAGGATGAAAGAATACTGCGGCAATAAGTTACTTTCTTGATAGATGTGATGAAATGTTACTTCTGGGAAAGTTAACTGTTTTTATCTTTCTATTGATCCAGTGTGACCTGCTCAGTGCTTGCAATGATTGTTTTTAAACTAACCATTTATTTTTATCTATAAAGAAGATTTAATCCAGATACACATCCAAAATGTTGCAACCTCTCTGCTTCCACGTTCAGAAGATATATTCCATATTTCCTTTGTTAGATTTTTAGTGGTGATTAAGCACTTGTCTATTATTTTCAAATATTTACGGCAAGGCTAATCCTTTGAATTTCTTAATCGATAGCTCTGAAATTCATTGAGCTAATCATGTTTCTTTGGTGTATACTGTGACATCAGCAATATCTTAGTTCCCTTCAACAGATCATAAAAAACAACAACAGTATCCAAGGATTAATTTGTTTCTTACATTGGGCTGGTATGCTTTCACAACTAAAATATTTTAATGTCAAATAGAAATTATGTAGAAATGACTTTGAAATTGACCTTGTTGAAATTGACATTATGTAGACATTACAAGTCAATTAGAAATTGTGTGGACATTACTCCGGAATAGTCAGACAAGTGAGCAGGTTATAGATTTTAACCAGTCTAGATCGTACGAGAAATCAGCAGCGAAGGATGTTTTACATTTCTCATCCATTGTTTTGAAAATGTATATGCACCCAACACTACCTAAAGCAATATAATTTGTTAAAATCAAATTGAATCTAGTGGTCATGATCACACCTCGACAAATTTTAAACAAGGCAATTAGTTGATGAAGGGTGGCACAGTATTGCAGAGGTAGAGTAGCTGCCTTACAGTGCCAGAGACATAGGTTTGATCCTGACTATGGGTGCTGTCTATACAGAGTTTGTACGTTCTTCCCGTGACTGTGTGGGTTTTCTCCAGTTTCCTCCCACACTCCAAAGATAGAATAGAATAGAATGCCTTGGTTTGGTTTGAACGAAGTTGCATTTTCTACAGTCTTAACAATTACAAAAAAACCAAGACCCACACTTCACACACTTTACACAAACATCCATCACAGTGAATCTCCAACATCTCCTCACTGTGATGGAAGGCAAAAGTCTTATATCTTCCCTTTGTTCTTCTCCCACGGTCCAGCAGTCCAACTGCAACGTCGAGGAGAACTGGGGCTCCCGATGTTAAAGCCCCCGGTGGGCGATGGTAAGTCCCGTGGCCATTAAGTCACGTGGGGCGACGTTAGGCTCCGCTCCAAGTCATTTCACCCCGCGATTCCGGCGGTAGAATTTGCCATTGCGGGAGCTCTGAAAAGAGGTCTCCCACCAGGGACCTGCGAGCCCCCGATGTTACCGTCCACAGGGCCTGCAGCCGGAGCCT
Organism: Leucoraja erinaceus; assembly: GCF_028641065.1. Lineage (NCBI taxonomy): Eukaryota > Metazoa > Chordata > Chondrichthyes > Rajiformes > Rajidae > Leucoraja > Leucoraja erinaceus. The sequence goes on along the minus strand of NC_073377.1, from coordinate 106,978,490 downwards.
CCGAAGCTCCAAAGTCGGGTCGCAGCTGAGCGCCACCATAGCTCCTCCCGCTCCAAAGTCGGCCAGCTCCGCGATGGCAGGTCCGCAGGCTCCGCGATTGGAGCCCTTAGGTCTGTTCCGGCCGGAGGCCGCCGCCGGTTCCACGATGTTAGGCCCAACGACATCGGAGACCCGACAGGGAAAAAATCGAGTCCCCGAACAGGGAAGAGATGTACAGGTTTGTAGGTTAATTGGCGTTAGTAAATTTTAAATTGTCCCTTGTGTGTAGAATAGTGTTCATGTACTGGATGATTGCTGGTCACTGCAGACTCAGTGGGCTGAAGAGCCTACGTATATCTCTAAAGTCTCAAGTCTAAAATGAAATGATTAACAGTCAATGTCCACCCACCTGTATTCATGCACCAACTAGAATAGAAAATAACCTAACTAATATATTTTAGAAAACAGTTGATGCAGGTGAAAACCTGTCTTCACAATAAAAGCTGGGACAGTTGACACTTCTTCAAGTTGTGAACATTTGATTGGGTATTTATTTGGATGTCTTCCAATGACAATATGTCAATGTTGGCGTAGCACTGCATAAAAATAAAGACATACCATATTAATTATCTGCCTGTGTGGTCTGATCACACCCACCAAGCTGCCTTCAAACATACCTGGCAAGGACTGTGAGGAAGTTTTATTTTTAGGTCTCAATCAACAGATAATTTGATCCAATAAAAAGCATGAGAAAGGATGCAAGCACCTATCATGGTTGAAATATACAATGACAGTCCGCTGTGGCTAATAGGTTGGTTACACATTTTCAAGGCCAGCTTTTAAAGTTGTTGTCATGGACATAGAATACCTATCCTAGCACCAACCCCTGACAACATCACCTTTGCTTTGATAAATTTCTGTCAGGGCTAGACACTCATCTACTATAACACTTGCCTCCAGATTCAACCCCTTATTTTGCTTATTTTTGCCTGTCTCTATTTGGTCACGTCCTGATTGAAACATAACATGGGTCATTCATTTCTGGATGATATCTTGTTGGAATCTGCATTGTGGCATTTTCTAATCAAAGCAGAATATATTTGAACCAAGTTGCCATTCCAAGTTATTCAGCTTCCGAGCAGTCCTGAACTACTATCTACCTCATTGGAGACCCTCGGACTATCTTTGATCGGACTTTGCTTGCTTTATATTGTACTAAACATTATTCACATTATTCCCTTCATCATGTATCTGTACACTGTGAAAGGTTTGATTGTAATCATGTATTGTCTTTCCGCACGCAACAAAAGCATTTCACCGTACCTCGTTACATGTGACAATAAACTAAACTCAAACTCACTTGGTTGGATAAGAATAAGACTGAATATTAATATTTGTGGCAATACAGTGTGAAGGGTAGTACTAATGGGCAAATCAGGCAGATTCCCTTAGAGAGGATAAGTGCTTAAAACTTAACACAGTGCTGCGAGTTAGCGTTGTGTTGCTTCTGAAACTTCCATGGTGAGAGAACTTCAACTGAACAGTGCCACTTGGATTCCCTATGTAAAACCACATTGAAATTGACCTTATTATGGTATTTCCTTATTAATGTGCTGCGGGTGCACATGTCATACAGTGATCTTGTCGGTATGATCATTATAGTCAACCATGAAAGGGACAAATCAAGGGTGGTAACACTCTACCAGCATCACTCTTGCAGATACAGGTGTGTGTTGCTGCTGAATGAATGCACACCACAATGAGAGTAGGTGAGAATGGAGTGGAGGTGGGAGGGTTGATAATGCTGGAGTGGGTGGAAGGAGGCCCCCAGGAGCTTAATTATATACATAGAAACATATAATCATAGAAAATAGGTGCAGGAGTAGGCCATTCGGCCCTTCGAGCCTGCACCATAATTCAATATGATCATTGCTGATCATCTAAAATCAGTACCCAGTTCCTGCTTTTTCCCCGTATCCCTTGATTCTTTTAGCCCCAAGAGCTAAATCTCTCTATTGAAAACATCTGGTGAATTGGCTCCCACTGTCTTCTGTGGCAGAGAATTCCATAGATTCACAACTCTCTGGGTGAAATTTTTTTCCTCATCTCATTCCTAAATGGCCTACCCCTTATTCTTAAACCGTGACCCCTGGTCCTGGACTCCCCCAACATCGGTAACATTTTTCCTGCATCAAGCCTGTCCAATCCTTTAAGAATTTTATATGTTTCTATAAGATCCCCTTTCATCCTTTCTAAATTTCAGTGAACACAAGCCCAGTCGACCCATTCTTTCATCATATGTCAGTCCTGCCATCCCAGGAATTAACCTGGTGAACCTACGCTGCATTCCCTCAACATCAATAACGTCCTTCCTGAAATTAGGAGAGCAAAATTGCACACAGAGCCCTGAACAACTGCAATAGGACCTCCTTGCTTCTAAACTCAAATCCTCTTGCAATGAAGGCCACCATGGCATGAGCTTTCTTCACTGCCTGCTTTACCTGCATGCTTACTTTCAGTAAATGATGTACAAGCACACCTAGGTCTCGTTGCAGTTCCCCTTTTCCTAATCTGAAACCATTCAGATAATAATCTGTCTTCGTGTTCTTGCCACCAAAGTTGATAACCTCATATTTATCCACATTACTATACTGCATCTGCCATACATCTGCCCACTCACCCAACCTATCCAAGTCACCATGCAGCCTCATAGCATCCTCATCGTGGCCCACACTGCCACCCAACTTTGTGTCACCCGCAAACTTGGAGATGCCACATATAATTCCTTTGTCTAAATCGATAATGTATAGCGTAAATAACTGGGATCCCAGCACCGAGCTTTGTGGCACCCCACTAGCCACTGCCTGCCATTCTGAAAAGGACCCGTTATTTCTTACTCTTTGCTTCCTGTCTGCCACCAGTTCTTTATCCATGTCAATCCCCTACACCCAATACCATGTGCTAATCTCTCGTGTGGGACCTTGTCAAAGGCTTTTTGAAAAAGGAGTAGGCCATTCGGTCCTTCAAGCTAGTAACACCATTCAATGTGATCATAGCTGATCATCCAAAATCAGTAACTCGTTCCTGCTCTTTCCCCGTATCCCTTGATTCCGTATATAGTAATTTTAAGGCTGTACCTGGGGACCATGGAGGTCCACAGGCCAATAGACAGGAAATAATTTGCCTGAGAGGTCCTTGTAATGACACGAACAATCTTTGAATATCTGCATCTTGGGGAAGCCAGCAACACAGGCAAATCATGTGCAGGCTCTGCTAGCTCCATAGGGAAAGTAGAATAAGACCCCTATATAGAATGTGGCTGAACTTCCTAATGTAGCCATTGTGATCATGTGCAGAGGTTTAGAGTCATGGAGTCATACAACACAGAAATAAGCCCTTTGACCAAGAGGGCCCATCTAAGCTAGCTCCACCTGCCTGCGTTTAGCCCATATCCCTCTAAACCTTTCCTATCCATGTACCTGTTCAAGTGTTTTTTAAATTTGTTATTAACGTGATTCAACTACTTCTTCTGGAAGCTCGTTCCATATACCCGCCATCATCTGTGTGGAAACGTTGCCCCTCAGGTTCCTATTAAATCTTTCCTAATATAGAAGATAACATAAAAGATAGAAGTTGCTACTAATGTTTATTATGGTGTTTACAGAGTACTATGTTTACTATCTCTTGCACAACTGCAAGTAAGAATTTCATTGTTCCTCTTCGGGACATGACTATAAAATACTTTTGACTTTTGACTCTTGACTCTTAAATGGGTGCTGCAATGATAGGAGGCAATGCTGATGATGGTGCTTCCAGATGGTCAAAGGGAAGTGAACATGTTGGCATCAAGCAGTGCCAATACCAGCCACATTCTCTGTGCAAGGGGCCAGGATGATCATCCAAGGCTATTGCCAGGAGATTATAACAGGATACTACATGTGAGTTATTTATCAGTAGTGACACTGCATGAGAGATAACAGCAGGCCATTTGGCCCCTCGTGCTTGCAACATAATTTAATTAGATCACAGAAGATTATTTTGCCTCGGCATCACTTTCCCGTACCAACTCCATGTCCTTTGATTCCTTTAATATCTAAAAAATGTACACACCGAATGTTGGAATAACTCAGCGGGTCAGGCAGCAAATCTGGAGAACATGGATAAGCGATATTTCGGGTCAGGACAATTCCTCAAACCCGAAAGGTTTTGTTAATAATAGAATCTGATTAAATCTTTCCCTTCTCAACTGAAACCTATGCCCTCTAGTTATTGATTCTCTGAAGAAGGATTCTGACCCGAATCCCCACCCATCCATGTTCTCCAAAGATGCTGCCCGATTCAATGAGTTACTCCAGCGCTTTGTGTTTTTTTTTAAATCAGCACCTGCCGTTCATTGTGACTCTTAAAAATATATTCAGTGACTCAGCCTCCACAATCATCATAGGCTTAGAGTTCCAAAGAAGGGTGAAATAAATGTAATTTTATCTCAGTGGAATAGACCCATTTTTTGAGACTATAACTCTTGAACTACAGGCACCATCCAGGGGTTGACGCATCAACTCGGTCAAGCCTGGTACAAATTTGACGCATTATTGTTCCTATAGTAGGTACTTTCGAACGCAGTAGTGAGCAGCAAAGGCAATGGCAATGTCAGCAACAGTAGCCCAGGATGACCCTGAATCCAGTAAAGCTGAGAGTTAGTATGACGGGCAAAACAGCCCTGGTAATTGTCTGAGGTTCTCAGTGAGGTGACAGATCTCAATAATGTTGAAGAATGTGGTTTAATTGCTAGCATTTAAAACAGAACAGGTGTTAAGGGATATGGGATTAAGGAATCCAGTTTGTTCTATGACTAAATACAAAATGTTGTCTTTTGTTCCTGAAAATCATGTTGGAGACGAATTTTATATGTTGCACTCCAATGACGTGACTTAGTGGAGTCCAAAGCTGAAACTAAGCCACCACAGCAAAAAAGAATCCCATTGAAGACTCCGAAATCAAATTTCCCAAAGAGTGATTGAACACATGCAATTAGGTCAATTATTGCTTTTCAATTCCATAGCTCCTTGTTTTTTGGAGTTGTGCAAAGGAATTTCTGGGCACTTGGCTGCAAAATGCTGCAGCATAGATCTTGTTTATTGGGTGCAACAGCTACTGAATTGCTTCCAAAATGAAATCTGACACATACACTTATGGCATGACTTATGCTGGATGCTGTCCTACTGAGATGTTAGCACAAATGCAGCTGATGCTTGTCAGATGTACACAGAGTGGACAGATCGTGACATCAATCAGTATTTGACGTCAGAACGAGCATTTCAAAGTACAAAGCTTCAGATCTCGACCTCACAAAGCTGAACATACGTTCAGCAGCTGGAAGGGTGATTAACATTATACAGAGATCATTAACTACATTTGGGTAATTTTCTGATTGATTTCTTCTGGCTGTGGATGCAATTGGATAAGTATTTAGTTCCTTCTAGAGTTATTTAAAATAGCAAGGATATAGAGAGCGCAAAATGCAGGTGCTGGTTTAAGCCAAAGATAGACAAATAAAGCTGGAGTAACTCAGCAGGTCAGACAGCCTCTCTGGAGAAACTAAATAGATAATGTTTCGGGTCAAGCCGCTTCTTCAGAAATAACTGTCCTTTGATACAGACTACGAGTTGAGGCTGGTGTTCCATGTAACAACTGCAAACAGCTTGGTATGGTGGCCTAGCGGTAGAGCAAATCCTTGCAGCACCAGAGACCCAGGTTCGATCCTGACTATGGGCGCTCGTCTGTACTGCATCTGCACGTTTCCCCCCGTGACCTGCGTAGGTTTTCTCCAGTTTCCTCCCACATTCCAAAGATACAGGTTTATTCTACATTGGGGACCTGGGGTGGAGGGTATTGCACCGAGGTGTTCCCTGCAACCTGTTTCTCTCGCGGTTCACAGACTCGCCAGCCGCCTGCCACTTTTGCGGGCTGGAAGAGTCTGTGTACCACGTGTACATGGAGTGTGTGAGGCTGCAGCCACTGTTTGAATATCTAAAGGGGCTGCTCCTTGCCTTCTGGCTGCATTTTTCACCCACCATCCTCATCTTTGGACACCCTGTGCGTAGGGGAGAGGGTAGGGCTGAAGATGTCCTGGTTCGGTTGCTCCTGGGCCTGGCCAAGCTGGCCATCCGCGAGTCACGGCGCCAGACGGTGGAGGGCTCTACCCGAGCCAGCTGCCTGCCCCTTTTCCGGGGTTACGTCCATGCCCGGGTGGGATTAGAAAGGGAATACGCCCTGTCTGTGGGCACCCTGAGGGAGTTCCGGGACTGCTGGGCGCCGCAGGGTGTTGAATGTATCCTCAATAAGGATTGTATCATAATTGTATAATAGTTTATTATGGATATATGTTTGTATTGTATTCATGGTGGTGGGTTCTGGCTTGTTTTATTGTAGTGTAAATATTATTTTTTAATAATTGAATAAATTTTTTGATTAAAAAAAAAAAAAAAAAGATACAGGTTTATAGGTTAATTGGCTTGGTAAAATGTAAATTGTCCCTAGTGTGTGTAGGATAGTGTCAGTGTGCGGAGATCGCTGGTTGGTGCGGACCTGGTGGTCTGGAGGGCCTGTTTCCATGCTGCATCTCTACAAAAGCTCGAGGCGGAGGTTATAAACATGCTGGCAACTTTTAACAGCCACTGGGAAAGGATGAGCCAGCAGGCAGCAGTTCCTGAAGCAGGAGGCTGCGTATGGCAGCAACAGTGTTCCTGGTCCTGGCCAAGAGAGTGAGCAGGGCCTCTGTCAGCATCTCATCGCCCTCACAGGGCCTGATGGCTGATGATCAAAATGGCAGTATTCGCCCCATCAGAGGCATATGTCCATATTACAAGGGGCTGGAGATATGTACTCTATGCTCATCATTGCAGACCAGGGAGATTGCACTGTGACCAGGCCAGGCACCATCCTCATTGTGATGCTGTCCCCATTCCATTAACATCAGCTGAAATCATTCAACATTGACAAACCGTGCCTGAAAGCAAATGGGCAGCTTTACTCCTGAGTCACACGAGTTAAAGTTGCACCCAGTCCTAATGGCCCTGATTTGCAAACATTTATGAGACATTCACGGATCTCAGCTGCGTAATGAATTCTGTGAAAATATGGTGGCAGTCAAATCAAATGATTCAAATTGTACTCTTGTCACATTCAGGATAGGCTGGGTAGGTTGCAATAGACAGAATTGTTATGAATTAGGTTTTTGCAGGAATTGAAACTGTTGGACAGCTTTCCTATGAATGAAAATCAGATGTAATTCTCAAATAAATTTTAGCATGAATATAAAAGTCATTTTCCTTAAGTTACTCATTTGCATTTAAACTACATTCTGCCATTACAACTTAAAATAATAACATATCATTCCACCTGTTACAATGAGGATTCCAATTAATTGTGTGTATTTTCATCCAGAAGTCATGGAATAGAAGGAGCTGTTCAAAACTCACATCAAGACCTATTAACATTGCACAGGACATGCAGTAAGGGGCCATTTCGGTCCATTGAGTCTAAGCCACAGAGAATCCCATACCCCATTATTTTTTTCCCCTGTAACCTATTCTCACCACATTCCTATAAACTCTCAGTAGATTTGACCACCCTCATACACTGGGGATAGTGTGGCTAATACTGGGGGCTGTAAAATACAAATCCACACATTTTGGGATGTGGAAAGTGGTGCACTTGGAGGAAAACCACGTTGTCACAATGAGAACAAACAATCAGGATTGAAGCCAAGTCATTGAAGCTATGAAGCAACAGTTCTTCTAGCTGTGCTCTCCAGCACATCACCACATGAATGCAATGTTACAGCACTCTGGAGGTTCTAGTTTCTCCAACACTCCAAAGATGTCCAGGTTTTTAGGTTAATTGTTCAGTAAAATTGTAAATTGTCTCTAGTGTATGTAGGATAGTACTAGTATATGGAGATCACTGGTCAGCACACTCAGTCAGCCGAAGGGCCTGTTTCCACACTGTATCTCTAAACTAAGCATTGAACACAGAACATAGCACAACACAGGACCAGGCATTTCCACTCACTATGTCCATGCTGAACATGATGTCAAGACAAACTAATCTCATCTGTCTGCACATGATCTATATTCCTCCATTCCCTGCATATCTGTGTGCCTATCTAAAAGTCATTTAAATGTCATTATCATTACCATCATTGGCAGTGCATTCCGGGCACCTCTTTGTCCCCACACATCTCCTTTGAACTTTGTCTTTCTCACCTTAAAGCTATGCTCTTTAGTTTTTCACATATCCACCTTGGGGAAAACAATTCTGACTGCTTACCCTATAATAATTATGCCCCCTCATCATTTGATGCACTTCTATCAGATCTCCCCTCAACCTCCAGTGTTCCAGTGGAAACAATCTAAGTTTGTCCAACCTCTCCTTGTAGCTAATTTCCTCTCAGCCAGGCAGCATTCTGGTAAATCTCTTCTGCGCTCTCTCTAAAGCTTCCACATTCTTCCTGTTATGGAGCAACCAGAACTGCAATGCAGTAATCCATGTGCAGCCCAACCAAAGTCTTATAGAGCTACATCATGACTTCTTGAATCTTATACTCAATGTCCGGCCCAAGGAAGGCAAGCATGTTACACACTTTCTTTAGCACTTTATTACTACTGCGGCCATAAGTACACCAGCTAATAGGAGAATAGTTGGTTTACTTTCATGAATGATTGTGATTATTTAGACACTCAAATTCATACAACTGTCTATAACCCACAAGAAATATTATTGCCATCTGTCCCAATTCTCCAGCTGCCAACTTGTTAATCTGCTGTTAGAAATAAAAACAGAAAATGCTGTCAACACGTCATCCTGCGTCGATGGAAAAGAGAAACAGTGTTAAAATGTCAGATCTAAAACCCTTTGGAAGAATAGGGTACATGAGAAAACAAGTACTTTTTAAGTTGCAGAGATGGAAGCGGGAATTAATAGGATTTTCGTCATCGGGTGGCGTCGCATGCGGCAGCTTCGCCAGCAATTTGTCTGTCATTTCACCCTTTTGTTATTTTTTGGTGTGTTTTAAGGTTTCTTAGTCTTTTTTTATGCGGGGGGTGGGGGAGTGGAAGAGGAGAAATTGTTTCCCAATCACTTCCTGATCGGCGATGTGTCTTTTCTCCAAGTCACATCTTCGCCCCTCCCCTCGCGGCCTACCATCTGGATTGGCGCGGCCTTTCCTGCCGGAAACCAGCCAGAGCTTCAACACTGAATTCCATCGCAGAGCGGGACAATGCCTTACCGGGGATCGCCGTGTGGAGCGCCGGAGAGTTGGGCCTACTGATTAACACCGTGGAGCTGTGTTTTGCGGAGCTTCCAGCTGCGGGCGGCGCTGACTTTAATATCGCAGAGTCCTGGGATCTTTTGCCGAGGGTCGTCAGTGTTGAATCTCTGCCCAGCTCGGCCTGTGGACTTTGGGAGCCGCGGTCTCTGGTAAGAAGCGGCCGATTTGGAAACTCCAAGCCGCTGAGAGTGTTCTTCCATTCCGATGCCGGAGCTCCGATCACCCCGGCGAGAGGGCCTGAACATCGGGCCGCCGTAGCGGCGACTGCGGAAGGCTCAAAGGCCCCGACCACGGGTGAACAAAGAGGAAGATGACTGAACTTTATTGCCTTCCCTCACAGCGGGGAATGTTCATGTTAAATCCTATTGTGTATTGTGCTCTTTTATTTGTATGGCTGTATGGTAACTCAAATCTCACTGTACCAATTAGTGCATGTGACAATAAATATAACTGGTACTTGAACTTGAACTTGAGAAGATGAATATCCCTGTTAGGATGAGACCTGAGCTACACAGTTTAGTTTATTTAGAGATACAGTGCAGAAACAAGCCCTTTGGCCCCACTGGGTCTGTGCCAACCAATGATCCCCGTGCACCAACATTATCCTACACACTAGGAACAAGTCACAATCTTTACCAAAGCCAATCAACCAACAAACCTGCACATCATTGGAGTGTGGGAAGAAACCAGAGCATACGAGGAAAACCCACACGGTCACAGGAAGAATGTACAAACTCCGTACAGATTGCACCCATAGTCAGGATCGAACACAGGTCTCTGGCGTTGTAAGGTAGCAACTCTACCGCTGTGCCTCCGTGCCATGTAAAAAATATTATTTTTGGTGATCCCAATGTTTACTGAGCCAACAAGTTAACACATTAGTGAAGGAAGTTGGATAAATAAAATTATGAAATGTAGATCACAATCTTTGGACCTTAATATTAGTTGCAGCTATTTCAGATTATTCACTTTTCTTGTTTGTATCAAAGGCAGCCAGATCTGCTATAAGGTTATCCATTGGTCCCTTAATATTCAGTCTCAACAGCCATTATCTGATTTGCTGGGCATTTCCAGCATTGGTTTTCTGGTTACAGCAGCAGTTCTGAAGAGCAATTCATAGGTTTAACATGTCTCTTGTGTTTTTTGTTCACCTCACTAAGTTCCCTCACTACTCTAATAATCAATCAGTTCAGTAAACCTTAGCAACCCTGCTCATGCCATCTCACAAATTTTTCCTATCCTTCCCTTTGTATCCTCTGAACAACATAAAATTAACTTGTTTTCGCATTTTGCCAGTTCTAACGAAGGGACTTTGACTTGAAAGTTTAATTTGGTTTCCCTCTCTACAGATGCTGGCTGCCTTGCTGAGTATTTCCAGCATTTTGTGTTTTATTTATTTTCGAGATACCGTGCCCTTTGGCCCACCGAGTCCATGCCGACCAATGATCCCCACACACTAACACTATCAACATACATAGCTGTTAAAGGTGGACGCTGGCACTTGCAACTGGGTCCTTAACTTTTTGACACAGCGGCAGCAGACAATCAGGGTGGGCAGTCGGACATCAAGAACCATCGCTGTGAGCACTGGCTCACCCCAAGGCTGTGTCCTAAGCCCCCTGCTGTTCAGTCTGCTTACTCATGACTGTACTGCCAGACTCAGCAATAATTACATCAATAAGTTCGCTGATCACACAACAGTGGTGGGTCTCATCAGTGACAATAATGAGTCGGCGTACAGGATGGAGGTGGAGCTGCTTACGGAGTGGTGCAGATCTCACAATCTCACCCTCAATGTGGAAAAGACTAAGGAAATGGTGATCGATTTCAGGAGGGCTGGAAAACAACATCATACTCCGCTGCATATGGATGGAGCTGCTGTGGAGAGGGTCAGCAGTGTGAAATTCTTGGGACTTCACCTGGAGGATGACCTGACCTCTACGACCAACACCACAGCAGTGATAAAAAGAGCTCAGCAGCGGCTCCACCCTCTCCGGAGACTAAGGAAAGCAGGTCTCCCTACTGTTCATCTAAGGACCTTCTACAGGGGCACCATCGAGAGTATATTGACCTACGGCATCACTTCCTGGTTTGGGAGCTGCAAGGCTTATGAGCAAAACCAACTCAACAGGATAGTGAAGACCGCCAGCAGGATCATTGGTGCCCCACTCCCTTTCCTGCTGGAGATCTATAAGAAGCGGAGCATCAGCAGAGCCATCTCCATTATCAAGGACCCCTGTCATCCATCACACCACTTCTTCTCCATTCTGCCATCTGGGAGGAGGTACAAGAGCATCAGCTGCAAAACCAGCAGGATGCTAAACAGCTTCTTCCCACAGGCAATAAGACTGGTTAACGGACTGTGTCACCTCCCCATACATCATACACCAACATATCTAACCTCGCCCATACTTTGACAGCTAGGCACCTGTCAAAGTAAAGCCATTGTTCAGTCTGAATGTATGTTTTTATTTCAATTTTTAGGCCTACTTTTAGAAATGGTAATTTTTAAAGCTATATGTATTTATTCTGTTTTTATTAACCGCACTGATGGGAACTGATTGAGAAACAATTTTTTCGTTTTATCTGTGTATGTAAGTACTCAGTTAAAATGACATTAAAGTAAATACTGAATACTGAATACATTGGGTAAAATGTACAATATTTTTTACTGAAGGAAATTAACAAACAGACCTGTAGGTCTTTGGAGCGTTGAAGGAAACTGGAGCACCTGGAGAAAACTCACGCAGGTCACGGAGAGAACATACAAACTCTGTACAGAAAGCACCCGTGGTCAGGATCGAACCGGGGTCTCTGGCGCTGTAAGGCAGCAACTCTACCAGCTGCATCACTGTGCCGTTTAATTTTCAGAATTCCAGTATCTACAGATCTTTGATTATTAGTTAATGATAATATTAAAAAATGTGTTAGAAAAGCATGTGTCAAATTTTCTGAAACTTTAAATATTGATGATGTTAACAGAAGAATGCTTATGTAACATCCTAGTTTTTAAATGAACACCTTCCTTAATCATTGAAAATGAATGGATTGGTGCCTTAGTTCAAATAACAGATCATCTAACAAGCTGGCAAATGTCAAGTGTTCATCTGTTCATATTTCCAGGAGTAATTCCTAGCCTGTGGTGATTTATTTATGCTGCTAAATTACAGTCTAATTCTGCATATGTTCTGGCTAAAAGTAAATAATTTTCCAGCAGATGATACATCTGCATTGTTATTTCTAGGTAGAGTATTAAGGGGAAATATTGATATGTACAGTTAAATCAAGGACAAACATGGTAATTCTGCCACATGAGCCTAGCATCAATGGTAGAGAACAGTGCAGTGCAGTGCAGAACAGGTCCTTCAGCCACAATGTCCATGTCGAACATAAGGCCAAGTAACATAATCTCCTCTGCCTGCACATGATCCATATCCTTCCATTCCCAGCATATCCATGTACCTATCCAAAATCCTCTTAAATGCCACTATCGTATCTGCCTCCACCACCACCCCAGGCAGCGTGTTACAGGCATCCACCACTCTCTGTCCCTGCACATCTCTTTAAGTCTGCCCCTATCACCTTAAAAATATGCCCGCTAGTCTCTGACATTTCCATCCGAGGAAAAAGGTTCTGACTGTCTACCTGATCTATGCCTTTCATAAATTAATGAACTTCTTTTGGGTCTCCTGTTAGCCTCTGACAGATCAGAGAAAACAATCCAAATTTGTTGACCATCTTCTTATAGTTACGTAATGCATTCTAAACTAGACAGCATTCCTGTACCCTCTCCAAAGCCTCCACATCATTTCTTTGAAGGGGGACCAGAACTCCAAGCAATACTCCAAATGCAGCCTAACAAAAGTCCTATTAACCTGCAACATGTCTTCCTGACTCTTATATTCATGCCCCAACCAATGAAAGCAAGCATACCATATAGAGAAAATAATAGAACCAATTCTGAGCAGAAGATTAAGAATCATTTGGCAAGACATCAGAGGCAGCAAACATGGGTTTGTCAATTTAGAGGGATATGGACCAAACGTGGGCAGGTGGGACTGCTGGGGCATCTTAGTTTGCCTGGGCAAGATTGAGTCATGCTGTATGGCTCAATGCGTCTATGGAAAGCATGGATTATGTGGCCTAAGTGGATTGTTTCTATGCTGTAGTATTATACAACTCCATCACTATAACTTTGTGAGTCTCAATCGTGTACTAATGAACAACAACTTTACACTAAGACCCTTACCGTGTTAAAAAAACAAAGGAGGTGTAGGCTGATGTAAAACCACATACTGTATGGAGAGATCTTTAATGGAGATTTTAAAAGCAGCAAAAAATATAACAATGCATAAGTGAGTTTTTGGAGGTTGTAAACATTGTGGCTGAAGGAACAGGCCTTGAAAAGAAAGGGTGGAGACATGGACTGAGAAGTCTGCTTGAGAAAAGCTAAAAGAAAATCCAGAGGCAGAGAAGGTCATAGAGAGGTTTATTACTGAATGCAGGGGTCATAAAATTAACGAGCAATCGGGGATGTCATTAAGGTGAAGTGAAGAGATCTGTGGGAGCTAATGAGGAAGGTTACAATTGTACCAGTTGACTGGTGCAAATTGTTGGATTTCCAGTCTCCAACATTATGATTCCCAGTTGTAATGTTGGGGAGGCAATGAGGGAACAAAACAGGAGCTTGGACATTATGGCGGTGGGAAAGGGCGATTGTGATCAGTCTAATGTTGCTGATTTATGTTGCCAAGGCGTGAAATGTTAAAAGAATGAAGGTGAGGGGGGCAATTATCTGGTTCACCTTTTGGATTTAATGAAGGAAATTGCTAGAGAATATTTTGGGAGTGATGATCTCATTATGCATTATCTCCTCATGCTGTTAAGTACAGAGAATTGAGATGTATCGCCCACTGCAATGAACTGAAGAAATAGTGACAAGAGTTAAGGAGCAGAAAATATTATACGAGCTATACTAAGGCTTATTAAAACATTGTGAATGAATATGTCCAGAAAGCATTACAGATGGTCTTCTACAGGAATAATTGTTGAAAGGAATTCATATTACTTTGAAAGTAAAACAAGGCCTTTGTGATTCAGTGCATCTCCCATCACAATTAACACTCATCCACTGACCTCTGCAACTTTCACGTCCTGCACCCAGTTCTTCGCCCAGACCAGCACAAGGACTTACCATCACAATATTAACAGTGGATTCAGATATTTTTGTCATGTTACTGCTGTTCAGTTAAACGTGTTTCCAGGGATCTCGTCAGTAAAGTCATTCATTCGTACCTGAAAGACAGGAATATGAACAGGTACCTGATCCTCTTTCTCATTGGTTCCTCGTTCACAAGGAGCAGTGAAGGACTGGGAGTATTTTTGTTTCATGATCGTCCTTGAAAGGAAAGATGATATCATGGATCAAGGAGGAGGGTGGTGACTTGCCCTGAGAGTGGTGATGCAGGTGGTCAAGGTGGTGGCAAAGGCTTATTGCATGCTTGGGGTAGAAGATTGCAACCTTCACGTGGTCCGCCCTGTTTCGACTAATGCAATCAACTCGATGTGCACAAACGGAAGATCAAATAGAACAAGTTGTCCAACAACTTTAGGCTGTGCACGCCACATGAAAGAAGAAGAATTGCATGCTTGGCTTTGTGAGCGGGGCATTGTGTACAAGAGTTGTTGTGTTACAGCACAAAATATAGGTAAGACTGCTTCCATGGTGTGCAGTTTCAGTTATCGTACTATAAAAAAGATGTGATTAAGCTAGAGAGGGTGTAGAAATTATTTACAAGAACGTTCCTCGGACAGGAGGGTTTATGTTATAAGAAGAGACTGGTCGGCTGGGACTGTTTTGCCGGGAATGAAGAAGGCTAAGGGATGGCATATGAACTTATCATAAAATCATGAGTGCCATAGAAACATAGAAACGTAGAAAATAGGTGCAGGAGTAGGCCATTCGGCCCTTCGAGCCTGCACCGCCATTCGATATGATCATGGCTGATCATCCAACTCAGTGTCCTGTACCTGCCTTCTCTCCATACCCCCTGATCCCTTTAGCCACAAGGGCCACATCTAACTTTCTCTTAAATATAGCCAATGAACTGGCCTCAACTACCTTCTGTGGCAGAGAGTTCCAGAGATTCACCACACTCAGTGTGAAAAAAGTTTTTCTCATCTCGGTCCTAAAGGATTTCCCCTCGATCCTTAAGCTGTGACCCCTTGTCCTGGACTTCCCCAACATCGGGAACAATCTTCCTGCATCTAGCCTGTCCAACCCCTTAGATGTAAGGGGAATGGTCATAGCCTTTGTCCTGGCATAGGGGAATCTAAAACTAAAGGCCATTGGTGTAAGTGAGAGAGGAGATTTAAAAGGTAACTGATGGACAAGTTTTTTTGCACAGATGGTAGTGATGGGCCAAGCATGGGCAAATGGGACTAGGTCAGGCTGGCACTTCTACCAGCATGGATGAATTGGGCCGAAGGGCTTGTTTCCCGTGCAGTATAACTTTATGCTTATGACCTTGAAGCAGGTGCAGAAAATTTGATGTGTTGCAGGCAAACTCTCATCTACAAGCAAAACAGATGACTGCTGTCTGCTAGAACTTATTATGTGGCTGCCTGCCACAGCAGAGAACCAATACGCTGAAAGCTGAGCTTGCACTTGTTAAAATGGCTATATCAGGAGCTGGCAGCCATTCTAGACTCACTCTGACCTGGAAGGCCATTCTTCAATGGCACAAAGCAGAAGAGGAATTGCAGGCTCCTAGATTTTCCAATGAAACTTTGTGGCAGAGTTTATTCAAATTTCCCTGCAGAAGGTCAGAAACAAGTAATCTGTGGAAAGCAGAAACCCAAGATCATGACAATTCCAAGAAATGTTTCTTTAAACTTAATGAACTGATTCCAGTTCAGGCTTAAGTGACTACCCAACTGCAGGTTTATTACTCAGACATCAAAAATACAAGAAGTATTATTTTTATATAATAAATGTGCAGCATCACTTCTTTCAAGCCCAAAGTGATCAAGTGTGTTATTAGAAAGTGTTTTTCTTTTGAGTAATTTATTAACTCTTTTCCAAAGACTCTGATTGTTTTAAGGAAACCATGCGTAACCCTCCCACTAATGTTCATATCCTTCTGTCCTACTGCCGACATGTCACATGATGCTCAGAAATATGTAAGATTCCTCAAACCAAATCTCCAGGCTTGGAACTAACATGTTGGGGAGGATCAAGTGACTTTCTTGATAGTTAGCCATGAGATCTTCTATCCCCATTGTTGAGGTTACAGCACAAAATATAGGTAAGACTGCTTCCATGGTGTGCAGTTCCAGTTATCGTACTATAAAAAGGATGTGATTAAGCTAGAGAGGGTGTAGAAATTATTTACAAGTACGTTCCTCAGACTGGAGGGTTTATGTTATGAGGAGAGACTGGTCGGCTGGGACTGTTTGTCTTGGAATGAAGAAGGCTAAGGGATGGCATAAGAACATCATAAAATCATGAGTGCCATAGATGTAAGGGGAATGGTCCTAGTTTTTGTCCTGGCATAGGATAATCCAAAACTAGAGGCCATTGGTGTAAGTGAGAGAGGAGATTTAAAAGGGAACTGATGGACAAGTTTTTTCACACAGATGGTGGTGATGGGCCAAGCATGGGCAAATGGGACTAGGTCAGGCTGGCACTTCTACCAGCATGGAAGAATTGGGCCGAAGGGCTTGTTTCCCGTGCAGTATTTATAAGTACTTTATGCTTATGGCCTTGAAGCAGGTGGCCTTGCTTATGGCCTTTATGCTTATGGCCTTGAGCCAAAATACAATATTCTCACATGATTTGACATTGGACTAAGTAGATGCGAAGATAAAACATAGGAGCAGGAGTAGGCTACCTACTGTAACTCGTTAAACTGCAATGTCATTCATTATGATCATAGTGGATGATCTTCCTCAACACCATTTTTCAGCATAATCCCCATATTTCTTGATCCGCAAATGTCCAGAAAACGACTGATTTGTACATGAATGAACACAACAACTAGGACTTCACAGCCCGCTGGATTAGAGAATATCTTCTCTGTATCTAGTCTATCAAGCCCTCTTAAATAAATCTGTGTGTTTTGATGATCTCCTCTCAATTTTCCCCATTCTAGAGTCTGCAGCCCTAGTCTACTTCATCTATCCTCCAAATAACAAATCTGGCTAACCTGAAACCAATCGTGAAACTTCCCTGTACTCACTCATTATAATCATAATCATCATCTTAATTTATTGGCCAAGTATGTTTTGCAACATACGAGGAATTTGGTTTACCATACAGCCATACCAATAAAAAGCAACAAGCCACACAACTACATACAAATTTGACATAAACATCCACCACAGCGGCTCCTCCACATTCCCCACTGTGAATTAAGTCAATAAAGTCTTATCTTCTTTCCTCTTTTCCTACTACAGTCGGGGGAGTCAATCCATCCGCAGCTGGCGATCAAGCTCCCACGTCTTAGCGGTCTAAGCTCCCGCATAGTAAATGAGCAAGGTTTTGCATTTGAAGGGTACTCAAGACGGTCTAGAAATCATGGATGCATTGGTGATCATTTTCCAATGTTCTATAGATTCAGGATCAATTCCTGTGGATTGGAAGGTAGCTAATGTTATCCCACTTTTCAAGAAAGGAGCGAGAGAGAATATGAGGAATTATAGACCAGTTAGCCTAACATCGGTGGTGGGGAAGATGCTGGAGTAAATTATTAAAGAAGCAATAATGGCGCACTTGGATAGCAGTAAAAGGATTGGTCCAAGTCAGCATGGATTTATGAAGGGGAAAGCCTGCTTGACTAATCTGGAATTTTTTGATGGATGAAGCCTTTGATAAGGTCCCACACAGGAGATTAGTGGGCAAAATTAGAGCACATGGTATTGGGGGTAGGGTATTGACATGGATAGAGAATTGATTGGCAGACAGGAAACAAAGGGTAGGAATAAACGGGTCCCTGTCAGAATTGCAGGCAGTGGCAAGTGGAGTGCCGCAGGCTGGGTGCTGGGGCCGCAACTATTTACAATGTATATTGATTATGGAATTAAAAGTAACACTAGCAAATTTGCAGATGACACAACGCTGGGTGGTAATGTGAACTGTGAAGAGGGTGCTAGGAGGTTGCAGAGGGACTTGGACAGGTTGAGTGAATGGGCAGATGCATGGCACATGCAGTATAATGTAGATAAATGTGAGGTTATCCACTTTGGCGGCAAGAACAAGGAGGCAGATTATTATTATTATCACAATGGTGTCAGATTAGGAGAAAGGGAAATGCAATCAGACTTGGGTGTCCTTGTACACCAGTCACTGAGAGTAAACATGCAGGTACAGCAGGCAATTAATAAAGCTAATGGCATGTTGGCCTTCATAACAAGAGGAGTTGAGCATAGGAGCAAAGAGGTCCTGCTGCAGTTGTACAGGGCCCTGTTGAGACCATATCTGGAAAATTGCATGCAGTTTAAATCTCCTAATTTGAGGATGCCATTAAGGCAGTGCAACGTAGGTTCAAGAGGTTAATCCCCGGGATGGCGGGACTGTCATTTGAGGAAAGATTCGAAGACTGGGCTTGTATTCACTGGAATTTAGAAGGATGAGAGGAGATCTTATAGAAACGTGGACAAGCTAGATGCAAGAAAAATGTTGGGGGAGTCCAGAATCAGGGTCCCAGTCTAAGAATAAAGGGGAGGCTATTTAAAATTGAGATGAGAAAAAGCTTTTTCACCCAGAGAGTTGTGAATTTGTGGAATTCTCTGCCACAGAGGGCAGTGGAGGCCAATTCACTGAATTAATTTAAAAGAGAGTTAGATGGAGCTCTAGGAGCTAGCGGAATCAAGGGATATGGGGAGAAGGGTTACTGATTGTGGATGATCAGCCATGATCACAATGAATGGCGGTGCAGGCTCGAAGGGCCAAATGTCCTCCTCCTGCACCTATTTCCTTTGTTTCAATTTCCAATTTCAATTTCCAATGCCTATTCGCCATTCTGTAGGTCTATAGGAAAATTGCCGATGTTGTATTTGAAGGAATGCCGAGTTTCAGCAGTATTCCATCTCCCAAGGTAGCAGCATGAAGGAAGAAGAAGAATTTGACAAGCAGTGTCATTCACAAATGCAGATAATGGGCCATTGAGTACATCATTGAAATGTACCACTCTGAAAGAAGCATCATTTTGAAATCAATTGCCATAATGTAGGTTTAATTTTCTGAACTCTGAATGTTTTCACCAACTTAGAGTTTATATCCAGACTGTTAGCTTCCCATTATCCTTTCAGTTTACTTGAAAGTGCAATAACATCTTAGATTCAGTAATATGCCTAACCTTTCTGATGGAGTTGTTTCATCTTTGAAAAACTTGTTCGTGTTTGTGCATATTTATTATGCTTGGTCTTTCATTAATAGTTGTTTAAAGCGATTGGCATGCAGGTACTTCTGCATATAGTTACAGTAGGTAGTTATTTATAGCAGTTGAGGACAAAGGCACCTTGCAAAGTCTTAAGCCACAATTGAAATCATGCAAGCATAGCTAATATATGGAAATACATCTGTGGATATGCTAATGTTAACTTTTAGGGGAAGTTGGAAGTTGGCTCTTTTGCAGCTGTTCTATGTTTGGAGCAAGTGAGACAAACATTTTATTTTTGCATGTCAGTAAGACCTCTGCTGCATCCATGAAGAAAGAGTCCACGTCCAGGAATTTCTAGGCCCATAAAACATCATAATCTGCAAAAATCCATTTTATATCTAAGATCGTAATCTGTTTAAGAGAGAAATGATGTAGCTCACGTCTCAGTAAAAGCTGCTAAAGGTCACAAGGGAAAATTCTGATTATCAATACTTGAGGGCCTTCATTTGTCATAGCAGATATGTTTCTAGAAGCAGAACAGCTTGGGCCATTAGCAAAACTTTCAAAATGTGTACAATAATTAGTTATAGTGTTAAATTGGAAAGGGCTGCAATCTTTTTATTCAATGTCATTTAAGAAAAACAAGGAACACGGTGGAATGTAAGCAATTTTGTGCCTTTAATCTTCCCCTCATTGTAATTTCCAGGTCCAGGGAATCTTCTTAGTCCATAGGTCATAGGAGCAGAATTAGGCCATTCAGCCCATCGAGTCTACCGATTTCTGAATCTAGTTTGTGTTCCTGGCAAAACGAAAATTTAAGGCTATGATAAATCTCAATTTCAACCAAATAAGAAAAAAGGGAAGGGTAAATGCATTGAGGTTGGTGTATTTAAAAGTTAATTTTATTGCCATATATATCAAAACAGCAATGGTGTCCTGAGGATTACCTTATTATCAAAATAGAATATGACATGAGGGTATTCTTCTTTTCCTGGCACAGAGAAATCAAATGTCATTTCCCAGGGGGGTTAAATAATCTTTGCATGAAGTTTAGTTTGGCTCAAGGTTTCACATATTCCTCAGATGCTGATCAACAGGCCTTTGAGTCTGCTGCCAATAATTGCTCAGGGACAGCCCTGCAAACGTTGCGATCAATATATTTTGATTACTCATGGCTAGAGATTCACTTCTGGAATATGCAATATCATGTGCGGACGTGGCATCGAAGGATGAGAATCCAAAGCAAAGAAGTGGAAGCCGAATAACCGAATGGAAATGAAGCCGAAACGCCAAATAACCGAAAGCGTACGAAGCCGAAACGCCAACTAACCGAAAGGGTGGGACGCCTAAAAGCAAACTAACTGAAAGGGCGGGACGCCTAAAAGCAAACTCACCGAATGGCCGTTCTGCCGAAACGCCACCTACCCGAAAGGCTGCGTTGCCTACAAGCCAACGAACCGAATGCCGTTCAACAGAAAAGTCAAATAACGGATATGACATTGCCGGGGGGCGGGACATGTCAGCCATTGGTCCAGACCCCCGCGTCCATCACATCACTGGCCGGTGGAGACGGGAGGGTGGGAGTCATTTTCCCACACAAGCCATAGGTGACTGGGAACTCTGAATCCGAGCACCAAGTTGTAAGTGGCCGAAGGTGCGCATCCCTCGGGACAGCCCCCAATCTTCCATGGCCATGGCCGCCCTCTGCCTCGTCTCCCCACGTGCGGCCGCACTGTCTGGGTGTGGGTTGGGTGGTGGAGATGTAGGACAGGCTGGTCCCTCCGCCCACCCAGAGTCACTGACCGCAATGCACCGCCATCGGACCCCAACCCCCACACCGGGTGATTCACCCCCACCCTGGCCAAGGGGACAGATGGCTCGGTGCATAGTAAATTGCTTTTAAAACATGGGGACACACACACATTCCCTGGCGAGCCGATGACAAGTGTGCATGACAATGAACAATTTTATCTCCTCCCACTCACCCCCCCCACTTGACAACGAGAAGCACGTTTTATTTATTACCGTCTGCTTGCCTGCGTAACACACACAAGCTCCCACGCACTAAACACCAGATAATAGTAAGATTAAACGAGAACTTACCAGTTTGAAGTTTGATCTTTATTTTATGAGGAGGAATGTTGAGGGAATACGTGAAGAAGCCCGCTTACGGCGCATGCGTGTCATCCTTCAAAGCAGCGGTGTGAGGTCACAGATACACTATAATGACCTAAAATAGCAAGATTATTAAAGAGATACCAGTTTAAGATATGACCCTATGAGGGTGGGAGCGAAGGGCACGTATTCCCTCAACGTTCCTCCTCATAAAATACAAATCAAACTTCAAACTGGTAAGTTCTCGTTTAATCTTACTATTTTACTTCGGAGTCACGTGAGTGACTACGTGAAGATTTCAAAGCTCTGTGACATCACGCCGTGGAACGAGTCCATGCTTCACAACTGCCTTGGTAGTTTGGGAGAAATTGTTAATGATATTTAACAAAAAACATTGATACCAATTATTTAACGTAACAATAAATAATATTTATTAATTCAAATCATAAACCCTTGTTCTTCAGGGATAAATTATAATACAGAACTTAAAAGTTTCCCCGAAAACGTTGCTATACCGCTAACTGGTTTATTATAAAATTTTTGAAACGTCTTCTCCGACGACCATCCTGCAATCCTGAGGATTTGGTCCATGGATACCTCAAGGCGTTTTGCTGCGGATGTAGCTGCCGCCCTGGTGGAGTGAGATTTAAATATATTAGTGTCCACTCCCGCCTTCATTAACCCATATTTCAGCCACCGTGAAATGGTCTGAGTAGACACCCTATGGTATGGTTTCTTATAGCTGATTAACAGCCCCATTTCCTTGCCTCTAATAGCCTTTGTCCGTTCAATATATAACAAAATGTGTTTCATTATACAGAGGCGTTCGTCCTCCGGGTAGGCCAGAAATTCTATGACCTGCCCTGCTGATCCTGGTCTATTTTGTTTAATAAGGTCCTGGATTACAAAGACCAAACGTCCTGCCGCCATAGTCAAGCCATCCAGTCTTAATTTTTGCAATGACTGGACCCTTTGTGCTGTGACCAGTGCCATCAGCATGACCATTTTTCTAGTTAAAGTGTCCAGAGTTAATGCTGTAGCCGGCGACCAATTTCTTAGCATGTTGAGGACCACACTTGCATCCCAGATCTGGTTATATCTTGGTTTGGGTGGCCTGGTGTTAAAAATGCCTCTTAAAAGTTTAACTACCAGCGGATGTGATCCCACTGATTGACTTTCTGTTCCTTGCCACAAAAAAGTTTATAATGCACTTCTGGCACTATTCACAGTGCTGTAACTAAGTCCTTCATAGTGCAGACTGGTGAGAAACTCTAGCACTGCCGGAACATTCTTATTTCTGTGGTCCAGATGATTATTATGGCAGTAATTAATCCATTTCCTAATGTGACTTAAATATTGCTTTTGTGTTGAACTTCTTTGCGCTGCTGTGATCATGTCCACAGTTCTATTTGATAGCCCCATGTCCCGTAGTGGTTCTTTCAGAGTCTACAAGCCAATAAAGCAATATTTTTATGACATGGATGGCTATCCTGAGTTACCGGATGCACCAGCAACTTAGGACTATGTTTTAAATTCATACATGGTTCTAACACCATATCCTGTATCACCGAGAACCATGGTTGTGTAGGCCAATCAGGTACTATGAGAATCCCAGATGCCGAATCCTGTTGAATTTTCCTTAGTACCCGATTGATGAGGCTGAAAGGAGGAAATGCATATATGAACCATTTCCCCCAGTGCAGTGAAAATGCATCTGTAGCTTCTGCCCCAGGATCTGGTTCCCATGATACATACCTTGGTAACTGGTGATTTAACCTGGATGCAAAAAGATCAATATCCGGTCTTCCATACTTTACTGTGATTTCAGCAAAGACCGTTCTATCCAACATCCATTCTGTATTTTCATTAAATTTTCGTGACCTGGCGTCTGCCACTGAATTTAGTATCCCTGGTAGATACGTAGCCGATAACCAAATATTCCTTTGGATACACCATTGCCAAATTAAATTTGCCAATTTATCACAAGATGTTGATATATTTCCACCCATATGATTTATATATGCCACCACCGTGGTATTATCTATCTGCAATCTAACATGCTGCTGTTTCATTCCTGAGCAATAAGACTTTAGCCCATAAAACGCACTTAACATTTCTAAGTAATTTATACCCTTAGTATTTAGTAGGTTAGCTTCTTGAATATTCCATCTCCCTCCACAGCTCGAGATGGTATCCGTTGCACCCCAACCAATTGCACTGGCATCTGTTTGTAATACCACAGACGGGTTGTCAATAACTATTGGGTTGGAGCCATACTTAACATTGTGTTCCCACCATTGTAATTCTTTTATAGCTTCAATTGTTAGCTCCATTGGCCTATCAAAATGGCCTCTATTAATTTTGAGTGCTCTTATTTTGTCTCTCTGTAAATTTTGGTAGTGTAATGGCCCAAATTGTATGGCAGGAAATGTGGCCACAATTTTGCCAATCATCCTGGCTACCCGTCTAATGGATGGTTTAAAGGTATTAATAAGCTCTGTGCAATCCTTTTGTAATTCTGTGGCTTTCCCTATTGGTAAAGTCACTAACATATCAATTGAGTTAATGGTAAACCCCAAGTAATCCATATTAGTTGATGGTGTTAATTTAGACTTAATTGGATGGATAATGAATCCCAGCTGTTCAAACAATTGCTTTGTGGCAACCACTGCCTGACATGCCAATTCATAAGTTTTTCCCACTATAAGTATATCATCCAAATATGCCATTACTCTATGTTTTTGTTGTCGCAGCAACGCCAAAGCTGGTTTAAGAATTTTTGTAAATAACCTGGGCGCTGACGTTAGCCCATTTGGCAAAGCCTTATACTGCCAAAGCTGTCCCATCCAGTTAAATTTCAAAAACCGCCTATGTCTATCTCTGATGGGTATTGTATAGTAAGCATCCTTAAGATCAATACTTGCCATAAAATAGCCTGGTGAAACTAACTCTTTAGCAGTGCTAAACGTATCCATTTTAAAATGAACATATTGCACTAATTTGTTAAGCGTTGATAAATCAATAATAATACGGCAACCCCCATCTTTCTTATTTCTAATAAATATGTTTGAGACAAACTCCTGTTGTTCAGGTTTGGTTTGTTCAATTACCCCTTGAATGAATAATCTTTGTAGTTCTATGTGAGCTTTAGCTTGTTCCAATTTAGTAAGCATGTATATTCTGTCCGGTGTATGTTGTACTGGAGGGTTTTGTTTGTGTAGAAACTCTATCAGATATCCCTTAATACTGCTAAGGATATATCTGTCCATAGTTATATTGCACCATGCTTCCAAATGAAGTTGCAATGCCCCTCCAACTTCCGTGCTCCCTATAAATTCTGGAGCCGCAGATTCACCTACCTCCATGGTTATCGGTGGTAATTGAGTTATTTCCTCATTTTTATTCGTGGTTGTGGAGGGCCTTGAGGTTGAGGTTGGGATAGCTGCTGAAGTACAGGCTTC
Source organism: Leucoraja erinaceus (assembly GCF_028641065.1). Lineage (NCBI taxonomy): Eukaryota > Metazoa > Chordata > Chondrichthyes > Rajiformes > Rajidae > Leucoraja > Leucoraja erinaceus. The sequence continues at coordinate 106,953,222 of NC_073377.1, read as the reverse complement.
CGCATCTTCCACAGTGGTCGTCCCGGGCCAAACCCTAAAAAAGGACGCTGCTGCTGCTGGGGACCTCTGGCCTCTCTCCAATTCTTTGTGCTATTATAGAAACCACCCTTTTTAGGAAGCCCATAAGGTTGATATCTCTTCCCTAGATACCCTTTGGCTGCCCTAATCAGCCCCAAAGTCTTGGCCTCCTCATCCAAATCTTTAACCTGTTTGGACAGGTCTCCTCCAAATAACAGGGTTTGGGGTTTTATAGCCCTTTGCTTACATAAAATGGCAAACTTCGGGTCTAGAGCTGGCTGAATAGCCCCCTTTCTTATATTATTTAATTCAAATTGCACATTACAAAATAGTGCTAAGGCATCCTTATGATCACTTGTCATCTCCACTTTCTCTAACGTGCGGGCCAAAGCTGTTATACCCGCCGTGAGACCTTTCAGGGCATTTTGGACTTTAAGATCCTGACTCCTAATGCCCCCCCCAACATGTTTCCAAATGCACCGATTTACACTGGCTACATTCAGCGCAGCACAATTCCCCGGTGGTAAGTGCCTTGCCAACACTTCAGCAAACGTATTAGCTTGCAGCTGGTGGGTGGACATGTACTCTATACTTGCAGCCATCCTGTCCTCAAGATTCTTCCCGGTCTGTTCCTGCTGGAAGTACTGTCCCACCATGTCCAGCAGGTTGTTTTTCTTCCCTTCAATGGGAGAAGATGGCTCCACCTCTTGCTCAGACTCTGAGCTAGTCAGACCTTCCATATCCTCCTCAGAGGAGTCTGATATATCCTGCAGCCCTTTATGGGAAACTGCTGTGGGACTTATATTATGCCCACTGTGGCTATCCTCCCTATCACGGAGCCTGCCACTCTGGATAATTTCATCCAGCAGCCGCTCCAGCCGACTTCCGTGCTCTCGGGCACTAGTCGATCGCGGGTGCTTAACTCTATCGGACCGCTCCTGCCGACTTCCGTGCACTCGGGCACTAGTCGCTCGCGGCTCCCGCAGCCGGTCCCCATGCCTCCCAGCACTGGTCGCTCCCGGCCGCCCGATATTCTCCTGCCGCCCCTCACGGCCCCGGTACTCACGGGCACCTGTCGCCGGCGGCTGAATATCCTCCAGCCATTCGTAGTGGCTTTCCAGCTCCGTAAAGCTGGCCGCTCCTGGCTGCTCCATTTCCCGCAGCTGCTCGTCGGTTCTCCGGTACTGGTAAGTACTGTCTCGCTGCTGCTCCGTGACCATACCAGTTTGAAGGTGATGCGACTTTTGCTTCACCTTCCCGCCCGGCCGAGCAGTAGATTTTGCCGGCGCGGGGTTCGTCGGGCACAGCTGGTTCCTCCATAGGTAACTCCTGTGGCGTCGGCTGCTGCTGCTGCAGGTCCCCGGCTCCTTCCCGACTTGCTTGCTGCACCTTCCTGACCGACTTCCTGCGAGTTGCTCTGTCCATTCCTACAACAAAGTTAGAAATGCAGAGTCACTTACCTGCCGTTCGTCGGCTTTTTGTGTTCTCCCATTCACGGGGACGTCCTCCCCAGGTGTGACTCGTCCATGCGTGTATGCGATATGACACGCATGCGCCGTAAGCGGGCTTCTTCACGTAGTCACTCACGTGACTCAGAAGTAAAATCTGTAAACTGTTTTAACCGAAGATGAACACAAAAAGCTGGAATAACTCAGCGGAACAGGCAGCATCTCTGGAGTGAAGGAATGGGTGACGTTTCGGGTTGAGACGATTCTTCAGACCTGAAGGCTGAATCTGAAGAGTCTCGACCCGGAACGCCACCCATTCCTTCTCTCCAGAGATGCTGCCTGTCCCACTGAGTCACTGGTGTGACAGTTGTCTCATTTCATCGGCTTCATGTATTGTTGTCAAGTTGGGGGGGGGGGGGGGGGAAGTGGGAGGAGATAAAATTGTTCGTTGTCGTGCACATTTGTCATTGGCCCGCCAGGGAATGTGTGTGTGTCCCCATGTTTTAAAGGCGATTTACTATGTGCCGAGCCATCTGTCCCCGCGACCGGGGTGGGGGTGAATCACCAGGTGTGGGTGTCAGGGTCCGGGGGTCAAGGGGCAGATGAGGTGGGGCTGTCCCGAGGGATGCGGATCTTCGGCCGCTTACAACTTGGTGCTTTGGTTCAGATTGTCCAGTCACCTATGGCTTGTGTGGGAAAATAACCCCCACTCTCCCGTCTCCACCAGCCAGTGATGTGATGGACGTGGGGGTCTGGACCAATCGCTGACAAGTCCCACCCCCTGGCAACGTCATATCCGTTATTTGACTTTTCTGTTGAGCGACATTCGGTTCGTTGGCTTGTCGGCGATGCAGCCTTTCGGGTTGGTGGTGTTTCGGCAGAGCGGCCATTCTGTGAGTTTGATTTTAGGCGATGCAGCCTTTCGGTTAGTTGGCTTTTAGGTGTCCCGCCCTTTTGGTTAGTTGGCGTTTCTGCTTCGTACGCTTTCGGTTATTTGGCGATGAGGGATTACATGCCCTCCACTCCCAACCCTCTCTTATAAAGGTCAGCTGGTAGTTTTAGTTTCTTGAATCTTCCTATATTCAGTTCAACAACTGTTATCTGTGATTTCACACTGCTGCTTTGAAGATTGTTGCGCACCCGTGCTGGCGGGCTCCTCACGTAATCCCTCATCGTAACTCCGCATAAAATAAAGATCAAACTTCAAACTGGTGTGTTCTCATTTAATCTTACTAGTTTATGGCCTACCCCATGGACCTTTGGTTGTGTGTGGTCACACATTTACAACAATACATTAAGGTCACAAAAAGCCTCGGAGGCACTGAACTAGCAGTGTTTGTTAGTTACAAAAAACCTTACAAGAGGGTGTCAGTGCAGTCCATCTTGAGGTGGTTAACAGGTTGTGGCTTGTGCATGCGTGGACACTGATATTTTTAAATCTCACTCCACCAGGGCTGCAACAACATTAGCAGCGAGGGTTTTGGAGGTTCCACTGGACCACATCCTTGCGGCAGCAGGATGGTCAAATGAGAGAACTTTCCAAACGTTTCATAACAAACCCATTGCCAGGCCGGGGGTGTTTGCTAATTCAATTTTAAATTCTGTTTTATAATTTACCCCGGATGTGAGGGATCATTATTATTTCATATATACCATCTTGTTTAATAAAAGCATCAGCATGCTTTAAATCTATGTCATGCCTGAATGCATTATGATTTCACTCCTCTTTGGTCAACTAACGCAGGGTGTTGCATGGACTCGTGTTCACGGCATGAAGTCACAGAGCTTTGAAATCTTCGTAGCCACACACGTGACTCCAAAGTAAAATAGTAAGATTAAACGACAAATTACCAGCTCAAAGTTTGATCTTTATGTTATGAGGAGTTACGATGAGGGATTATGTGCCCTCCGCTCCCAATCCTCTCTCATAAAGGTCAGCTGGTAGTTCTAGTATTTTGAATCTTCTTATATTCAGTTCAACAACTGTTATCTGTGATTGCACACCATTGCTTTGAAGATTGATGCGCATGCGGGCTGGCGGGCTCTTCACGTAATCCCTCATCGTAACTCCTCATAAAATAAAGATCAAACTTCAAACTGGTAAGTTCTCGTTTAATCTTACTATTTCTATGCTGTATGATTCTCCATCTCTCTGAAGAAGAGGTGGTTAGCAAGGACATATGTAGGAACTGTGGTTAGCGTCCAAAAAAAGCACATGATGTGCGTTAGTTACATGCCTCATATTTTCATATTCTGCAGTCTATCAAAAATCTTGTTGTTCATGTAGTAAAATAGTAAGTAAAAAAGAGCTCACTCATTCCGATCTGAAAACATTTAAAAAACGCTTTGATCTTTTTGAACCACAACATTCTGTGTGACTCCTGTGACACTGAGAAAAAAGAAAGAAATAACTTGCAGTCAAAATTTTCAAAGGACTACCCAGAGGCGTTCCTTTTCTCAATGTGTTTATCACTTTGAGTGCATTTATTTTATCTTAGCAATCTGTGACATGCTTTGAGCTGGTTCCTATTTGTTCTTGTCACACAAGATAAGCTTGATAGAAATGTTTTTGCAATATGCCTTGCTACCTCAAGTTTGAAATGATTCAAGCTGCTAAGAAAAATCAGCTCACTGAAAATATAACACGAGGTAGCTAAATGTCACACCGTCCTGGATTCAACACTGACCTTCAGCTGTTGCAACCTCAGTAACAACATGAGAACATAAAAAAATTAGGAGAAGGAATACGTCGTTCGACCCTTCAAGTCTGGGCTGCCATTCAATGTGATCATAGCTGATCTGTTGCAGGAACCGGCATGTCCCTTGTGCCAGTTCCTTGTTGTCCTCAATTAGCTGCTCTTTCAAAAATGAGCTGCTTCCTCAAATCCGGTTTCAGATCAATGGTCCGGCCTTGGCAAACCTCTGTGGTGGAGAATTCCAGAGACGACAATGGATGGACATGGATCATGTGCAGGCATAGAAGATTAGTTTAAATTGGCATCGTTCGGTGCAGATATTGTGGGCAGTAGTGCCTATTCCTCTATTTTACTGTTCTACGCTCTATGTATTTACAATCTCTATGGGAGGTTCCTCCACACTCACTGTGCAAAAAAAACCTACCCCTCAAAATGCCTTTTAACTTTTCTCTCAGCTTAAACGCATGCTGTCTTGTTTTGATCCATGAAGATGGTGGCACATGTGGACGTGCTGGTGAAGATGACACTTGCCTTCATTGGTCAGGGTATTGAGTACAAGAGGTGGGATGACATGCTGCAGATGTACAAGACATTGGTAAGGCTACATAGAACATAGAAGAGTACAGGAGAGGAACAGGTCCTTTGGCCCACAATGTTTCAGCCGATTATGATGCTAAGTTAAATTGATCTCATCTGCTCTTCTTTCTGTATCTGGCATCCTTTTGTTTCCTTTACACCTTTTGCCTTTATAGCTTACTCCACCCATCTGCCAACCACCTATCCACCTATCACTTACCTAGATTGATCCCAACCCCACCTCTTTTTTTATAGCTTACTCCCTCCTACTCCAATCAGTCTGAAGAAGGATCCCAATTTAAACTGTTGTCAGTCTATCTCCCTCCCGGGATGTTGCCTGATCTGCTGAGTTCTTCCAGCAGTTTATATTTGGCTTAAGAGAGAACCGCAATGGCTGGCTCGGAGTTACATATAAATCAAAGCATGTAAGGATGATAGATTTCCTCTCTAAAAATAATTATATCAACCTGATCAATCCAGTGATTAAAATACCTAATATCTCAACTATTTTCATCTCAGAACATGTGATTATTTGAATATAACGTCCTGTGGCATACTCCAATTCATGCAGGTGTATTCACCCAGGCCTTTTGCTGCTTGTTCAGTTTAATCATCATATTACCATGAAACAAAGTGACACAAGGCAAACTGTGCCATAAGAAAACGTACACCCCTTGTAAAGCTGCAATCTCATTCCTTGAATGGGCAGCAGAATAGCACAGCTAATAGGGTTGCTATCCCAACCCATGTTCAATCCTAAAGGGCCTGTCCCACTGATGCGACCTTTCAGCGATTGTCTTCGACCTTCAAGCTCGAGGGCACTCGCCTACAAAACCTCGAGCTGGATCGACCGTCAGCGATGAAACTGCGAGCTGGATCGACAGACCACACACACACACACACACACACACACACACACACACACACACACACACACACACACACACACACACACACACACACACACACACACACACACACACACACACACACACACACACACACACACACACACACACACACACACACACACACACACACACACACACACACACACACACACACACATAAACACATCGCAAAGGCGGGGGCCAGGGAAAGCGAGGGAGCGCTGTCTGAAATTCACACCCGCAATGAACAGAAAGGTAAAAGATGGCTGCACAGTGTACGGTAAGCGCAGAGGGGGGGGGGGGGGGGGGGGGGGGGGGGGGGGGGGGGAGAGAAGGGGAGAAAAGTGGGGAGAGAATGGGAGAGAAGTGGGGGAGAAGGGGAGAGAATGGGGGAGAAGTGGGGGAGAAGGAGTGGAGCCAGACAACTTATAATAAAGTTTTAACTTACAGGTCAGTTTTCCTTGTCCTGGAAACTCCAATGAGCCAATTAATGCCCGTTCAGCGAAGGAGATTGCCTACCGCTGCCCTCGACTTCCTATAATTACATAGGGACCCAACTCCACTGCACTACGAGTTGAAAAGAACCATGCCGACCAATGTTTACTCGCGGAAAATTTTTCAACATGCTGAAAATATTTCCTCGACCAAACTGAGGCCGCGAGTATGCAGGAACTTACTTCCCTCGAGCATGAAGACTTCCAGTGACCTCATAGGACCTCCTAGGACCACGTGTCGACCATGCTGCGAGTTTGAGTCAAGGGCAAACCCTTCTAAACTTGCAGATTAGGTCACCCAAGGACAGCCTCCAGTGCTGAGTGTGTGAAGTTTGCATACTCTCTTGTGAATGTATAGATCTCCACCAGGTGTTCAGCTTTCCTCCCACATCCCAAAGTAATGTGGGGGTTGGCAGGTTTATTGTCTACTCAAAATAGTCCCAAGTGGTGGTGCTTGATAGAATCTGAGGTGAGTTAATGGAATTTTGGAGAGAATAAAATAAGATTAGTAGAAGAGGGTGATTGATTGTCAGCACAGATTAAATGGCCTATTCTCATTATGTGTTAGTCTGAAATAAAGTTGGCTGGGTTTAAAATCCAGAAGGATTTGAAAGCCCAGGATGTAAACCTATCAAGAGCGGAAGACGTCACACATAACCGAACAGAATGGTGAAAGCTTGCTGCCAAATGCACTCAACAGTGTGTGAGGAACTAAGTCTAAGTAAGTAAGTTATGGTTTGAATCACTGAAACATCACTGAGAGTGATGTTGCACATGTTTCCAGTTCTTGGCTGAAAGGAGGTCAATGCATGAAGGTTCATGGTGATGGTCATGTCAACAGTCATTAACAATACATTCTTCTCACTGCTCTGAAGTTGCACTTATGTGATAATGGAGTGGAATGGATTCAAATAAGAAGGTCCTTATTAAAGTGCAGAAGACACATCTGTTGTGGTTGGAAAATTGCTCATTGAATTCAACAGTATTTATAACCACCTGGTAAAGATGTGGGTCTCATTCCTCCTTTCCTGTTCCTGCAGCTCTGCTCGTTTTTCCAATCGTGCTGTGATTCAGCATGCATGCCTATGATTGTACCCACGCCTGGCAGCACCTGCTTTAGCAGAATGCTTGAATTTAAGATACAGCCTGTTATCACGTGCTTCATTACTCTCTGTGAACTGTGGTAATTTAACAGAACACAAGACCAGCCTCTTGTAGCTTCCTGTTCTAACATCTAGTCATAGAGTTGTACAGTACAGAAATAAATACCTTATGGTACAACTCGTCCATGCTGACTCTGCTCATCTCATTTACCCCGTTTGGGCCTGTACACATCTACTCCTTGCCTATCTGTCCAAATGCCTTTTGAAAGATGGTCTCTACTACCTCCTCTATAATATATAATATATGTCTGTATGCTTTTCTAAAAATTGTCTGGGGTATTATTATTATTAATTAATTAATTAATTATTAAATATGGAAGAAGGGTTTAGGGAGAAGGGGTGAGATTAAATAAGTTATTCTTCTTCTCACTCCTTTTCGAGCTTGTAAAGAAAAAGTGGTGGACATTTAAATTTTGCTTTATGCTTTTCATTGCTTTGCAAATATTGCCTGGCATGTCCAATTGTTTGACTATTTCGATTTTGTTGTTGTTATTTATTCCTATTTATGTCTTTACTTGTTCGGAACAAATAAACAAACAAATAAATAAATAAATAAATATATACCACCTCCTCTATAAACTCACCAGCCTCACCAGTGTGAAAATCTTGCCCTTTGGATCTCCTTTGCGCTTTCTCCACTCTCATGTTAAACCATCACCCTCCAGTTTTAGGCTTTTCCACCATAGGAAAAAAGTTCTGACTATCTCTCATAATTGTATAAACTGGTACAAGGTCATTCATCAGCCCTCTATATTCCAGTGAAAGTAAACATAGCCTATACAATTTCTCTTTTTGAAGTAAAGCCATCCTGGTGAATCTCTTCTGCACTCTTTCTAATACAACCATATCCTTCTGTAATGAGGCATGACATTAAATGAGCCACATGGAGATGTGAGGTGCAGATGTAACAGGTCTTTGTTCAGTGCATGCAGACACGCAAAGGACACTGCTTTGAGGTTTTATACTGAAAATGTAAAGATAACTTCAGTTAATGAAATAAAATTAGAACACAGTTACAATTGCATAGATTCGTTTATTATTTAAGGTGTGGGCAAATGGTTCTCTAGAATTATGTATTTACAATAGGGGCATATCTTAACTGACAACACAGATTCTGAATGTTCAAATACCTTTGTTGGGACAAAGAACTTCACGTGGATAATTTCAAAATTTAGAAAGCACATTCACAGGTATTCAAAGTATCCTACTTTAATCAGAGTATTGTGAAGAATGCTTCTCTGGGTATAAAAATATCCCAATTATTCATTGACAGAACATCTCATGATCTTAGTTGAGCTTTATTATTGTTATGTGTAGCGAGGTATAGAGAAAAGCTTTCTGTTTGCATGCTATCCAGTCAAAGAAAAGACTAAACATGAATACAATCAAGCTGTCCACAGTGCACAGGATAGCGGGTACAACATTTGGTGTAAGATAAAACATTGAAGTCCGATAAAGTTCGATTAGTGATATTTCGAATGTCTCCACAAAACATATCTCTTAAGTGCCCTCTTGTTGTGAACCAGTAGCCTGCTTCCTTTTGGAATACATTCTTGCAGCTGTCCTTGCATTTTCAAAACCCTTTACTACTTATAGGTTACATCTGGAAACTGCTTGCAGGCAGGTTCATGTTTGTGTTAATGTTTACTGTATCTTACATGTTATACTTTCTGATTATTGCTGCATATCCCTAACAATACCTAGCAGCTGCATGAGAAATCTAATGCCAACTTAGTTAATAGAGATTTCAATATCGCATTATCAATATCATTCTATCAATATATTACTATCAAAATAATACCCATAGAATGCAATGGATAAATGTTACAGATCCACATTTTGTACCAGAAACTTTCTACTGCATTTAAAATGCAAATGTCATGAAAAGGCACTCTGAGCTGGATTGATTTCACCCCCCTAATAATACAAGTTTCTACCTCTACTGCAGCTGCATCATTTGACAGAGCGTTTAATGGCACAGCCAATTATTCGCTGGAGTTTAGATGAATGACGCAGGACCTCATTGAATCATTGATGGATGCGCTGGCTCTGGAGAGGGTCCATATGATGACTGTTTGACTGGGCCTCTACTCGCTGGAATTTAGAAGAATCAGGGGGATCACATTAAAACATACAGAATAGTGAAAGGCTTGGATAGAGTGGATGGGGAGAGGGAGAGTGGGAGAGTCTAGGACGAGAGGTCATAGCCTCAGAATTGAAGGACATTCTTTTAGGAAGGAGATGAGGAGGATTTTTTTTTTTAGTCAGAAGGTGGTGAATCTGTGGAATTCTTTGCCACAGAAGGCTGTGGAGGCAAAGTCAGTGGATATTTTTAAGGCAGAGATAGATAGATTCTTGATCAGTACGGGTGTCAAAAGTTATGGGGAGAAGGCAAGAGAAAGGGGTTAGAAGGGAGAGATAGTCAGCCATGATTGGATGGCAAAGTAGACTTGATGGGCCGAATGGCCTAATTCTACTCCTATCACATGATCTTATGATCACACCCCACCATAGTGCAGTGGGAAGCAATATTTGGTGTTAAAATGGGTTTTTCCTGTGGATCCCATACGTTTTAGGAGTTGAGTTAAAATTCATTCCACTTTGTACTATTAAAGTGCCATCAATGAGAAAGAGATTATCGTCCACCACTCTCAGTGGGTTACAGATCCACGTACTGGAGGTGAAAGTAAACTGGCACAAGGCATTACTATTTTTTTTAAAAAGCTGAACTACTTCTGAAAATCAAATCTGTAAAGGTTGTTAACATTGAGAATGTTGCTGCAATTTGAGGCCAGAGCATATAATAGCACGGAATGATCTTGGCTGTCCCTGGGTATTACCTGTATGCAGGGAGTGAGTAGCTGAACTCTGCAGACTCCGTAGCTGAGTACTTGCCTGAATCAATCTCCTTTAAGTAACACTGACGCAGCAATGAGGCCTTCTGCCCCTAGAAAGGTCTGTGGACATTGTGAGATGTTCGAACATGGGTGAAAATTCCACAAGGCATCTAACAATACAATGCAGCACACGGGACTCCTCTGTATGACAAAAAGAAATGTGGCAGAGTGTGATCCTTGTGGAAGTTCCTGAATTTCCGGAGAACCTGGAACATGTCATGCAGAATAATGGGTACACAAAAAAGCTGGAGAAACTCAGCGGGTGCAGCAGCATCAATGGAGTGAAGGAAATAGGCAACGTTTCGGGCTGAAACCCTTCTTCAGAATAATGTTGTAGAATAATTCTTGCAGAATAATGTTGTACTGTGCAATTCTGGTTTCCGGGCATGCATGTTGTTTGAACAAGCAATGGCTGCGGGAGGCTTCAGTATGATATTGTTTGCATAGTGTTCTGGGATTCTACAGTAACATTATCAAGTTTAGGGTGTCCTTTGGTAATCCAAGATGCCAGCTGCAGCCGATTTAGTAAAGCCTCTGTCCCACTTTTCCGAGTTACTCACAAATTCTCCCGAGTTTTCCCCTTGATTTAAACACGGAGAATTACGGTAATAGCCAGTCGTAGGTACTCGGGGCTATTTTTTTTACTCGTGGACATTATTCAACATGCTGAAAAAACATCCCAACATACCTGATGCCCCGAGTACCTACGGCTGGCATTACGAGCCGCTACGAAATATCTACGGATGCCTACGGCCTCCTCCAGACTCGCTACAGACTCCTACGGACTCGTTACGGACATTCTCCGAGTTTGAAGCAAGGGAAAACTCGGGAGAATTCGTGAGTAACTCAGGGAACTGGGACAGGGGCTTAAGGGTTTCAAGCTTATTTTCTGGCCTGTCCATATTAAAATATGTGTGCACAGTTACGTGAAGGAGATTGCCAGAGACTGCCTTCAGAAAGATCAAACAGCTGGACCGATGGGCAGCACATTTGCAGTGTTGCGGGTTGTGGCGTTGGTGGAGGCTGCCGCAGGAGGCCCTACAGCAGCTGGGTGGGCGAGTGGATCAAGCTCAGCCATGACAGCCGCACGGAGCAGCAGTGGAAGGAGCTACTAGCATTGTGCTGGGTCAGCCCGTCCTCTACATCATTGATCCACTGCCTTAATGTGAGAAAATCATAAATTACCTTTCTCCTCACGCCAATATTGGACTTTTCAGAGACTTGGAAGTTGCAAATTGGTGTTAGGACGTGCTCTGCGTGGGCTGTTTCTGAAGGACATCTATTGAAGTCGTGTTATAAATTGATTTGATTGGATAGCATGCACAACAAGCATTTCACTGTATCCTTCTTCTTCTTGTGTATGTAATGCACAGCCTAAAGTTGTTGGTCAACTTGTTCTATTTGGTTTTGTTTGTGCACGTCGGGTTGATGGCATTAGTTGAAACAGGGTGGAGCACGTGAAGGCCGCAATCTTCCACCCCAGTGTATCCTAGTTTTATTTAAAAACTTCCAAGAACGGATGTCGGAACAATTTTTCTGCATCAGCTGGAAGGCCGAGGAAATCCATCTCGGGCAGGCAGGAGAAAACGGAATTTTAATCCCCCCACGCTCAAAGGCATCAAAATCGCGCACAAGGCCAGTGACAGAACTGAAGTGCCACTGAGGGTAAGTTTTGTAACATCGCTACTACATGCTCAATTTCAATTCTCAGTCACTAAATGCCAAATCAAGCATGCACCAGCCGTGCTGAAGCTTGATAGTTTAACAAAATGATTAAAAAAAATTACCAGGAAAGGTTTGATCAATAACTGCTGAAATTGCAACAGAAAAACAGCTTTATAAATAATAAACTATTGAGAGTAACCCAATTAAAAAAAAAAGAAAACAAATTTGAAATAATATAGAACCATTGTTCTAGCCAGTTATATTAAGTGCAATAGGGATATTCTTATGAAACTATAAGAACATACATTCAAAGACTTTGTATGTCACTTTGTTAGATGCAAATACAGTAATTTAAATTCAATTTTATTTGAATGGACTCTTAAACATACACGTAATTTATGTGTAACCTCTCACATATTCAGTAATTATAGTACATAATAGTGGGAGTGTTGCTCTCCTTCAACTCTCTCCCACGTCCTGATTTGAAGAAGTCCCTTGGAGGATTTCACATGAGCACAATCAGTTCAAATTCTCCATGGTGATTAATTCATCCTTGGGGCATGGTCAGTTTCGTGAGTAAGGCTGGCTGCTCAACCAATTTTGTTTAAACAAGCAAATAACGGTGTTACTTGATGTAGGCTAGGCCTAATTTATGTCCCTTTCTCGTGCTGGTAGAGTTAATTTCACTGTCATATTGGAAAAAAGATCCCTTTATTAACATGGAAAAATTGCTGAATGTTTGGGAGTTGTCATGGGAATGCCAAGCATTCGGCTTGAGACCATTGATGTCTTTAATGTCTCCTCAGTCATTGACATTATGAAACAATAATCTAAGTTAGTCGGACTGATATTTGCATTTACAAGAGTATTTTAAGTATAATATCTATTGCATACAGACAATTCACACATTTCTCAGCAATTAACGGCCAATGGAAATTGCAAACCAAAATATCCAAATTAGATGAATTTTGTCTCAAATGTAAATACCTGAATTTGACTCCGTGTTGATTTTGAAACATAAATGTAAAGGTGAGCAGTTGCAGAAAGCAGCCATTAAACGTGGCAGCATTGAACGGAGGTGACTTTTCCCAATATCTTTGCTGGAAACCACAATCTATAATTAATGCAGGTCCCTAGATCTCAAGAGAGAGAGCAATCCCACATCATCCAAGGGACTTCTTCACATCAATAAAAGCAAGAGGGAGAGCAATCCCACATCAAACAAGATTCTTGTATCTTTGAAAATTGGTATGTGGAATTCCTTGATGTCTTTGTTTAAGCGGAATTCTGAAAAGCTTACAGCAGATTATTCACCTAACAGATTTATCGGACACTGTTGATTTACATCTATAATGGTAAAAAGTAAGCATTCATTCCAGAGCTGGTAAAATAATGGCTGCCGGTGGCAAGGGAGAGAAGAGGAATGGTGAGTTTTCTGGGAGGGACTAAATGGCTAGGGGTGGGGGTTACATCAAAAGGAAAGGACTTTGCCATGAAAGGCATGTATTAAATATTAAATTTGGAGTGGGTTACGGATATAAAGGTTTGTATATAGTGATGATCAAATATAGCTGAGATTGGGCAAATAGACAGAGGAGAGGTTGAAGTGTTATTTGGTCTTGGGATTTTCCATATTCCGACTTGCCAATGTTATTTCATAGCCCTTTAGGCCCATCCAATTGCCTTCTTGAATGCACCTAACCAATTCTGTTGCATCTAATCCTCTTGCCCTAAGTAAGTACCAGTCAATATTGTGGAAGTTAAAGTCACCCCTTCCAACAATCCTGTGGTAATGGGGAGATTAGTCCTCATGGAATGTCAAATGGAGTGGAAAGAACTGAAGCGGGACAGTGGAAGAGCCAAAAGGGGCTATGTAATAACATTGGCAAGTCAGGAAAATCCCAAGACTTTTTACACATACATTAAAAACAAGAGGTTGACCAGGGAGAAGGTAGGGCCATTCAAGGATAAAGGAGGGAATCTATGCTTGGAGTCGGAGAAGGTACATGTAGATGAGGTACTAAATAAAGGGGAACATTTTATGGAGATGTGCAGGGCAAGGTTTTTTAACACAGAGGTTATTTGGGGCAGACATGACTGGTGGTGGGATCATTTTGTACCTAGTAATTTGAGCTCAGGGTGGATGTTAGTGACAAAGTTGATGAAAGTCAATCACTAAGCACACAACAAAAAAGAGCTATTCGTATAGTAAACAATGTAGGATATCATGAACACACCAATATACTGTATTTAAAATGACACAGCTTAAAGATTAAGGATCTGGTAGAATTTAAGACTGCACAAATAATTTATAAAGCAAAAAATAAACTGCTACCTGTAAACATACAAAAACTGTTCAAAGACAGAGAGGGGGGTTATAACTATAGAGGGAAACCAAACTTGAAACAGCATTATGCTCGGACCAATTTAAAAAGTATGTGTATTTCCATTTGTGGGGTGGTTTTGTGGAATGGCCTTGACGAAATGATTAAACAAAGTATGAATATAATGCAATTTAAAAAAATGTACAAAAGATATATCTTTGAAAAGTACAGTAATGAGGAAGGAGAATGTAAATCTCACAGATGTTAATGGTCTTTTTGTTCTTTTCTTTTTTTGTTCTTTTTTTCTTAATAGCTTGATTGGAGTAGATTTATTTGAATTGTCTGTTTAGTTTATTTTATTGAATTTTGCATTTGTTAATGGTGAAGAATGGGGGTAGGACTTGACAAGCCTAGGCTTCTTCCTATCCCTTTTCAAACGAGTCTAATGTGTATTATGTTAAAATTGGCTTTTGATTTTTTAATTTATGTATGTACATATATGTTATGTATATGTGTATGTGTGTATATGTGTATATGTATGTATGTATATATGTACATGTATATGTATGTATGTGTGTATGTATTTATGTATATATATATGTATATATATAATTTTCCTTTTATTTAATAATTTTCATCTTTTCTTTTCTTCTTTTTTTTTAATCGTTCGAAATAAAAGATATCATTCATTCAAAGTTATTTGTGATACAGTTGATGAAATTGATGTGTTGTGCACAAATACAGCAGGTAGCCCAAAGTAGTCATTGACGTAGCAGAAATATAAATTGGGGAGTGGTGCTGGAGTAGGATTGGAACAATGAGTGCTCCATGTAGCCAACAAAAAGGCTAGAGCCTATGTGAGATACACATCAACCTTCTGCAAATCAACTTTGATTTGCAGAAGGTGTGAGGAATCAGTGGAGAATTTTCTCAGGGTAAAAACAACACCCACCATGCAGATGAAGTCATTAGTGAAGGGGGATGGTTGAATCCATTCTACTAAGAAACAGCTTGAACACCTTTGCATAATGGCTTACACTATATTGACCATGGTGGTGCAGAAAGGAAGCTCCCGTGAGGCATCGCGGAGCCGCACAAAGACTGACCCGGCGGCCGTCGAGATCAAAGACCCGGCGACTGCTGAGAATCAGCAGGCCCGGTTCACTGCTGCGTACAGGGGGATGGTCAAAAGTCCTGCCGACCAGAGAATAAAGGAGGGAGCCGCTGGTGACGATGGACTTGAGGAGTGGGCCGGTAGATGAGGGACCGGGGTATTGCCTAGAGCATCTTCAAGGTCGGCTGCAGGAGGTGCTCCAGGGGACACAGAGGTGGTCAGGCGAGGAGAAGGACACCAGGTTGGGACCCTGCAGCAGCCTGGGCTTACCTGGATCGGAGGTGCTCCAGTACCTAGTATTTGGACTGGACTTTGGACTGTGCATTTGTGGGTTGCACAAAAGAATTTGTGCTGTGCATACAATAAGGAACCATTGAACCTTTGGGGCTATCTTATCCATTTAATTACTGTAGGAGCATCAGGAAAAAGACTGAGCACACAACCAGATTGCTGTACAACTGTCTACAGCAGCAGGGAGAGCAAGGGCTGGCGCCAGGTTCATGACATAGTCCCTCTGTCAATTGGATATCTCTTCATATACAAAGCTACAAAGACTCTTTGTAGCAATAATTCCACAATGTTCCCATCCCTGGGAATACATCACAGATGCTAAGAAAGAGATTATTGTATGACATTGTTAAGTAACATTGAAGCTTATTGAATTAAATCAGGTTATTGATCTAATTAGTAAAGCAAAGACAAGAGACAAAGAGTTGGGATATTGGGCAGGATGTGATTAGTGATGTCCTGTGGGAATCTGTGTTGTGACTGCAATTATTCCTGACATCCTGAGCTATGATTTCAAATGGTGACAATGCAGCAGCATAGTTGGTAGCAGTAAATTACAAATAAATAAAAAATAGACTGGGAAAATGGGCAAAACCTGAGCAAATGGCTTTCAAAGTGAGTAATCAGTTTCAAACCTAAACCTGTACTATTCTACAGGTATATTCCATGTTCTATCTAATAGAGTCACAGAGAGTCATAGAGTGATACAGCGTGGAAACAGGCCCTTTGTCCCAACTTGCACATGCCGACCAATATGTTTCATCTACACTAGTCCCACCTGCCTGGGTTTGGCCCATATCCCTCCAAACCTGTCCTGTAATGTACCTATCTAAATGTTTCTTAAACGTTGCAATAGTTCCTGCCTCAACTGCCTCCTATGGCAGCTTGTCGCATACACCCACCACCCTTTGTGTGAATGTTGACCTTCCTTTTTGAAGACTAGAGTGAGAAAAAGGCCTTAAGTTGTGCTGGAATCTTGGCCTTGGGGAGAAGGCAGCATCGATTTACCAGAGAGATACATGGCTTTACAGGATTTTGGCCATTTACGACTAGGATGAGGAAAAACATTTTCACCCGGAGAGTTGTGAATCTGTGGAATTCTCTGTCACAGAAGGCAGTGGAGGCCAATTTACTGGACGTTTTCAAGAGAGTTAAATTATATTGAATGGCGGTGCTGGCTCGAAGGGCCGAATGGCCTACTCCTGCACCTATTGGCTATGTTTCTATGTTTACATGATAATTGCAAAATCCAGGATTATTCCCTGGATTGTAATCGTTTAATGAGCAATGTAGTCAGATTTCATGGGAACTGTTAGGGTAGTCGGCTTAATCTTAAAATTAATATAAAGTCTTTCAATAGTGAAGTTAAAAATATTTATACACAAAGGGTAGTAAATTTAAGACCTTTTTTCTCCGCGAGTGTCATTGATACTATATTGCTTTTTATTATCTGAGGAACCTAGATTTCTGTTAATCAATGAAATTAAGGGTGATGAGGTAAAAGCAAACCGATGGTGTTGGGTCAAAGATCAGCCATAACCTCAATGCGTGATGTAGCAGGATTCAGGGGCTAAGTGGTGGAGGCAGAGTGTATGCACATGTCATCCAATTTGTCCAAAATCTAATATGAAGCAAATTGACATCATCAGCTGAAGAAGAAAGAGGTGGGCACCTGAAGTATTGTATGTGCTTTAGAAAAGAGAGAAATGAGAGATGAGTAGCAGTATTTATCAAACATGAATGGCTCTGCATCTCAGGTCTCCAACTGTGACTGGAGAAGGTGATCAGACCATACGGAGAAATTCTGTTCAAGCAACTTCAATAAGTTACACAGGTATAACCTCTGTCAAAGGTGAGCAATAAAGTTGTGAAAAACAAGCTGGTTTCTTTTCTGCAAAAAATTCCTAATGGTAGGAGGAAACTAGTGGGTGAAATGAGGAACAAGGTAGGCACATGAAATTAAGGTTGCCACGACTAAAAGATAAAAATTAACGTAGACATGTATGACCAAACATCCTGCCTCCACGTTGGAATTTGCTTTATGTACTCGCTTTATGAGTGATCTCCTCTGCGCTCCCATATGTTGCAAGTTATTGCAATCCATCCCAATATACTCTGAGCACAGCAAACAAGAATGCCTCAATCTTTCCTAGTTATTTCCTTCTCCGTGACCTGCAATCACTTGCCAAAATCCAATTTCATTTCTGTTGCTGTGAGATTTTCAATCTGTTGCCTATATTGTCTGCAACAAGACACCCTACTCCAAACTGGATATAAATTATCTTGCTATTTCCCTGTATATTTGTGTGAACGCTGGGTGACCTTTGTTTCATCAATCGTGATACTCAGGATAAATATTTTGAACTTTAAAAAGCTGGGTTTCTTTTAAGGCACATTTGAAGTAGTTTCATGCTTTTTATAACATGAGACTAAGGACCATAATTGAGTTTCCAAATGCACTATAAATTCTAAGAACAGTGCCCACATGCCTATCATGCTTTATTAAGATGTATAATGTTGCAATGGCTGAGAACCTGCAATGAAAAAAGAAAATGATATTTCAAAAATATCTAAAGACATTTTGTTAACCTCACATGGTAAAGGTCACATGATTTCACTTTGGTCTGATCAGCTACCAACCAAGTGCCGGTAAATGAGATGAGTATAGATGGTTATTAAAAGGTTGGCACGGGCACAATAGTATTTTGCTACTGCGGTCCATAGAGGGAGGGTTCTGATTTCAAACTGACTTTGGGCTGAAGAAGGGTCTCGACCCGAAGCGTCACCCATTTCATCTCTCCAGAGATGCTGCATGTCCTGCTGAGTTACTCCAGCAGTTTGTGTCTATCTTTGATTTCAAACATGGATGGATTAAATAGTTAATCAAATGTATTCTCCGGTTTAGAAAACATGGTCATAGTTTAAGGATAAGGGCAAAATCTTTTAGGACCTAGATGAGGAAAACTTTTTTCACACAGAGAGTGGTGAATCTCTGGAATTCTCTGCCGCAGAAGGTAGTTGAGGCCAGTTCATTGGCTATATTTAAGAGGGAGTTAGATGTGGCCCTTGTGGCTAAAGGGATCAGGGGGTATGGAGAGAAGGCAGGAACAGGATACTGAGTTGGATGATCAGCCATGATCATATTGAATGGTGGTGCAGGCTCGAAGGGCCGAATGGCCTACTCCTGCACCTATTTTCTATGTTTCTATGTTTCTATGTATGCTTCCCAGCTGTGGCACTTGCTGCTTGTATCCATAAGTTGGCCATGACCAATGACTAGACGTCTGTTGATAATACAAGCAAAGTAAATGAGCAATGTTATAAATGAATGCTTCATGTGCCCCGCATCCGCTTTGTCCTTCAAATGGAGCCAATAGTTCACCTGAAATAAAAGGGAAAAAAAGCATTCACCTGCTGAGGGAAGATGGTAGGTGGTAATCTTGCTTATATTTGACCATTGTTATCATGAAAGTCGGGTAAAATGAAGGAGGTATCTCGACGATGGAACTAACGAATCTCCATACAGTGACTTCCTTGCCCATTATTGTGTAGATATAGTGAATTTTATCAATGATGCCTGTGGAAAAGACTGCCACACAAAGCCACACTGAAGCCAAATATTACCAGCCCCACATGGGCGCTTTAAATGATACGTGGATGCCAAGTTGCTACAGGGCTTACTTCTGGTTTGGCTGTGAGTGAATATGTTCATGCCTTTCAAATCCAACTTTTGTTGCTGCAGAATAAATGACCAATGAGCATCCTGATGGTGCCATTACATGCTTGAATGGGAACTGGAGAATGGATAGACACCATACGTTATTTTTATGACCAGAGAGCCCAGTCCAATTCTCTAATGAGTGGGACATCAAGAGTCAAAGTCAAGAGTGTTTAATTGTCACATGCACTAGGAATGGAACAATGGAATGCTTACCTGCTGCAGTTCCACATGCATATTGATGCAACAATGCAGATAAATATACAATAAATGATAATGCAATGATTTATCAGTTATACTATGTAACCAACAATTAATTGTCAGTTATACACGGCAATCATGTTTTTTTTTTTACCAAAGTCATACACAACAGCAATAAAGCATTTAGAAAGAATATTTAAAACTATTCCTAAGCCTACGCAATTGACTCATACTCCTGAATTCCTGGTAAGCACTCGTTATTCTTTATCAGCCAGCAAAGTTCTGACAGAATAGAAACCCTTACATTTAGAAATGTTAACTCCCATACCTACACTCAGAGACATTCCTGAATAGCCACCATTTCATTTATTTTGCCAGTCTGCCACAATTGCATATTTTTGTTTGCTAACAGAATTCCTGCTTGAGACAGATTCTGGACAATTATTCCTTTACTAAAATTCCATTTGCTTGAAAGAATTCTGAGTGTACTTCACCTTTAATGCTGAAGTTTTGAAGATTTCATTTTGCCTGATCGGAGTAGGTGGATAACATGCCTTGAAGGAGTTACTGAGCCTGACAGTTCAAGGGAGCTGAATTAATATGTACAGTTCAAAATGACTCCATGAGGTTAATTACTGCATCTCCACTGATTTTAATTCCACTCCTTCACGCTGACAAACTGCTCCAACGTTCAGCTGTTTTCACAGACAATTACTTCAGCTTACTATATTTATACGGAATTCAGCAAAAAGTTTCATCTGTCCTTGTGCAAATAAATAGTCCAGCTATTGATTATTGTCCAAAAAGTTAATAAAATCATGGGTTTAAAGGAATCATTTTTTCAATTCCATGTTGATTCATTACTTCTATTTTTAGCATGAACTAGCGTGAGACTGACAATTAAATAAATTAACTGCAATAAAAATTTTCCACATTAAATTGGCAAGTTTTTCACATTTGATGCACGTTTTCACCATAAATTTGTTCTTTATGTTGTATTATCAATGATCCTTTGCAATGGGTAATTTTAAATAATGAATATATATAAAGATAATCTCACTACAAAATAAAGGACATCTGAAACTCCCTCCGGCCTCCGCATGGTCTTCATGGAGATTTCAGAGGCTGGTGCACGTTGTAAGTTTTTCACATTGCCCAGAGCATTCTGACTGTTCTGGAATGGACTAGTGCATAAATAATAGTTCCTTCAGGCATTGCTCAGAAAGCTAGATACCATTAATATAGAAATGCCATATCAATGTGTCGTCTGTGCTAGATTATATTTGATGTATCTTTAGATATTTAGATGTGCCCAATCTGGTCCAAAGAAAATGTTAGAGTTGTTCAAATTAAGTTTTTGACAGCTTCTTTTGTGATAGTGATATAACTTGCAACACAAGAGTCTCTCCGAAATGTCTCTCATTTCACACAAGCAGTATTTTAATTTGGTAGCCGAGGTATTTGCATGTTTGAAAACAAGTGGAAATCAGATAGCAGTGCAAACATTTTAAATGATTTAAGAAAAAAAAATTACAGATAACACAGAAATAAAGAACAGTACAGCACAGGAACAGGTCCTTCATCCCATCATGTCTGCGCCAGTCATGATGACAATTTAATCTTATCCCATTTGTCTGCACGTTGTCTGTTCTCTTCCTGTTCATATGCCTATCAAAATGCCTTTTAAACATTGCGATCGTATTTGCATCGACCACCTCCAGGGGCAGCAAGTTTCAGAGACCAACCGTTCCCTGTTTAAAAAATAAACGTGCATTGCAAGTTTCCTTTAAGTGTCTACACTCTTTACCTTAAACGTATGCCCTGTAGTATTGACATTTTCTCAATGGGAGAATGACTCTAACTATCCAACCTACCCACCCCTCTTATAATTTATGTACTTCCATCGGTACGCCCCTGTGCATCCGCCGTTCCAGGAAGAACAATTTAAGTTTGTACTGTCTCTCCTCATAGCTATTACACTACAAACCAGAGAATTATCTGGAGGGAATAATCTTGGATACTCTGCCTGTGCCAGATTGACCTCGTTCACCAAGATAAAACTGTGAATCATACTAGTCTGATGCACCTTTATTCATGCCTGTCATGATCTTGTACACTTCAGTAAGGGCCTGTTGGTTTCTGCAGATTAATGCCCCTGTCCCACTTAGGAAACCTGAACGGAAACCTCTGGTGACCTTGTGCCCCACCCAAGGTTTCCATGAGTCGCCAAAGGTTTTGGTCACTCGCCTGGAAAGCCCCCACCGAAGCGTGAGCCGGTTCTACTGACCAAAGACCCTACAGGATCTTTGCTACCTACCACACACACACCACACACACACACACACACACACACACACACACACACACACACACACACACACACACACACACACACACACACACACACCACACACACACACACACACACACACACACACACACACGGAAGGTGGGGGCCAGAGACAGCGGAGGAGCTTTGTCTACGCGATAAAGAGGAAGGTAAATGGCTGCCACAGAGCACAGTAAGTCCTTTAGAGAGCGCGGGAGGGAGGGAGGGAGAGAAGTGGAAAGAAGGGGAGAGAGAAGGGGAGAGAAGGGGAGAGCAGGGGAGAGAAGGGGAGAGAGAGGGAGAGAGAGGGGGAGAAGGGGAGAGCAGTGGAGAGCAGGGGAGAGAAGGGGGTGAGAAGGGGAGAGAAGGGTGGGGAGAAGGAGTGGAGACAGTTTTAAGAAGTTTAATAAAGTTAGCGGACATTTTACCTTCCGGCAGGTCTTCTAGGTCCTGAAAACCAAAGATCTTTGCTGAATCTTTGCTGAAAACTCCAATGAGCCAATCAAAATGGCCGGTCAGCGAAGGAGATTGCCTTCGACTGCCTGTAAGTAAATAGCGACCCCACTCCACTGGCTTCGACCAAACGGCAACCTATTTTTAGTCGAGGCTGGTTTTGATTTTGTTAAAATAATCGCAGGAACATAGAAGAAGCTTCGACTACGCGGAAACCACTTTCGACCATTAGGGAGAGTGACCAAAACCTCCGGGAACCTCAAGGAAACCTTGGGTGGGGCGCAAGGTCACCAGAGGTTTCCGTTCAGGTTTCCCAAGTGGGACAGGGTCTTAACTCTCAGGAAGACCAATCTGGCACCCACAACAGTGACCCTGGGTACATGGTTGTTGGGGTAGGTGGCATCAATCCGCTGACCTGTTCATTGCCAGCATGGCAGGAAGGGGCCAGTTGTTGCCAGTGGTTCTGCTTGGCTTCACTTAGTAGCCCCCTATAACATGCAAGTTTTGTCACAATCGGTAAGGATGTGATTAAAGTGGAAAGGGAAATAAAAGATTTACGAGGATGTTTACTGGGTCTGGCGGGCTTGAGTTGTGAGGCGAGGTTGGATAGGCAGGGGCTGTTTCCCTGGAACACAAGAGCTAAGGAATGACCCTTTAGAGGTTTATAAAATCATATGAGGCATAGATAAGGTGAAGAGGCACAGCCTTTATCCCAAGGTAAGAGAGTTAGGCAAGGTAATTGGAGGACATATATTTAAGGTGAATAGGGAAAGATTTAAAAGGGACGAGGAGCATCTTTTTCACATAGAGAGTTGTGAATATGTGGAATGAGCTGCCTGACTCAAATGTGGGTACAGTTATAACACCTAAAAGACCAAGATGGAAAAATCAAACACTAGTTTTAACGTGAGTGGGACAAAGTTTAAAGGAGATGTGCATGGCAATTTTTTTACACAGGGGATAGTGAGTGCCTGGAACGCACTGCCGAGGGTGTTGGTTGAAGGAGATATGTTAGTGGCATTTAAAAGATCTGTGGATAGATATATGGATATCCAGGGAATGGAGGGAAATGGGTTGTGTACAGGTAGATAAGTGATGGTCTTGGCATCGTGTGGAGCACAGACATTGTGGGCCGAATGGCCTGTCCTTGTGCTGTACTGTTCTATGTTCCCAATACTGGAAACTGCACCAGCCTTCAAAGCGATTGCTACCTTGAAAAAATATGATTATTGTATCCAAGGGGTAGAGGTGGTAGGGGGAACAATTCTCCCTGACCCGGCTGTAATTATAGAGTGGCAAAAACAGGAAAGTAGATTATTATCTGAATGGTGGCCGATTAGGAAAGGGGGAGATGCAACGAGACCTGGGTGTCATGGTACACCAGTCATTAAAAGTAAGCATGCAGGTGCAGCAGGCAGTGAAGAAGGCGAGTGGTATGTTAGCATTCATAGCAAAAGGATTTGAGTATACGAGCAGGGAGGTTCTACTGCAGTTGTACAGGGTCTTGGTGAGACCACACCTGGAGTATTCCGTACAGTTTTGGTCTCCTCATCTGAGGAAAGACATTCTTGCCATAGAGGGAGTACAGAGAAGGTTCACCAGACTGATTCCTGGGATGTCATAGAAACATAGAAACATAGAAATTAGGTGCAGGAGTAGGCCATTTGGCCCTTTGAGCCTGCACCGCCATTCAATATGTTCATGGCTGATCATCCAACTCAGTATCCCGTACCTGCCTTCTCTCCATACCCCCTGATCCCCTTAGCCACAAGGGCCACATCTAACTCCCTCTTAAATATAGCCAATGAACTGGCCTCAACTACCCTCTGTGGCAGAGAATTCCAGAGATTCACCACTCTCTGTGTGAAAAAGGTTCTTTCATCTCGGTTTTAAAGGATTTCCCCCTTATCCTTAAGCTGTGATCCCTTGTCCTGGACTTCCCTAACATCGGGAACAATCTTCCTGCATCTAGCCTGTCCAACCCCTTAAGAATTTTGTAAGTTTCTATAAGATCCCCTCTCAATCTCCTAAATTCTAGAGAGTATAAACCAAGTCTATCCAGTCTTTCTTCATAAGACAGTCCTGACATCCCAGGAATCAGTCTGGTGAACCTTCTCTGCACTCCCTCTATGGCAATAATGTCCTTCCTCAGATTTGGAGACCAAAACTGTACGCAATACTCCAGGTGTGGTCTCACCAAGACCCTGTACAACTGCAGTAGAACCTCCCTGCTCCTATACTCAAATCCTTTTGCAATGAAAGCTAACATACCATTCGCTTTCTTTACTGCCTGCTGCACCTGCATGCCTACCTTCAAATACTGGTGTACCATGACACCCAGGTCTCGCTGCATCTCCCCCTTTCGCAATCGGCCACCATTTAGATAATAGTCTGCTTTCCCGTTTTTGCCACCAAAATGGATAACCTCACATTTATCCACATTATATTGCATCTGCCAAACATTTGCCGACTCACCCAGCCTATCCAAGTCACCTTGCAGTCTCCTAGCATCCTCCTCACAGCTAACACTGCCCCCCCGCTTAGTGTCATCTGCAAACTTGGAGATATTGCCTTCAATTCCCTCAGGACTTTCATATGAAGAAAGACTGGATAGACTCAGTTTGTACTCGCTAGAATTTAGAAAATTGAGGGGGGATCTTATAGAAACTTACAAAATTCTTAAGGGGTTGGACAGGCTAGATGCAGGAAGATTGGTCCCGATGTTGGTGAAGTCCAGAACTAGGGGTCACAGTTTAAGGATAAGGGGGAAATCTTTTAGGACCGAGATGAGGAAAACTTTTTTCACACAGAGAGTGGTGAATCTCTGGAATTCTCTCCCACAGAAGGTAGTTGAGGCCAGTTCATTGGCTATATTTAAGAGGGAGTTAGATGTGGCCCTTGTGGCTAAAGGGATCAGGGGGTATGGAGAGAAGGCAGGTACAGGATACTGAGTTGGATGATCAGCCATGATCATATTGAATCGCGGTGCAGGCTCGAAGGGCCGAATGGCCTGCTCCTGCACCTATTTTCTATGTTTCTATTTTTCTATAGTGAGTGTTATATCTCTGCACCCAATTTCATAAATCTAACCTGTACTTTGGATTTTCATATGGGCACCAGACTATACAAATTAGAAGGTAAAGGATATAGTTTACATTGGTTTCCAGTTGTCAAGTTCAAAATAGATATTGATCTGGCCATGAGCCACGATAGTCCAGTCAAAGATCTTCTACTGTTAGCAATTGGACTCTGTGGGGAAAGCTGCCTTGAATTTTGAAAATTGGCTTTTAATCATGTGTGGATCAATCAGGCAATCCAATCTTATTCTCAACCAAGAGGGAGGTCACCACTGAGCCCTGTGACAGTACAGACATTTAATCAGGAAAAAGATCTTCCTCAACATTCACTGACTTAATAGTCACTTAATAAAGTTCGTACAGGCTGATTTTGTTGTCTTTCACCCTTGCTAAAGCAACGTAGCAACTGTCACATACAAATGACTGGCCTGTCAATTAACTCAAAGCTGACAAGAACTGAACGAGATCTCTCTGGATTTATGTGGCCATGTGCTATGCTGAGCAATGTAATTACAGAGCCATCAGCGGATCCTCTTCTCTCAAGAATGTTATTGTAAACAGCAAACATAAGTGCTGCAAAAGAAAAAAATGTATGAGATTAGGTGTTTGAATCAACATACCCAATACGTCTGAAGAAGGGTCTCTACCCGAATCGTCACCCATTCCTTCTCTCCAGAGATGCTGCCTGTCCTGCTGAGTTACTCCAGCTTGTTGTGTCTACCCAATAATTAAGATATATAATGATTAATGTATTACATTTGGTCAAATTCATTATGGAGTATTGCAGGAAATGTGATTATTCCATTATTTCATGTTTGCTTAGAGTCACCCCATTGAATCTGGCTGGACAGTGGGGCGGGGTTCTGGATAACATCAACATATCCCAAGAGCTGTCAGCAGGTGGCGACAAAAGCTGTGTTTGAAGGGTTTCTCTGTGCTATCTATCTGCATTTCCACTGGGAAACAGAGGATTATTCCCACATTTGAGGGGATTTTACCATAAATTTTGGGGAGATTGTTGTGGATATGTGGTGATATTCTCTTCTGCTTCATTCAACTCAAATCGTTTTAAAACAAAGCTCTTTCCAGATATTCAGTCAAACGCAGGACAGCGGATAAAACTTTGATGAAATATTGCATTTGTTAATCTTAAAATGATTTTGAAAGATTTTTCCATTCCTTCCAATAACTCGAGGCACACACCTTCTCTTTCTTTCTGGATGCTGGAAGTAATCTTCACCACAGTTTCTTCAGTGGCAGCCACAGTTACGGGGGGTTTCTGAGCAAGATTGTTTGTAGTGGTGTTTTAAATTCACAAATAATAATCCAGAAGTCTGCATAATATTGGTCTTGGTAATTGAACACCATATGTAGCTCTTTGAAAAGTTACCCGATTGAGGGTCCTTAAGGCAGAAGCTATACCTGACCATTGACTTCATGATATGCACCAACAGCTCTTATCCTGGCTGCAGATGTCAGGAAAATGTAGAGGGGCATGAGGCAATTATTTAAATAGCTAACTGAAGTATTACATTTTTGCTGCTGTGATTATTGTGCGTGGTCATATTTTTGTGAAATATAAATATATTATTAAAATTACATTATCTTTGCATATCTAAGCAGAACTGTTACTGCCTGAAATAATTGGATTTCTTCAGGCCCTATTACCAGCAACTTTGAAATTGATGTTAATGAAAATTGCTAACGTTTATCGTGTGTTGGTCAATTAAAGGGACTGAATATAGTGTAAATCTATTACCTTTAGTTGCCATGAGAGGTTACACATTTCCAATGATTTCTGTAGTTTCAACAGTAAATCAAGTGAGTAATTGTTAATAATACTGTTACACCCACTTTCAAGTACAGGTGCACAACCTTTTATCCGGTGTTCCGGAAACCGAAAAACTCCGAAAACCTGCCATTTTTTCCAGATGTCGACTGCGCACCAAAGCTCGCGTTTGGCGCCAAACTTGACCCGAACCGACCCACGGTCAACCCAGGTCTGTACTACTGTAGCGGCTGCCTCCTCCCCGGAGACCGGGAGACGCTTAAACATCTGTAAATCATTGCTTAAATGTTAGTCAGTTAGTTTGGAGGGCTATTATGTGAAGGGGGGGGGTGAAGGGGTAAACTTTAATTCTTAGTCCCCTACCTGGTCGGAGAGGCGGGGAGCGGTCAATGCCTTACCGGGTCGCCGTGCAGTAAGCTCCGCAGCGCTGTGGCCGGTGGGGCTGCGGGCGGCGCCGGTTGTAGCTCCGACCCCGGCAACCCTATCCCTGGCTGCGAGGCGCTCCAAATCCAGCGCGGCCCGCGGCCGGACGCCCCAGCTCTGCGAATGTCGGGAGTCGGCAGCGTCGCAGCGCTGGGATACCAGCGGGGAGCGGGCAATGCCTTACCGGGTCGCCGTGCGGCAAGCTCCGGAGCGCTGTGGCCGCCGACCCAACGTTCGCGGAGCGTCGCTGGATTTGGAGCCGCGCAGCCAGGGGTAGAGTTGCCGGGGTCGGAGCTCCAACCGGCGCCGCCCGCGGCCGGACGAAGCCCCCAGCTCCGCGAGGTTGGGAGTCGCCGACCAGGTAGGGGACTAAGAATTAAAGTTTCCCCCTTCACCCCTACTCCACCACCACCACATAAAATCCCTCCAAACTAACTGACTAACATTTATGCAATGATTCTCCCGGTCTCCGGGGAGGAGGCAGCTGCTCCAGACTTTTCAAGCCGCCCGCGCTACCTACCTAATCTACGCTAAAAATCTTCCATTCGGAAATCCGAAAATGTCCGAAATCCGACAAGTGTCTGGTCCCAAAGCTTTCGGATAAAAGGTTGTGCACCTGTACTATTCTCCAGTTGAGCAGACAGATTATGAATGAGTTATCCCACAGTCTACACAACAGTTACCCATGGGCTAAAATATTGTTCATGTCGCTCCTTGGCAATGAATTCCCATTTCCAGCCCCTTTCGAACAAGTTACAATCCTAATTTCAAAAGTTTGGACTCTTCCAACAACCAGGATGATTTCATGATTTCCCACCCTGTACCACATGACATTTCACAGAAAAAAAAACGAACATCCGAATCCATTTCTATTTCCAGTCAAACTCCTGAGATGCAAACATTTTCTCCCTCCCTCAATACTAATTCATGTGTATAACCATTCTTTCCTATTTTCTTTTATTTAAGGCTTTTATGAAACCTGGTGGATGTGTATAACATTATGAGACATAGATGGAGTAGACAGTCAGAACATTCGCAGGGAGGGAATCTCAAAGACTAGAGAGCATGGCCTTACAGTGAACGGGAAAAGATTAAAGGAGATGTGCGGAGGGTTGTGGGTGCCTGAAACACGCTGCCAGAGGTGGTGAAGGCAGATACAATAGTGCCATTTAAGAAGCTTTTTGATAGGCACATGTATATGCAGGGAATAGAGGGATATGGATCGTGTGCAAGCAGATGAGATTAGTTAACTTGGCATCGTGTTTGGCACAGACTTTGTGGGTTGAAGGGCCTGTTCCTGTGCTGTAGTTTTTTATGCTCCATATTCTGTTTGTCACAGCTGAGAATTTCACAGATGGAATGTGATCACCACTGATAAGCCTGTTGTCGTGCTTACATTTCATGGTAAATCTCAGCATCTGGCTTCATCCTCTGATTCAATATTGTTTGTTGGGGGCAGGCAGCAGGTGAGGACTTTAGTGGATTCCAGTCAGTCCCAGGAATGGCAGCGCTATGGAGAAGGTGAGTCTGTGCTGCTATTTGCTGAGTCCCGCCTGTGGTGTCTCGTCATACAAGCTGCAAACCATCCCATCGGCTCTGCAAATATCAGTGAGGTCAATGCTGGAGGACTGAATTTCAGCGTTAATACCTATATCTTGTGTTTCTTTTTTTCAGGGCACAGACTTCCGGAGCCAAAGTCTGTCTCTTGTTCCAGCGTTTACTTCACTAAAGTTTCAGAGAAATGTCCCCTGTCATGTACCACTCCCTTTGTTTCCTTGCCCTCTTCAGCAGCCATCCAAGTAAATATTCTATTTCTCTTCATATTATATGCCAATCATACTGAATTTAATATAACTATAAGAATCTTTCTTATGATGTCTTATTTTCTGCTTTATCTCCCCGGCAAGGTCTGTTCCAAAGTGAATTGAAAATGATTCACACAGATTAGGCTTCACTCACTCCTTGGAAACCTGTTCTCTCAGTTTAATTAACATATAACGCAGTCTGAAAATGAACAGCAGGGAGCTCAAATGTACTGTCCCTAGAAACAATTCTAAATTGCTCTTCACTTTTACTTTGTATAGAGTTAATCATTTATATAATAAAACTGGAGTTAACCTTAAAACTAATTGCTGGAGGAACTCACCGATTCAGACTGGACTTTTCGTGGGACAACATTTCAGGTTGGGACCCTTTTTTAGAATTAGTGGGGGGGGGGGGGGAGCTGCAAAGAGAGGTATGGGTGGGGCAAAGCCATGCAAGTTTCATTGGCTATATTTAAGAGGGAGTTAGATGTGGCCCTTGTGGCTAAAGGGATCAGGGGGTATGGAGAGAAGGCAGGTACGGGATACTGAGTTGGATGATCAGCCATGATCATATTGAATGGCGGTGCAGGCTCGAAGGGCCGAATGGCCTACTCCTGCACCTAATTTCTATGTATCTATGTATCTATAGTGGATACAGGTGGACTATTGAGATGGGGGGGGGGGGGTGGGGGGGGGGGGTGGGGGTGGCGGGGGTGATTGGTAGATGATGTGGAGTAAGTGACAAAGGCTAGAGGCCATTCCAAACTCATCACTCCTGTTTCTTCATCTCTATCTCTATCTCAAGAGACAAATTATCCACTGACATATACTGCAAAACGGACTCCCACAACAATGTAGATAATATACCCTCTTATCCCATCTCTTGTAAGAAATGCAGCCCTCTCCGTCTTTCTCTCCATGCCCAGTTATTGTTCTTAAAATGTGCCCTTCCACTTCAGAACATTGGAGATGTCCTCCTACTTCAGGAAATGTATCTTCATTCCCACTCTGATTGATGGTGCCCTCATCCACATCTCTTTCATTTTCTGCACAACTCCTCTCACCCCACCTCCCCCCTGAAGGTACAGGGATAGAGTTCCCCTGGTCCTCATCTTCCACTCCACCAGCCTCCACGTGCAGCACACCATTCCTTGACATTTCTGCCAATTACAACCCGATGCCACATCTGTTCCATCTTCCCCTGCCCACCCATCTCTGCCATTTGTAGGAACCAGTCACGTGGTAACTCCCTGGTTCGCTCGACTCTGCAATTGTAAGGGTGGCAACAGCTATCCCCACACCTCCTTCCTCACCTCTATTCAGGGACCCAAATAGGTAAGATTCACATGCACCTCCTCTAATCTTGCTCATTTCATTCAGTGCTTTCAATGTGGCCTCTTCAACTCACTGACGCCAAATGCAGACTATGCGACAACTTTGGGTGCACCATGGCCACCTGGAGCTGACAGTTGCCAACCATTTAATAATAATAATAATACATTTTATTTATGGGCTCCTTTCAAGAGTCTCAAGGACACCTTACAAATATTTATCAGGTAGAGGAAAAACATGTAAGGGGAATGAAATAAATAGTAGAGACATGACTAGTACACAAAGTAAATACAGAATTCAATACAAAACACAGTATGAGGCAATTAATACACAGATGAAAAGGGACGGCACGTGGGGCTAAGGATAGGCAGAGGTGAAGAGATGGGTCTTGAGGTGGGATTGGAAGATGGTGAGGGACACGGAATTGCGGATCAGTTGGGGGAGGGAGTTCCAGAGCCTGGGAGCTGCCCTGGAGAAGGCTCTGTCCCCAAAACTGCGGAGGTTGGACTTGTGGATGGAGAGGAGACCAGCTGATGTGGATCTGAGGGACCGTGAGGGTTGGTAAGGGGAGAGGAGGTCAGTGAGATATGGGGGGGGGGGGGCAGATGGTGGAGGGCTTCGTAGGTGAGGATCAGGATTTTGTAGGTGATCCGGTGGGAGATGGGAAGCCTGTGAAGTTGTTTGAGGACTGGAGTGATGTGATGCCAGGATTTGGTATGGGTGATGAGTCGGGCGGCTGCATTCTGGACCAGTTGGAGTCGGTTTAAGTTCCATTTCCCATTCCTACATTGACCTGTTTGTCCTCAGTCCCAGGGCAAGGTCAAATTCAAACTAGAAGAAAAGCACATCATATTCCGCCTCAGTAGTCAACAACCCAATTTGTAAAAAGAATAAAGAAGATGATCTGAAGAAGGGACTCGTCACCCATTCCTTCTCTCCAGAGATGCTGCCTGTCCTGGTTACTCCAGTTTTTTGTCTATATACGATGGTATAAACATTGAATTCTCTAATTCCAGATAACCTGTTGGTTCCTCTATTTACCCAGATCCTTCTACACATACCCTTCTTTTCCAGCCACACCCTGCCCTCTCTGACTCAGCTTCCTCCCCACCCACTCCATTTACCTATCACCACATAATCTTCCCATTGGGTCCCCTCCCCCGACCGTTCCCGCCGCACCTCCCTTATTTCATCCCATGCTCTTTACTTCCAATCAGATTCCATCACCTGCAGCCCCTGGCTACCTCCAATTCTCATGTATCAACCAGTGTTGTATTCTTTACCCCTTTCCTCCTCACATTACTCCATCCACCCATATACCCCTTCTCACCTTGATCCACCAAATGTGTTTAAGAAAGAACTACATATGCAGGAAAAACCAAATGGAGACAAAAAAATGCTGGAGAAACTCCTGGGATGTCAGGACTGTCTTATGAAGAAAGACTGGATAGACTTGGTTTATACTCTCTAGAATTTAGGAGATTGAGAGGGGATGTTATAGAAACGTACAAAATTCTTAAGGGGTTGGACAGGCTAGATGCAGGAAGATTGTTCCCGATGTTGGGGAAGTCCAGGACAAGGGGTCACAGCTTAAGGATAAAGGGGAAATCCTTTATAACTGAGATGAGAAGAACTTTTTTCTCACAGAGAGTGGTGAATCTCTGGAACTCTCTGCCACAAAGGGTAGTTGAGGCCAGTTCATTGGCTATATTTAAGAGGGAGTTAGATGTGGCCCTTGTGGCTAAGGGGATCAGGGGGTATGGAGGGAAGGCAGGTACGGGATACTGAGTTGGATGATCAGCCATGATCATATTGAATGGCGGTGCAGGCTTGAAGGGCCGAATGGCCTACTCCTGCACCTAATTTCTATGTTTCTATGTTTCTAGTAGGTGAGGCAGCATCAAGGAAGAGAAGGAATTGGCAACGTTTCGGGTCGAGACTCTTCTTCAGACTGAAGTCGGGGAATTGTGTGACAGCTCTTGCCCCAACCTCCTCAGCTCATTAAAGCGTTGTCTCTTCTCCATTCTTTCAGTTCAGGGGAAGGCTCCCGAGCTGTGGATTCCCTTGCACAGATGCTGCCTGACCTGCTGAGCTCTTCCAGCAGTTTATTTTTTTGTTCCAGTCTGGCATTGTGAATTGTAAGGCAGCTAAAGTGGGAAGCACAGACTATTCCACTGTTCCAGGCTGGTGGTCAACAGGGCAGATGGGAACACAAGAGACTGGGAACTCAGTGGGCCAGACAGCATCCATGGAGGAGAATGGACAGACGATGTGGATCAGAACGTGGTCAAAGATCAGGAGAACCATAGGTTTAAGAAAGAACTGCAGATGCTGGAAAAATCGAAGGTAGACAAAAATGCTGGAGAAACTCAGCGGGTGAGGCAGCATCTGTGAAGTGAAGGAACAGGTGATGTTTTGGGTCAAGACCCTTCTTCAGACCATAGGAGAACCATAGGAATCACAGAGGGGGAGCAGTGAGAGAGGATCCCACGGAACTCCCACTACAGAGAGGAGGAGAACTTCTTCAAAGTGGGCATACCTTGCGAACATTCTGTAATGAAGCAGTAAAGAGGGCATCTATGTTGACTGCCCAAAACATTGGCTGACCATACCCTCCACAGACCCTGTGGAGTTCCTCTCGCAGTTTGCTTTTCCTCTGGACATATGGGTACTGTGTGAGGTGGAGCACTCCTTCCACTGGTTAAATGTGGCCTCTCTGTGTGCCCAGTGCATGGACTCAAATGTTCTCAATTATCACCCTGAATGCTCTTTCTCCACTTTGAAATGCGAGAAATTCCCAAGAGCCAGTGTGAATGTCTCATTTCATCAAGGAGGCTTTGAGTATCTGCTTGTACCGTTTCCTTTATACACTTGGTAATATTTTCCCATGATAGAGCTCAGAGTAGAGTGGGTGTATCTGGAGTCTGGTATGACACATGCGATTGACATGGTCTGCCCAACCTAGCTGACTAAGTGTAACTTGCAGAAACAAGGAACTGCAGATACTGGTTTACAAAAAAGGCACAAAGTGGTGGAGTAATTCAACAGGTCAGGCAGCATCCTTGGAGAACACGGATAGATGACGTTTTGGTTCGGGACCCATCTTCAGACTCAATCTGAAGGATCAGTCTGAAGAAGGCCCGGTCCCAAAATTTGACCAATCCATGTTCCTCAGAGATGCTGCCTGACCCAAAGAGTTAATTCAGCACTTTGCACCCTTTTTTTAAGTGCAACTTGCCTTCTGTTCTCGAGTTTGTGTTTGGGGAGAAGATGCTGATCTTAGTTTCCTTCTGGTGCATTTGGAGGATTTTGCACAAATAACTTTGGCAGTAATTTTTCCAGTGCATGGGATGTACAGGCATTTGAGGACACATAAACACATAGGTCAGGGGTCACTGCTGCTCAATATACCACATGTTTTGTGCAAGGGGTGATTATTCCAAATGCTATCAAGCGTGCAAGGCTTGGTTAGCTGATTCAGAATTGTACTAAAATGCCCACAGAATACAGAATATAACCATATGACCATATAACAATTACAGCAGGGAAACAGGCCATCTCAGCCCTACAAGTCCGTACCGGACAACTTTTTTCCCTTAGTCCCACCTGCCTGCACTCATACCATAACCCTCCATTCCCTTCTCATCCATATGTACAATTTTAACATTACATCCCAGCTTCTATACTCAATGCTCTGATTTATAAAGGCTAGCATACCAAAAGCTTTCTTTACCACCCTATCTATATGAGATTCCACCTTCAAGGAACTATGCATGGTTATTCCCAGATCCCTCTGTTCAACTGTATTCTTCAATTCCCTACCATTTACCATGTACCATATAGAACTATTAATACAATTATTAACACCTGCAGATGCTGGTTTATTTAAAAAAAACACAAAATGCTACAGTAGCTCAGCAGATCAGGCAGCATTTCTGGAGAATATGGATAGGCAATGTTTCAGGCCAGGACCCTTCTTCATGCTCTGAACACACACTCACAATATTATAATTTTTTGATGTTACAATAAACTATGCACATTAATGATGGTGAGAAGTGATTTAATCAATATTCTTGACAAGCAAATTTGAAATGCAATTAGAAGTCACTTAAACAGTGGAATTAGCACTGGGAGCAAATGCTGTCAACTGGATAAAATAAGAAATTTAGTTTACAACAGAAAGTACAGTTAATTGACCAGGTTTTAGAAGATTCTGGGTGGCTGGAGAATATCTAATCTACGGGCAATTAACACACCTTCACAGGCATATACCAGCCCCATCCATATACCCACAACAGCCACTTAAAGTACTGCTTTATTTTTATTCACATTTCAAGATATCATTGTCGCTCACAAAGCCTGCATCTATTTTCCTTCCCTAATTGCCTTTGGTAAGATGGCATGCATTTACTTTCCTAAACTGCTACGGTCCTTCTGGTGAAGATACTCACTCCCACAATACTGTAAAGATGAGAGTTCCAGGAGTTAAGACTGTGAGGATGAAGGAACAGTGATAAACTGCTTGAGTTTTTTTTTAAAGAGGTGATGAAGATAATTAATGAGGGTAGGGCACTGGATGTTTTCCACATAGATTTTAGGCAAGCATTTGATAAAGTCTCTCATGGAAGGCTGATCCAGAAGATTAAGCAGCACGGGATCCACGTTGACTTGGGTAATTTCAATTCAGAACCTGCTTACCCATAAAAGAGAGAGGATAGTGGTGGAAGGGTGCTATTTGGGCTGGATGTCGATACAGTCTCTTTGTACTTCAGTGGACTTCCATTATCAGGCAGTTCCTCTGACCATGTATGTATCCCTCTTCATGTTACAACAAAGTTTAATGAAATTAATGATGCTTCAGGTTTTAAGTGAAAGGGGTTGGCTTTCCTTCCAATGCTCTCTCTTCCTTATGAGAAATCTTAAGGTCAGTGTTTGATTAGTATTAGTGAGTTCACCTCCAGAAATGTTAAGAACTTCAAAGGATCGGGATGACCACAAATCCGATTTGTTTGCAGTTTCTTTGACTAATGTTGATGAAGCCGACTCTGTGGCAGCTCATGAGTGGTATGATTAATGAGCATCCCATTTTGGAAATGCAAAATGTTTTGCTCATTAACTTTATCAGCTCAGCATTCTCCAGATGACTGCATTATCTGTAGACACTGCAGATATTGTCCAATTAAATAACTAAGCAGATGACCATTAGAGGAAGATCTAGCTATAATTCAAACAACGACCAAGAATAATTCTAATAATCTATCTTATTGACAATTATATTGCCATGGAAATTGCAAGTTCTGACACATTTATCATTGCAGGTGTCTCCAAGGTTTGTTAATTAAAACATTTGATTGAAATCGTAAACAAGTTTTGATGCAGCCTCATGATTGAAGTGAACCAATGCTATTTGTTTGCAGAGAGACTTTTCTAACGACATGTGGAATGGGTTATCTTAGATGAAGTTGATCAAGTTAGGTTCCCTTGAAGTAATGACAAAAAAAAATGTTTTTTCCAGAGGCCAAGTAACCTGCAAACGTGCACGTCTTTGGAATGTGGAAGGAAGCCAGAGCACCCGAAGGACACCCAAGCAGACACAGGGAGGAACGTGCAAGCTCCACACAGAGAGCACGCAATGTCAGGATTGAACCCAGGTCCATGGCACTGTGAAGCAGCACTGCTCTGCCTCCTTATGATTTCTTCCAATAATTTCCCTACAACAGGCTCACCAGCCTATAGTTCCTGGCTTGTTCATGCTGCCCTTCTGAAGTAAAGAAGTTATCCTTCAGTATTCTGGTACCTTGCCAGTGGACAGCAAAGATACACATATCTCTGCCAGCGCCCCAGCAATCTCATCTTTCTACCCACAGCAACCAGACATGGCAAACGAGACTCCAGAATGCCTCAAAGCATCTGCAGAACATTCTCAAGAGGCAGGATAAGCAGGCAGGTCATTATACACACTGACATGGGTAAAAACAAAGGAGGTGAAGTAGTGAGGCGGGTTTAATTTAGTTTAGAGAACGAAGTTTAGCTAACCGAGTCCACGCCGACCAGCGATCCCTGCACACTAACACTATCTTATACACGAGTTCAAGTTCAAGTTCAAGTTCACGTTCAAGTTAGTTTAGTGTCCCTGTATAGGACAATGAAATTCTTGCTTTGCTTCAGCACACAGAACATAGTAGGCATTGACTACAAAACAGATAAGTGTGTCCATATACCATAATATAAATATATACGCACATGCATAAATAAACTGATGAAGTGCAAATAACAGAAAATGGGTTATTAATAATCAGAGTTTTGTCCGAGTCAGGTTTAATAGCCTGATGGCACGAGGCGCAATTTATCCTTTTTTTTACCAAAGCCAAGAAACCTACAAACCTGTACATCTTTGGAGTGTAGGAGGTAACCGGAGAACCCGGGGAAAACCCACGCAGGTCACAGGAAGAACGTACAAAACTCTGTACAGACAACACCTGTATTCAGGATTGAATCCGGGTCTCTTCATTCCTGAGAGCCTTACAAATATAATAGAGAAATTATATTAGAGAAATTATATCTGAACCTTTCATCATATTTTGAATTTGTGCCTGATATCCTCAGCTCCATTAAAAAAAATGAAACCCAATTATTGTGCATCACTTGTTAGTTTCATTACATTAATACCACATAGTTATCTCTATAATTTATTGATAAATTAGGTTCAAGGTCTTATGAAGAATCTTTAAAACAGTAACAACTTTCTAATTTATCTGTTGGTTTACTTTTTATCTGTGACTCATTATCACTCCAAGCCCAATTATACTTTAAAACGGATGTGAAGCAGAAACTAATCACCGACTCTGATTGATTATCTCCTTAAAATTTTAACTCTCGGTAGGTTTTGATAATTCTTTGAAACAGCAGTCTACCTGGGGGTGGCCATTTATAGGAAGCCTTTAAGCATAGAAAGATATGGGGCAATTTTGCATTAAATAAACCAATAATAATAATTCTATTTGATGTGCTGAAATATAATTTCCTTAAATGGAATTAAATACTTCTATTCTGTAAAAAGTCCTCAGTTTAAAAAAAATCATACACAGCAGCAGGTTACAGCAGAAATGCACATTTCAGGAGACTGGAACTTCATGAAATGGTATAGGTCCAAATTGACAAAGGCAATATCTTTGAAATGCTTGCAATATTCACTGGGGTGGGATTTTCTGCTGGGGTTCAAAGAGATCCCTTTAAAAAAAACAAGACTTCTCTGTGTATTTTAATCAATTGCTGCTGATGGCCTTGACTTCCTCTTGTGCTTCCTAAGGGACCGCAGACAAAAAGTAGGTCAGCACCAATCTGCTCAGGTAAAAGAAGTCGGGTGGAGTGGGTATGGTGGCGTGAATACACTGTGGCTCATGTGATTGGATAATTTTGAGGATTGGAAGAGGATCAGGAGATGGGGTATTGGAAAGGAGGTTGAAGGATGGAAGAGAATTAGTAATTGTGGTGGGAATGAGGGGGAGTTGGTTGTCCAGTTGCTGGAGTAGTCAATAGTGGCTGGATGGAAGGATTACTTCCAAACTTGGCCAACCCATGTACTGTCTGAAAATGCAGCTGTTCCATTCAGCAGGCCTTGCTTTCCATTTGGATGGTCAGTTTTAACACTCAGCTGTAGCGCCTCAGGCCAGACTCAAAATGTCAACCAGCATAGAAGCAGGCCTTTCAGCCCAATAAATGTGTGCCGACTATTGCACCCATCTACATCACATTCCCATTTACCTACATTTGGTTCATGACCTTCTATTTTTTGGTTTTGCATACTTCCTATGTTTTCTAAAGGCATTTGCTTCCAACATTTGCTTGGACAACGTGTTTCATATTCTAACCATCCTGCTTAAATATCCTACCTTTCATCTTAATCCTATAGAAACATAGAAACATAGAAAATAGGTGCAGGAGTAGGCCATTCGGCCCTTCGAGCCTGCACCGCCATTCGATATGATCATGGCTGATCATCCAACTCAGTATCCCATCCCTGCCTTCTCTCCATACCTCCTGATCCCTTTAGCCACAAGGGCCACATCTAACTCCCTCTTAAATATAGCCAATGAGCTGGCCTCAACTACCTTCTGTGGCAGAGAATTCCACAGATTCACCACTCTCTGTGTAAAAAATGATTTTCTCATCTCGGTCCTAAAAGACTTCCCTCTTATCCTTAAACTGTGACCCCTAGTTCTGGACTTCCCCAACATCGGGAATAATCTTCCTGCATCTAGCCCGTCCAACCCCTTAAGAATTTTGTAAGTTTCTATAAGATCCCCCCTCAATCTTCTAAATTCTAGAGAGTATAAACCAAGTCTATCCAGTCTTTCTTCATAAGACAGTCCTGCCATCCCAGGAATCAGTCTGGTGAACCTTCTCTGTACTCCCTCTATGGCAATAATGTCTTTCATCAGATTAGGAGACCAAAACTGTACGCAATACTCCAGGTGTGGTCTCACCAAGACCCTGTACAACTGCAGTAGAACCTCCCTGCTCTTATACTCAAATCCTTTGTCAAATAGCCTCTTGTCTTCGACACCCCCACCATGGGTAAAAGATTCTTATGCCTGAACGGAAACCTCTGGGGACTTTGTGCCCCACCCAAGGTTTCCGTGAGGTTCCCGGAGGTTCCAGAGGTTTTTGTCAGTCTCCCTAATGGTCGAAAGTGGTTTCCGCTTCTTCTATGTTCCGGCGATTATTTCAAAAAATTCAAAACCGGCCGCGACTAAAAATAGGTTCCCGTTTTAAAAATCGGTAATTTTTTAGTCGAAGTCGGTTGCGATGCTAGTTGAAGGTGGTTGCCAGAGGTTGCAGGTAGTGGAAGGTAAGACCTTTTTTTCACCCAGTTTTATTCCACCAGAGAGGTCTTACCTAGCTTTGTTGTGTACTTCGATACTTCATCAAGCATTATCCTTGAAATGTGCAGTTTCTGTGTATTTCTGAGCAAAATCTCTGACCTTCCCATATGAACCAAATACAATTTCCCAAGCCTTTTGGTGATTTTAGGTTTGTAATTTGTCCTTTCAGACAACTGAATTTTACACATGAAATGTAAAATTGATACTTTTTTATACTTTAAACCAAACATTGGGAAGTCTTGTTTTTATTCCTTTTTACATTTAAAAGTGGAAGGGACTTTAATTTGTTGCCACTTTTGAAAAGGGGATAGGGGTGGGTTGGGGGGGGGGGGGGGAGCAAAAATGTTGCAACGTACAAGGAAAGAACTATCACTTAATAGGAAGCAGTACACATTTCCCCAGTGGTTGCAGTGTTCATATAGATTTTTGGTCAGATTGAACTGTGTTACTCAGAGGAAAGGTACATACATCAAACCAAGTGACAAAACACTACTCTGACAAATGGAGCAAAATTTATAAATAATAGAGGTATGCTTTCGGTATCCTCGATGGAGGAAACTTGAGAAGTTAATGCTGTCTTGAATATCTGCTGGTGGTTCTCTGTAATTTGAAACTTTCAGGAAACGAGAAATAGATTTAAGTTCCTATCAGAACCCTGGTGACTGCACTGATGTTTTTTTGATGCTATTCAGGAAATTCGGTATTTGATTACTGATGTTAAAAACAATATTCATTCTTTTTTTTAAATTGTGCTCCTGGAGGTGTTACAATTGTTTACTTTTATTCAATTCAAAGGTTATTTGTAACTGGGGATGGACCATTTATAGACACTAGACAATAGACAATAGGTGCAGGAGTAGGCCATTCGGCCCTTCCAGCCAGCACCACCATTCAATGTGATCATGGCTGATAATCCACAATCAGTACCCCGTTCCTGCTTTCTCCCCATATCCCCTGACTCCACTATCTTTAAGAGCTCTATCTAGCTCTCTCTTGAAAGTATCCAGAGAACTGGCCTCCAGGCAGGGAATTCCACAGACTCACCACTCTCTGTGTGAAAAAGTGTTTCCTCGTCTCCGTTCTAAATGGCTTACCCCTTATTCTCAAACTGTGGCCCCTGGTTCTGGACTCCCCCAACATCAGGAACATGTTTCCTGCCTCTAACATGTCAAAACCCTTAATAATCATACGTTTCAATAAGATCCCCTCTCATCCATCTAAATTCCAGAGAATACAAG
Organism: Leucoraja erinaceus; assembly: GCF_028641065.1. Classification (NCBI taxonomy): domain Eukaryota; kingdom Metazoa; phylum Chordata; class Chondrichthyes; order Rajiformes; family Rajidae; genus Leucoraja; species Leucoraja erinaceus. The sequence continues at coordinate 106,912,398 of NC_073377.1, read as the reverse complement.
CCCAGCCGCTCCATTTTCTCAGCCCGTCATCCCGGGAATTAACCGTGTGAACCTACGCTGCACTCCCTCAATAGCAAGAATGCAAAAATGTCCTTCTTCAAATTTAGAGACCAAAACTGCACACAATACTCCAGGTTCAGAGCTTGACATCAAATCCTCACCGTGAGGATAACCCTTCTGGGAAGGGGGGCAGTGGTTCTGGGTTAGGGTGGGGGTGATGGGGCCGACAAGATGGTATATGGGCAACAGACTGGTCTGAAGAAAGATGCAATCTTTCATGTTTCTCACATCATTCTGCTGATTCTTGTTTCTTTTGCTAACATGGCAGCTGGCTGGTTGAAAAAAAAAACATGCATGTTGCTCCTTCTGAATGTTTCGTGGGTATTCCTCACTTTTAAGGAGCTTGCCTTCCCCTGATCACCTTGTGGATGTGATGCAGCAAGAAACGTTTTGTGAGTGGTGGCTGAGATTCTCTGAGGGTGATCTGAGTGGAAATAGATTCTCATTTGCAAAGAGAATAAATAAGCTGTTCTTACCACTTGATAAGTGAATGCTATTAATTAATACCAGCCAAAGGTGACCAAACTTAGGAAAGTTTTCAATAAGATAAACAGAGAGAAAATGTTCTCCCCTTAGCCCATGACATTAGGACAAACATTTCAATCATCAGAAGAATCGATAGATAATTTAGACTTTCTTCTGCAGAGGGTTGCCCTGGATGCAGTGCTGACCCATGACATTACTGGTAAGCTCTAATTCAGATACAACCCATTAGGTACCCATTGTCTTAAGAGGACCCAGATGGAGATGCAGGGTGGTGCTCACACAACATAGGGCATGGTGAACTGTGGTTATAAATAATCAAGTGCTGGTCCTCTTTCTTACCCTAACCCTCCTTGCAGTAAAGTTACACGTTCGTTAGATAGGGAGTTCGAGGATTTTAATCCAACGAAGGTGTACTTGATTTAAGATTCAAGATTCAAGAGAATTTATTGTCATGTCCCTGATAGGACAATGAATTTTTTGCTTGGCTTCAGCACAACAGAACATAGTAGGCATGACTACAGAACAGATCAGTGTGTCCATTTACAATTATATAAATAGATACACACATGAATAAATAAACTGATAAAGTGCAAATAAACAGATAATAGGCTATTAATGTTCAGAGTTTTGTCCGAGTCGAGTTTAATAGCCTGATGGCTGTGGGGAAGAGCTATTCCTGATCTTGGAATATAATATATGTTATATATAATATTATGAATATATAACTGCTGCCTTTGCCCTTCTTGAGGAGTGTAATCTGGGGTCTTGCCGATGAAATAATAAGTCCTATAAATAGCATCATGGGACATTTGTGGAGGAAGTTGGAATTACGTGTTCATGACCCTTGGAGAATCCTGTAACTCTGCGAAATCACTATGCAATCCCATAAAACTATCTGAAATCTACATAGAAATTAAGGTGAGAGGGGCAATGTTTAGAGGAAATGTGCAAGACACGATTTTACACAGGGTGGTGGAATGCACTGCCAGAGCTGGTGGTGGAGGCGTTACCATTGATGATGTTTAAGCTTTTGGATAGACACATGGATATCAGGGAATGGAGAGATTTGGCATCATGTTCAGCACAGACATTGTGGGCTGAAGGGCCTGTGATTGTGCTATTCTATGTTCTAAGTTAAGTGGAAGGGACCAATTTTGACTGATTGATTGAAATTGTTTTTTGGTTCACCAGCTCCACGGCGACTATCAATCACCTGTTTTAATCTGAAGATACTTAGCTAGTTGGCAAATAAATATGAAGGGGATTGTATTCAGGTTTAGGAGCAGTCCAGTTTCCACTGCATGCGATCCTGTTCTGCATGTTGTTGATCTATCCACCTACAATGGGCAGGGACTATTACATGGACTGCATAACTCAAAGCAGATAAGCATCCTTATACATCACCAATGTATTTCAAGAGAGTGAAGCTACTACCAGCAAAATACGTATTAGAAATGACCAACTGTAACTTTGTAGGCATCTCTATAGTTAAGCAAGGCGCAAAATACTGCATTGGGAATCGAATGGAGAGAAGGAATGGGTGAAGTTTCGGGTCGAGACCCTTCTTCAGATTGAGAGTCAGGGAAGAGGGAGACAGAGAGATATGGAAGGGTAAGGTGTGTAAACACAGATCAAAGGGGACGTTGATCAAGGAAATGTGAATGGTACATTGTTAACTGAGGGGAAGATGACAATGAGGCATGCAATCAGTAATATTTAATCAGGAGGACAATGAAACTAGTCGGAGAACTAGGACGGGAGAGGGATCGAGAGAGAGGGTTATTTGAAGTTAGAGAAATCAATATTCATACCGCTGCGTTGTATGGTGCCCAAACAAAATATGAGGTGTTGTTCCTCCATTTTGCATTAGGCCTCATTGTGACAATGGAAGAGACCCAGGAATGAAAGGTCAGTGTGGGAATGGGAGGGACTGGGGGACTGGGATAGCAGACTCAAGAATAGGGGTACATGGGCAGTGGTGGGGGGGGGGGGGGGTAAGGGGGGGGGGGGGGGGGGTTAAAATGTTTAGCAACCAGGAGATTGGGTAGGCCTAGCCTGCTTGCTCTCTTTTCTTCCCAGAGGGGGGCAATTTGGATGACAATTTACAGGGTAAACCAGGATAAGAGAATAATTATTCCAAACCAAAGGGGAGGGGGGTAAGGGGGATCAGGGGATTGGGGGTAGAGTTTGGTTAGTCCAGAATAACAGAAGGAATTCATGAGACTATGGCTAGGCCTAACACCCTGCTCTCTCTTTTCCAGATATTTGGACTGTTTAAAACGCCTATCTCACCAGGGATTCTACTGAAAGTTTTTATCCATTAATATGTGTGTTTGATTGTGTTATAGTTTTTGTTGTTTTTTGTTTGTCTTTTGCACAAAAGTCCGCAAGCATTGCCACTTTCATTTCACTGCACATCTCGTATGTGTATGTGACAAATAAACTTGACTTGACTTGACTTAAATGCGGCTTATACTCATAACTTTCCCTAGGCTCACGATGTTGAGCAGTAATTAAATCAAGTGTTATCACATCATTGACATATTATTTAAGTAAATCTGCCTGTGGAGCAGTAACTTCCACTGGCACTGGAACGAGAAAAAAAATGTCCAGCATCCAATTGATAGATTTTGGAACATTATTAGGTGGAAAACCTTCAGTTTTATGTAAGATGATTGTATTGTTATATAATTCTCACAAAATAAATCTCCCTTTCCATCGACATGTACTGATCATAACAAAGAACATTTGAGCTGTAATGAATTGCAGGAAATGCAAATCTGTTTCCCCATCATGGACCTAAATAAAAATAGTGTTCCTGCCAAACAGTCATTATCATTATCTTCAAATGGTTTGCAATGTTTCAACGCATTGTTTTGGATTAACACTTGTATTACTCTTATCTTACCGAGCCTTCAAAGTGTACCCTTGAAATAAAGGAAGCAGTGCGATTCATTCTGGTATTGTGGAGCACAGCACAAGGCTGGATTAGAGAGTATCAGCTTTGAGGAGAAGTTGGACAGACCTTGATTATTTTCTCTGAAGTGTCACAAGCTGAGGGGTGAGCTGCTATTAGTGCATTCAATTACGAGAGGCATAGGTAGGGTAGACAGTCAGAACCTTTCTCTAAGGGTGGAAATGTGAAAGATGAGAGGACATAGCTTTAAGGTGAAAGGGGCAACATTTACAAGAGACTAGACCAAGTGGGGATATGCAGTGAAGTGCTTTACACAGAGAGTGGTGTGTGCCTGGAATGTGCTGCTAGGGATGGTGGTGGAGGAAGATACAAATGTGATATTTAAGAGGCTTTTGGATAGGCACATGGATATAGGAATGGAGGTGTATGGATCACATACAGACGGAGGAGATTAGTTTAACCTGGCATCATGTTCAGCACGGACATTGTGAGCCAAAGGGCCTGCTCCAGTGGTGTACATGTTCCATGTTTCAGGCTGCTTGTTTCATTATGTGTGTTTTTGCTGTCCACTCAGACCCCTCCTCTGCTCTATCACCAATCCTGGAATTTTGATCCCGCAATATATACTTATCTAATTTATTTAGAAAATTACCGTTTAATTTGCCTCCAACATCTTTTAGGTAATCAGAGTTCAGATCATCATAGCACACTGCACAAATAAATCCTTTTTTTATATTGCTACTGGTCCCTCAGCAAAGGATTTTAAATACCCATTTGTTTTTAACCCTTCTAGTACTGGAAACATTATGTCCATTTATGCTAACAACATCAATTTTAATTTTGAATGCTTACATTTAATCCTCGCTCTTGAGCCTAACCTGTGATACTTTTAGGAACAGAACATTAGTTTCCCCCTGCTTGCTAATTTGTTCAAGTCCTAACTTCATATTTTTCTCCTGAATCTTTTCCATGATCCTGCGTAGACGGTTATTTGCTGAACTACACTTCAGCATCTCAATTTCCCCATTGATGATTAGAAGTGCAATCTGGCCTGTCTGTCAGTGGTGCAGCAGAATGAATTGAAATGAATGTTTTCAAGAGAGGGTTAGATTTAGCTCAGAGCTAATGGAATCAAGGGATATGAGGAGAAGGAAGGAATGGGGTACTGATTTAGGATGATCATATTGAATGCTGGTATTGGCTCGAAGGGCCAAATGGCCTACACCTGCAACTATTCTGTTTCTATGTTTCTATGAAAGAATCATCTGCAGCAAAATGCCTTCATGCAAGGAAGGGTAGGTGGCAAGGAAGTTCCCTCGCCCACAACAATGACGTGGAACTTTTAATACTGTCAGATACACAAAATGAATAGAGTCTGAAGAAGGGTCTCGACCCGAAACGTCACCCATTCCTTCTCTCCAGAGATACTGCCTCTCCCCCTGAGTTACTCCAGCATTTTGTGTCTATCTTCAGTGTAAACCAGCATCTGCAGTTCCTTCCTACACACAGAATCCTCTGTATCTTCTGAATATCTGTCAATCACAAGTAATCGACAATATTCTAAAACTATTTAAAACCTGTTAAGTTAAAAACAATAACAGATTTTAAAAAATCTTAAAACAGATAAAGCACAAATAATTTAAATGATCTGTTAGCTAATGCGTATCTTAGTCCCATGCAGACATCCCCCTTCATTAAAATGACTGCGTAGTTCCAACACATTGAGGATGTTCCCTACAGTGCTGGATAATGTGGAATCACTGCAACTCCACGTTTCTTCCTGAACTGCATGTGGAGCAAACTGGATAAAACAGCAGTGAACTGCTGACTTCAGGGAGGTCTTCCCATTCACATGGAAATGTCAGCAGTTACTCAAGTTCCCTGCATGACCTGCACATTAACTGGGACAAATGATTTGGCATAATTTCCCTATATAATAGGGTTGCAATTTGTTCTTTGTTGCATGCACTAAACGTGCAATGTCATTGCTTATGTGAATTGTGCTCCATGTCTGAAGCTGCCTTCAATTACCCTTATTTTGACATTCGCCCTAGAATCTGAATTGCTTCCTCCTGGACCAGTTTGTTGTTATCTTTACTTTTCCGATTGGGCAAGTACCCACAAGCCTGTGACACCAGGTGTAGTCAGAAATAGTAAGATTAAATGAGAACTTACCAGTTTGAAGTTTGATCTTTATTTTATGATGAGTGACGTTGAGGGATTACGTGAAGAACCCGCCAGGACGCATGCGTGTCAATCTTCAAAGCAGCAGTGTGAAATCACAGATAACAGTAATGAACTGATCATAGTAAGATTAGAAAAATAGGATACCAGTTGAACTTTATGATCGAGGGTGGGAGCGGAGGGCACGTAATCCCTCAACGTTACTCCTCATAAAATAAAGATCAAACTTCAAACTGGTAACTTCTCGTTTCATCTTACTATTTTACTTCGGAGTCACGTGAGTGACTACGTGAAGATTTTAAAGCTCTGTGATTTCATGCCGTGGAACAAGTCCATGCCTCACGTCTGTCTGCCTTAATTGACTAAGGGAGGAATTGTGTTAACGTATTCAAACATGAATCAGACATTGAAAAACCATGATGAATTTATTAACAAACAAAATTATAGCCCCTATCTTATGGGGTAAGTCATGATACAGAACTTAAAATGGATTCTGCAAATGTCACAGGTTTAACCACTGGTTTATTGTAATATAGTTGAAAAGTTTTCTCTTTTGACCATCCTGCTGTCCCCAGGATTTGGTCCATAGGTACGTCCAATTCCATTGCTGCCGATGTAGCTGCAGCCCTGGTGGAATGAGATTTGAATATGTTAGCATCCACCCCAGCAGCCGTTAAAACCTGTTTCAGCCATCTGGAAATTGTTTGTACAGATACCCTATTATGGGGCTGTTTGTGGCTGATCAGTAATGCCATCTCATTGCCTCTGAGCTGTTTAGTGTTCTCTATGTATAATAATAAATGCCTCATAATGCATAGACGGTCATCTATTGGGTAAGCTCTGAATTCTATTTTGAGGCCTGACGATCCCGGTCTGTTCTGTTTAACTAATTCGTGGATGTAAAAGGTTATTTTACTTGTTAAAGTGGTCATACTATCCAGCCTTAATTTATATAATGACTGAACTCTTTGTGCTGAGACCAATGCCATCAGCATGACTATTTTATGTGTTAGTCTTTGCAGGGACAGAGCTGTTGCTGGTGACCAATTCCTCAGTAGCGTAAGGACTACACTCACATCCCATATTTGGGAATACCTTGTCCTTGGGGGATTAATATTAAAAATTCCCCTCATAAGTTTAGTTACCAGGGGGTGAGTCCCAACAGAATTATGCTCTGATCCTTTCCACAGATACACTGAAAGGGCACTTCTGGCGCAGTTTATGGCACTATAACTGAGCCCCTCAGCATAGTGAAGGCTAGCCAGGAATTCCTGAACAGAAGTAATTTTCGTCGTACAGTAAGTGATGTTGTTCCTAGAACAACATATCTCCCACTTCCTGATGTAGACCAGATATTGTTTCTTGGTGGACTGCCTGTGAGCCGCTGTGATTATGTGCATTGTTCGGTCCGTCAGCCCCAGGTCCAGAAGTGGTTTCTTTAGATTCTACAAATCAACAAATTTGTCCTATTATGGCATGGATGGCTTTCCCCCATTACGGGATGAACCAACAAATCTGGTCGTTTCGGAACGGAGATGCATGGTTCTAAAACCATATCGAGAATCACGGGGAACCATGGTTGAGTAGGCCAATCGGGCACTACCAAAATACCAGACGCCGAGTCTTGTTGTATTTTGCATAATACCCGACTGATGAGGCAGAAAGGGGGGAATGCATAGAAAAACAATTTCCCCCAATGCAGCGAGAAGGCATCCATCGCTGATGCCCCAGGGTCTGGTTCCCAAGAAACATAGTTTGGCAACTGGTGATTAAGCCGAGATGCAAATAGATCGATATCTGGTGTTCCATATCGTGCTACAATATCAGCAAACACTTTGCGGTCCAACATCCATTCGATGTTGTCATTGAATTTTCGTGACCTGGTGTCTGCCACTGAATTGAGGTTACCTGGTAGGTAACTAGCTGATATCCAAATATTTTTCTGAATACACCATTGCCAAATTGTGTTAGCCAGATTATCACATGATACCGATTTGATTCCACCCATATAGTTAATATATGCCACCACGGTGGTGTTATCAATCTGTAGTCTAACATGCAGGTGATGCATTTCTGAACAGTATGATTTTAGACCATAGAACGCACCTAACATTTCCAAGTAGTTTATGCCATGTGTCTGAAGTAATGATGCCTCTTGTGCATCCCATCTACCTCCACAACTAGAGATGGAATTAGTAGCACCCCAACCATGAGCACTGGCATCAGTTTGTAGCACCACTGAAGGGTTGCTGACAATGATAGGGCTGGAACAATGCCGAATGTTTTCCCTCCACCATTGTAATTCCGTAATTGCTTTGATTGGTAGCTTCATTGGCCTATCAAAATGACCAGTATTGATTTTTAGTGCTTGTACCTTTGCCCTTTGTAAATTTTGGTAATGCAAAGGTCCAAACTGTGTGGCTGGAAAAGCAGCCACAATTTTGCCAATAACCCTTGCTACCAGTCGAATAGATGGTTCACTGATGTCAATGAGGTTGTTGCAGGCCTCAGTTAAGTCTGTTGCCTTGTCCTTAGGTAAAGTCACTGACATGTGAACTGAGTAAATGGTGAACCCCAAGTAATCCATAGTGGTGGAAGGCGTTAGCTTAGATTTAACTGGATGGATGATAAATCCCCGTTTCTCAAACAATTGTTTGGTGGCTGATACAGCTATTTTGGCTAATTCCAAAGTTTTGCCCACAATTAATATGTGATCTAGGTAAGCCATGACCATATGTTTTTGTTTCCGAAGAAACGCTAGGGCTGGTTTCAAAATTTTGGTAAATAGTCTGGGGGCGGATGTTAATCCATTAGGAAGTGCTCTATACTACCAAAGCTGCCACATCCAGTTAAATGTTAAATAACGTCTGTGATCCTTCCGTATAGGCACCGAATAGAAAGCATCTTTTAAATCGATGCAAGCCATGAAGTAGCCTTTGGAAATCAATTGTTTGGCAGTAAGAAAGGTTTCCATTTTGAAATGAATATACTGCACAAATGTATTCAGTTTTGTCAAATCTATAATGATGCGGCAACCACCATCTTTTTTGTTTATTGTAAAGATATTTGACACGAATTCCAGAGTCGTGTTGGGTTTTTTCAATGACCCCCTTAGCATATAGCCTCTCCAGTTCAGCATGCGCTTCCAGTAACGTTCGGTTCGGTACATGCTGAACCGGGGAATAGTTTTTGTGCACAAATTCAATTGTATATCCCTGAATACTAAGTAGGATATAAGTGTCAGTAGTTATTGCACTTCATGCCTCCCAAAAAAGTGTAATCTACCACCAATTTGTGTATTATTTACACTTCCTGTTTTTTGGAAGAGACCAGACCCACCTACCTCCATGGTTACCAGTGGAAAGTTTATTTCGTCCTGTTCTGTCGCCGTAGAGGTTGAGGCGCCGGAGTGTGGGGTTTACGCATCTTCCACGAAGGCCGGTCTGGGCCATGGCCTAAAAACGACCTCTGTCCTGTTTGCCCGGCCTTTGAGCTTTCACCAGTTTCTGTGTGTCTTGCTCTGCTGGTGGGTGCGTAGGGGTGCAGTCATCGTGTGTAGGAGGTCCTACCCGTTGCCGCCTTTATGAGCCCCAAGGTTTTAGCCTCCTCATCGAGCTCTTTTACCTGTTTTGACAGGTTGCCCCCAAATAGTAATATTGGTGGTTTAGTACCTCCAGGTCTGCACAGCTCTGCAAACTTAGGGTTTAAGGCTGGGCGGATAGCGTTCTTCCTGAGACTATTAATCTTGTACTGCGTATTGCAGAATAATGCTGTTGTTCTGACATCTCTTTTCCATCCACTGTACGGCAAATGCTGTGATCCCTGCAGTCAATAGTTTTAGGATTTTTTGAAGCTTGACATCCAGGCTTCTGACTCCCGCTCCAATGTGTTTCCAGATGCAACTGTTCACCACTGGAACGTTGAGAGATACACAATTTACCGGTGCCAAATATTTGGCAGTAGTGTCCATTACAGCCTGTTCCTGTAGTTGTTTAAATGAGAGATAATCAATACTGGATGCTAATTTTAGTTTTAATTGCTGTCCAGTCTGTTCTGGTTATACAAATTTGGACCCCATTTCCAGCAGGTTTTCTTGTTCTTGCACCCCCTGCACACTGGTTGTCTCTTCAGCAAACCCCTCTTCAGAGCCAGCCCAGAATTGGCTCCCAGTGCTCCCCTCTGTCGAGGGAGATGCACTGTGCAGCCCTGGATAAGGTGCTGCCATGGGTGTATTATAAGACCCATGGTGACTAGCCTCCATCTCCCGGAGTCTGTCACGGTGGAGCATCTGCTCCATAAGCCGCTCCATTTGGCCCCAGCAATCACGGTCGCTGGCCGCCCGCGGCGTTTCCTCGCAGTCCAACTCGTCTGAGTCAACGGCTCTGTCAGTCTTCCGTTTGGTCTTCCCGCCTGGCCGTGGTGTTGATCTGGCCAGCACAGGTGCCAAATCGGGCACAGCTGATCGCACTAAAGGTGATCCTGGTGCAGTCGGCCGCTGCTGGCTGCCCGCAACTCCGCGGTCCTCCCCAGGCAGCTTAGACGCAGCCTTTGTGGACTTCTTTGTTTTGTCCATGGTTTCCCCCTGTAACACAGCACGGGAAACAAAACGACCGCAGAGTAATTCACTTACCTCTCGGTTTTAAACTTACCGCTGCGGGGGAACGCTCCACCACCTCTGTCGTTTCGCAATGTGTGAAGCGATATGACACGCATGCGTCCTGGCGGGTTCTTCACGTAGTCACTTACATGACTCCAAAGTAAAATTATGCTGTGTCCTTGAGATTCTGCTTTAAACAAAATTCTACTGAGCTCTTGAAGCTTTGACTGTTGGACTTCAACTTCAGAAATTCCCACAGATTATGACTTCTGAGGCTTTCCAAACCTCAAATGATATCCTTGGTCCAGGTATCAGAGAGGTACGATGTTTGGTTTTGTTTAGTTTAGTTTAGAGATACAGCACGGAAACAGACCCTTCAGCCTACTGAGTCCGCACTGACCAGCGATCCCCGCACATCAAACACTATCCCACACACACTAGGGACAATTTACATTTATACCAAGCCAATTAACCTACAATCCTGCACGTTGTTGAGTGTGAGAGGAAACCGAAGATCTCAGAGAAAGCCCACGTGGTTACGGGGATAACGTACAAACTCCATACAGACAGCACCCGTATTGGGGATCAAACCCGTGTCTCCAGTGCTGTAAGGAAGCATCTATAACGCTGTGCCATCGTGCTGCATGAATGTAAACAATTACCTGTTGATTATTGAATCACCTATAACCACAAGTTTCCACATTTTGCTATGAGCTGTTGTTTTGTGGATTTCACTCCTCCGAGGTGCTGTCACCACAATGACTAAACTCTGATTAATGAGCATCATTTTGGCACCGCCTGCCTTTTCCTATTCTGCTTGATGGATTCCCAGTTGCATTTGCAAGGTGCATCTGTGAAGGGTAATTCAGGTAATTGACAGCCTCCAGCAAACAGACAAAGTTCCTGCGATGTGATCAACTGGAGCACCAGAAGTGACCTGCACATCCCACGAGACTGGGAACTCAAGACCACAGCCTGCTGGTCAGTCTGCCTGGTTCTGAATGGAACTACCACTATTTAACTATTCTCAGCTGATTTGGACCTGGGCTCATGTAGTTGATGATGTGGGTTGATCAGGTGTCGGTACATCTGGGATGGGCTCTGCTGGTGTGAATGTGGCACATTCTCTGTGGGGCAGAGGCCCCACACAGACGCAAGGGCTTCAGTGGCAGCTCAATCCACATTAGCACAGGTAGCTGTCCATCAGCCCATGACAGCTGCCTGCTGGCTTGAGAGCTGCCAGTGCCGTGCAGGCTGTTGGCCAGTGGGGTGCAGGCTATTGGCCAGTGGGGTGCAGGCTATTGGCCAGTGGGGTGCAGGCTGTGGCCAGTGGGGTGCAGACTATTGGCCAGTGGGGTGCAGGCTATTGGCCAGTGGGGTGCAGGGTGTGACCAGTGGGGTGGATTGGCCAGTGGGGTGCAGGCTATTGGCCAGTGGGGTGCAGGGTGTGACCAGTGGGGTGCAGGCTGTGACCAGTGGGGTGCAGGCTGTGGCCAGTGGGGTGCAGACTATTGGCCAGTGGGGGTGCAGGCTATTGGCCAGTGGGGTGCAGGCTGTGGCCAGTGGGGTGCAGACTATTGGCCAGTGGGGTGCAGGCTGTGGCCAGTGGGGTACAGGCTGTGGCCAGTGGGGTGCAGGCTGTGACCAGTAGGGTACAGGCTGTGGCCAGTGGGGTGCAGGCTGTGGCCAGTGGGGTGCAGGCTAGTGGCCAGTGGGGTGCAGGGTGTGACCAGTGGGGTGCAGGCTGTGGCCAGTGGGGTGCAGGCTGTGACCAGTGGGGTACAGGCTGTGGCCAGTGGGGTGCAGGCTGTGGGCAGTCTGGTGCAGGCTGTGACCAGTGGGGTACAGGCTGTGGCCAGTGGGGTGCAGGCTGTGGGCAGTCTGGTGCAGGCTGTGGCCAGTGGGGTGCAGGCTGTGGGCAGTCTGGTGCAGGCTGTGGCCAGTGGGGTGCAGGCTGTGGCCAGTGGGGTGTAGGCTATTGGCCAGTGGGGTGCAGGGTGTGGCCAGTGGGGTGCAGGCTGTGGCCAGTGGGGTGTAGGCTATTGGCCAGTGGGGTGCAGGGTGTGGCCAGTGGGGTGCAGGCTGTGGCCAGTGGGGTGCAGGCTGTGACCAGTGGGGTGCAGGCGGTGACCAGTGGGGTGCAGGCTGTGACCAGTGGGGTGCAGGCTGTGACCAGTGGGGTGCAGGCTGTGGCCAGTGGGGTGCAGGCTGGGGTGCAGGCTGTGGCCAGTGGGGTGCAGGCTGTGGCCAGTGGGGTGCAGGCTGTGACCAGTGGGGTGCAGGCTGTGGCCAGTGGGGTGCAGGCTGTTGGCCAGTGGGGTGCAGGCTGTGGACCTTGAGGTTCCTTTAAACTCTTCCCTGAAACCTCTTTTGAAGCCCCTTCATTGAACCTCAGTTCGCCAGCCTGTTCATGACAAGACGGTAAGGCCAGTTGGGTGCGCACATGCACACAGATATCTTCCACTGCTGACACAACCTCCACCATGGAAAAGGCATTGCTTTCTTCCAGCATGGTTGCAGTCACAATGGGAAAAGACATGACCTCAGGGAAATTTGATGTTATCATTGTAATCCTCGCAAGTTTCCATTGCAGTGAAGTGTAACTGATTTGGAAACTTTAAAAATTGCTACATTTGTGAAATTATAATGACTTTCTTTAATAAATTATACCACAATGGTCACGGTGATGGCCACTAAATGGAGAAGCCCAACAAGGGAAATGAGGCATTGCATGTATCATATTTTTCCTTTATTCAATGGCTCATTTGACCTGGCTGTAATGAGGGGTGAATGTGCTGTGATTATGGCTGAATCTGCATTACACCATCCCATGCCTACAGCAATGCCTGGGAAGAAGGGATGGTCATATTTCTGATATAGGCCTTTCACTATCATAGGCATGTAAGTCTTAAACAGGAAAGGGATCACTTTCTCATGACATTTGAGTCCATCCTGTTGATCTAAGTGAGGTGCTGCAACTGATGGAAGCTATTCATTATGATCTCCAACAGGGCCTGGAGTATGTGAAGCACAAGATCTCTCAAAGCAGATGTATAGTCAACAATGGACCACATGATATGGCAGTTTGCTGGTGAGCAGAGTATTTTTTTCTGCATTCAGACAGCCAAGTGCAATGATGAAAATCTTGTTGGTGCAGTTCCAACTTTCATATTTACGGTTAGAACAATATTCATGCATCCAAGTGCTAAGTTTCAATCTGTTTCCTTTATTTCTATGAAAACTTGTGTTGCAATAATGTTCTGACATATGTGAAGTTAAAATAAAGCTCCCTTTGTGGTTGAAGAAGCTAGTGCCTGGTAGATTTTATTCCCTGATGGTAATATCCTTCTAAAATGCTTGCTCTACGGAACCTGGACATTGTTTGTGCTATTGATAATCAAGTGGACATCTGCTGCACTTGATGTTGATACTTCATAGCCATTCTAGACCAATATGGGAATAGGAGATGGTAGTGAGGGTTTGGCACAAACTGTGGTGCCATCAATTGCATTATTGGCTCAAGGCATGGATGATGAGTGGTCCTCTACCGAACATACTCCCAGTGAGGTACAACCTGCCACTTGTCAAGGGAAGACTCTACCTTTTTGCTGTCCAGTGGCTCATTCGATCTCTGCATCCTCCACCTTCTCCAGTTGCTTTGCAGTTTATCAGATGCCTTGCTAGGGGCATGATCATAGAATGCAATAATGCCCGATACTTTCTCGTGAATAACACAGTACACCCACCCTCTGGCTAGCCTAGCCACCAGAATGTCATCTTGAGGACTCTGACAACAATCTCCACCAGACTCCAGCAGACAGTTTGCAAGTGGCTCTGAACACAGGTGTATTTGGCAGTCGTACCTGGAGAGTAGAGAAGGATGAGGAACCAGAAAAGAAGGGGGTAGATCTAACAATGCAGGATGAAAACAACGGTAGACTATTTGGCCTGCTCAGCCATTCAATAAGATCATGGCTGAGCTTTTACATCGGTACTACTCTCCCGCACTAACTCCAAGCCTATGGTTTCTTGACACCCAGCAATCCATGCAGTGCAGCAGCCCTAGTATGGTGGCACCATGGCATTCACGAGAATCAATAAGTTGCACAAACTCCCAGAAACAATGAGATGGTGTTTTAGTTTGTGATTGCTAACCACTGGATCTTATGTGAGTGATAACCCTTCATGATTCATGTGGAGCCCTAGGTCCACAATAGGAGCCTAGAACCTCACATGAGTATTGTCTCAGAAATATAAGGACATCTATAATTACTGTAAAGTCATGTGCCTATGACATAAGATCCAGTCTTATGATACTCTGTGCTGTGGTCTGCTCACATGTTGCTCCATGCTCTCCCTGGTTTGAATCTGTGATGCGCTGTGCTCTTTCTCAGACTTTCCTCTCATCTTACATGTTCTTCCAGGTCATTCGACGGGAGTCAGGCCCTGCCACCGTCTCCTCGGTTTCCTCCCATAAAGCTCAGAACTATGCCTTTTCTATTTTAAGGACACAATGGTGATTACATTGCTAGAATCCAGCGGCCCAGACAAACAATCTGAAATCTGAGTTCAATACCCACTATGGTGTATAATTTGAATTAACAATTTGGCACAAAACCTGCCAGCCTTAGCAAAGATCACCTATAGGGTAGGAAATCTGCCATCTTACCTGCTCGGGCCTATATGTGTCTCCGAAAACACCCCATGTCATTGACTCTTAAAATGCCATCTGAAATATTACAACATGCCACTTTGTTTCCATCACCTTCTCAAGGGGCATTTAAGAATGGGAAATAAATGTTGGCCTGGCCACTGAGGCTTAAAACCTTGAACATTAATATTTTTTATTAATTAATTTTGATCATTATATCAGTATATCTTGTTTGTGTTTCATGGCATTTTAATTTTAAACTTCACATTGTTTTAAGCTTTAACCTTTTGTGATAGATCAATGAAATAATTAAAAATGTCAGGCATTTGAATTTTGTCGTGTAGCTTGTTCATGAATTCACATTAAAAAGCAAGGCAGGCAAAATTAATTGACTCATCAGTTTGTCTTCATGTTATCTTGTGTGGGTGTGGTGTAATAATTATCAGCTAGATACAACCCTGGCATTATTCTCATTGAAAACTAAACTCCTTTTACCCATTTCGAAAGATATATGGGAAGAAAGCCTACAATACATTCACTACTGTTCTTTAAATGCCAGGCATTGCCTGATACAATTTAAAGTATTGCATAGGTTATACTATTCAAAGACCAAATTGAACAAGATCTTCCCAACTGTCTCTCCTCCTTGTGATAAATGTCACTTCCAAGAAGCCACCCTAATTCATTCTTTTGTATCCTGTAAAAAAATTCAAAACTTCTGGATGGAAATATTCAATATTATTTCTAAAACACTTAAAACTCAATTGGAGCCAGATCCAAAACTAATAATACTGGGAATGTCAGAGGGCTGCCCTAATCTAACGATATTTCAAAGCTGCTTCCTTGACTATGGTTTAATAACTGCGGAAAAAACTTATACTTAAATTCTGGAAAAAGTTAACAGTCTCCACAGTGAAGATGTGGATCACAGAAATGACCGAGACACTACATCTAGAAAAAATAAGGCTTGTCTTGACTGACAAACCAGATCAATTTCCAAAAATATGGTCTCCTTTTATTGAATTTCTTCAACAACATAATGGTTGAACACAACTCAAAACCAATGCTCGTGTCGGATAAGCGGGCGTATGGAAGGGCAGTGGGATATATCTCCGCTGCTTTCATTCCTTTGTTAGTTCTGGGGTTTTCCTTTTTTTTTCTTTTTCGTGTTTTTCTTGAAATTATTTATTTTCTTTTTCTTTTCTTTCCCTTTTTTCCTTTTTCTTTTTTTCCAATCTAGTTATTAGTTCACAAAATGTTAAAACTGAAGCAATACGAAAATTATATAACTGTTATGTCGATCATTTTCTTTTTGTACAATTGCTTCTAATAAAAAGAAAAAAAAGAAAAAAGAAAACCAAACTCCTTTGGGGGAAAAGAAAACTATGGAATAGCATGGCAACAACATAGGCACATATTTTTCTGTTTATTGTTAAGTCAATCTTCCTGGAATGTTCTAGCTTTTGCCTCTGAAGGATGGCACAAGTAGATCACCTCTTGCCAACGTGTTTTATATCAAGAGTCAAGATTCAAGAATCAAGAGTCAAAAGAGTTTATTGTTATGTGTCCCAGATGGGACAATGAAATTCTTGCATTGCTGTAGCACAACAGAATATTGTAGTCATAAATACAGATCCGATCAGCGTGTCCATATACCATAATAAATATATATACACACATCAGTAAACAGATAAAGTGCAATTAGTAATTTGTTCGAAGTCGTGTTTAATAGCCTGATGGCTGTGGGGAAGAAGCTGTTCCTGAATCTGGAGAGATGAGTGTGTGGCCAGGATGGTGTGGGTCCTTGATGATGCTGGCAGCCTTTTTGAGGCAGCAACTGCGATAGATCCCCTCGATGGTAGGAAGGTCACAAATAAGATGCTAATTTCTGTAAAGTTTAGTTTAAAGATATCAGTGTAACAAAACCCTCATTAAATATGACTGGACCTTGAATTTCAGACTGGAGTCGATATGAAATGCGAACATTTAAAACATTTGCTGCAAACTAGTTAAATGATGGCAAGAGGATGAATGGGTGCAATTTAATTAGATAAATGTTTTTTGAAAAAGTTAAGGCTCATTTCAATCTTTCTACAATCTTGTGCAGTTTGCAGTGCTAGGATGCTGATAATTCTGGGAGGAAAATTGATTTTTCTGGCTCAGGAGATGTTTTATTGAAGATTTTTCAATTCATGTCACATGTTCAAAACATTAATGTCAAAAAGAGAGATGAGTCATGACTACGGGACTCGGAACGGCACTGCAAGTTCTAAATAAGTAATGGTTACACAGAAAATGTGGATGAATGCTAAAATACAATTACACTGTGTGGTCCTGTGATCTGTTCAGTTTACAAAGTCGCAATACCAGAATAAACTGTAAAAGCCCTGTGGTGGGTTCAATTGCTTTCTGCAGTGTTTGCATTATCTTTTCAAAGCACTAAAATTGTGTGCACTTAATCTAATACTTAAATCTACAGAGGTTTAGACATTTAACCTCAGCTGTCAATATAGCGATAGTATCTGAATTAAAAATGGATGACCGCTACATGATAGGGGCAATAAATATCTAGCAACACTAAAATATTAATATTTACCCGTTATCAAATACAAAAGAGTAATATAAATGATCTGAAATATTTTGATGATGTTTCACTTATTTTGTACTTTATTATTGGTTCCTCATGTTAAATATTGTTGTTTTTTGCATCTTGTTTGCCATCTCAGCATTGGAAAGGTCACAAAAGCTTTCTGCCAATACTACAGTTCGCTTGGTTTTCATGAGGCAGAAGACAGAATAACATTACAGACTTTCCTGACCTCACCACCTTCCCTTTGTAGACCATCCCTTGGCCTCCACAGATGGTGTCTGATCCATCACGTTTCTCCAGCCATGATACGATAGAGAAGGGACTGTAAAGCCCAAGTACAGAGTCTCTATTGTATCATGGACAATGTCGCAGGGTATAAACTGTAACACAGTGAACTTCAATGTCAGAAATGGAACATTTAGACTGCAGCATTTAAGAATTTGAAGCAAATTAATAAAGTAGATTGACAATAGTTTATCCACAAGTTGGGGTGTCAGGAATACACAGTAATTATTTGTACTAAATGCAGAAAAAAAAGAGAAATTAGAAAATAAGTCTAGACAAAGGGCAGAGTACATGATGCCCTCACTCGCAAATGAAAATAGATTTTAATATTAAATCTTAATATTAACTACTGGATTTTCATATCTGCTGTAACATATGATGAGCATTTGACAGCACTGGGGGACATCATTGAAACGTAGAGAATAGTGAAAGGCTTGGATAGAGTGGATGTGGAGAGGATGTTTCTTCTAGCGGGGGAGTCTAGGACTAGAGGTCATAGTCTCAGAATTAAAGGACGTTATTTTACGAAGATGAGGAGGAATTTCTTTAGTCAGAGAGTGGTGAATCTGTGGAATTCTTTGCCACATAAGGCTGTGGAGGCCAAGTCAGTGGATATATTTAAGGCAGGTATGGGTAGATTCTCGATTAGTACAGGTGTCAGAGGTTATGAGGGCAGGAGAATGGGGTTAAGAGGGCCATGATTGGATGGCAGAGTAGACTTGATGGGCCGAATGGTCTAATTCTGCTATCACTTATGATAGATAGAAACATAGAAACATAGAAACATGATCTTTTGAGTGAGTGCATTCAGGGATCAAATCAGCTGCATTCACATTGAATGCCAGACCAACTAAGAAGAAGGGATCTAAACGAAACATCACTTATCCATGTCAAAGATGCTGTCTGACCCACTGAGTTGCTCCAGTACTTTGTGTGTTTTTTCTCTTCATCCTATTTTCATGCTTGACATTTTTTTTCAATATTGAAGAACAATTGTTTTTAATTTCTGTCCTGATTAAAGTTGAGTTATTACTTGGTCATGTTTATTAGTTAGAATAATAATTCCATTTGCAACAGGGGATATTTCTCCTGTTACTTTCATGACTTGGAAAAAGGCACTCAACCCATCAGACTTAGACTCAACCCATCAGAACAATCCTATAACTCCCATTCCCTTACCCATTGATCCCTGAACACATTCACCCATCTTGATCAATTTCTCTTGATGTGGACATTCTCTCACTCCCTGCAACCTATTTTCTCACATGGCAATTAAATCCCCTGATTCTCCCACAAGCCACCTACATGAAGGATAATTTACAGGAGGCAACTAACCTCATGTCTTTTGATTGTGGGAGTAAACCAGACACCCAGAAGAAACTCGTAGAATCATAAAGAGATCGTGCAAAATCCACCAGAGGAGTTTAGAGGTTACACATAAAACTCTATCCGTCTTTCTGTGTCACAGGCTAGCAATTCCTTTACTTTCTCCTTCATTTGGTACCAAGCCTCCTCTCAGATATTATTAAGCTCTTCAGGTGGTAACGTCCTACATTGTCTTAAATTGCCGAGTAAAGAAGTCTGCCTTTTGCAGGGTGATGGATTTATTAACATTTACTTATAATTATAGTCCAAAGGTTTGTTCTTCCTCTTATTTGAAAATCTTTTCTCTGCATCCGTCTTCTTGAATTCTTCGGTGTATCTTGTCTTTATGATAGTTTCTTTTTGGAATGTTTAGCCATCAAGGTGAAAATTGTTCATGCAGGATAAAGTCAATCCTTTGGGAATTGTAAATTAAACTGCGAAGCTGGGTAATAGGTGGTTTCAATGGAAGGTAAACCAGAAGAGTGTGAAATTAAACGACTCTGAACCTATCTATTTCCTTTTATGGGGGTGGATGAGAGGATGAGCAGAAGTTAGAGTGGTAGGTTGATGGTTCCGAGGTTGTACAGTTTCTGTTTTGATGTTCCTGCGAAAAGTCGCTCTGCTGCACAGATCTGTTAGCTTTTCATTTGCAACACCGCAGCAGGCATCTGTAATCAATGAATGAAAATGGGACAGATTCAATAATAAGTGGCTGATCTGTTCTGTCAGATTATTGCTCAGACAGTGAAGATGAAATACTGCACCTGAGTGAGATTACCAGTTTGGTGACTGCTGCTGTTAGATTAAAGGCAAACTCTCCAGGAACTACATTGAGAGCCTCAAAAATTATTGTACTGGAAGAGACTCTGCAGTCAATTTTCGCTGTGCCAAAAACTAATTTCTCTCAATGACATGCTCCTACATATTATCAAATCAATTCTCCTTTTAAATGTTTCATGCTATCTAGCTGCATTACCTTACTGGGATTTGCATTTCACCTATTCACCATTCGCTGCTTAAAGCTGTTAATATAAACTGTAGGTGTCCTTTGCTCTTTTTAATTTGAAGCCATGTATTCCCAGGTTCCTGAGTTTGTTACATCCTGAAACATTAGGGTTCAACTTATCAGTTCCTTTCAGAATTAGTAATATTTTCCCCGAATCTTCAATTTTTCAGAGCAAGCTCCGATTCATCTCTTCATCGCTCTCAATACATGAGATGGGTTTCAAAACTTACACTGTTGAAACCATGTTGTCACAGTCCACCCTCTCCTCATTCTCATCCACTTCACCTCCCAGTACTTTTCCACCGGTCCCTCCTTCTCCTCGCCTGCCACTCCCCTCTCATCAGCCTAACTCTCCTCACCTGTTGCACTCAGTTGCCTCTGATCACCTATTAACTCGGTATATAGACTCTCCTCACCGTTCACATAGTGCCAGATTGTTCTCAGCATTCATGCAAGACTCTCCAGCGATTTCCTGACTGCCTACACGGATTCGAACCTGCCTGCCCCTGACCATTCCGTCCTGTCATCTTCCCGGATATCACCTCAGCCTTCTGTCCCTGACCTCCTGGTTTCTGTCTGCCTCTCTCCTGGGCTGTTTGGTGTATCCCTGCAACGGCTCCTCGACTACCTGCCTGACTTTGACTCTCCTTTCGTCTGTCCATCGCTGGTTTGTTTGCATCGTGCGTTGGATCTCCTGGTTACTGGATCTTCCGCTACCCTGACTACGTCTCCTGCCTGGCCCTCTTCGGAACCCTCGCTCAATCCTGAGCCTCTGTGTGAGTACAGTGTACCCATTCCTGTGTTACTACTCTGTGTTACAGTATCGTTATAAGGTTCATTACCAATTATACCTGCCTGATTCTGTGCTGCTATTGGGTCCAAGCTATACCCTTTACACATGTTGGTTTCCTATTGCTGGGAGAAAGCTGACTAATGCCATGGATCAAAGTTAGATTTGTACTGAAGTCTTTCTAGTCCACCTGCTGCAGAGCTTATATGTTCTACTCAAATATTCTACTTTCAGAGAAGGAGAATATATATTTAAAAGTGTCCAACAAAAATGAAAATACTGCTCGGGATATATTATTTTTTTGGGTGTGCATTTCCAAATGTGCAGGATGTGTGAAAAATCAAGGAGAGAGAAAGACAGTTTTACCCAATTTTATTTCAAAGTCACGTGAGTGACTATGTGAAGAGCCCGCCAGCCCGCATGCGCATCAATATGTCTAACACATTGGCGCATGTCGGAGCAGCAGCAACTCCTGCTGCTCTGGCAGGTAAGTCAATTTTATTTCCAGCGGGCCGCTCCGATAGCGGGCCTGAAGTAGCTGTGGAGGCGGCCGGGGTTTGGGCCGCCGTGGAAGCTCCATAAGGAGCTAGAGAATAGTTTTGTGGTTACTGCCGTTCGAGCTCCGCACGCGAGCAGGTGGCTGAAATTGGAGA
The DNA here is from genome assembly GCF_028641065.1 of Leucoraja erinaceus. Classification (NCBI taxonomy): domain Eukaryota; kingdom Metazoa; phylum Chordata; class Chondrichthyes; order Rajiformes; family Rajidae; genus Leucoraja; species Leucoraja erinaceus. Next base: position 106,890,814 of record NC_073377.1, on the reverse strand, counting down.
CCGCCGTGGGGCTCCATAGGAGCTGGGATTGCGGCTGCTGCCGTTCGAGCTCTGCACGGAAGCAGACGGCCAGATTTGCAGGCAGCCGTGGGGCTCCGTAAGGAGCCAGTATTTCATTGCGGCAGGAGGTTTACAGCCGGTGAGTTAAAAATAGCCACGACCAGGAGCTACCGCTCGGGGTAAGCTCAGCTGCCGTAATGCTGAGCAATTTTAAACAGGGGCTCTGCAATGCTGCAGCAGCATATAGTGTATACTTTACTTTTGGGCAGCTATAATAGTAACTGGGTATGTCTTGAGCTATTCTGAGACCTGACGGATCTACTGCTCTGCTTAAATTAATTATAGCATAAAATAATATGCATATATTTGCAGATGTAATCATCCTCTCCTGTCACAATAATGTAGTGAGTGACCTTTTGCGCTAACCGATCAAAGCTAAGAACCCCCTGGTGAAATAGTGTTAACACAATGTCAATCTCCCATACTGCATTGTACTTGTCCTGGGAAACTTGTGTAACAGATATCCTTTACTAACTCAATATCCGAGGTGAACCCAACAACTTGGACCTCGTTAGCTGCAGTAAGTCTGATGGAAAGCACCGTGGCACAGCTAATGACCCTATAACGCAATATTGTCAAAGACCATTTAAATGAACTGCAATAGCTCAGAATCTGTACCATTTTAAATGTAACATGAGCTTTAAACAAACGCTTCCCATCTCCTGAAGCAGCAAAGTGCCGCTTTTTGGTACCATTCCAGCACTGTGAATACATACAAAAATAGGCGTGAAAACCCAAGCCGTAAGCAGTCTATTGAGAATCTGTAGAACATATATTGATTTGATCATGCAACGGCTGATCTCTCAAGCCACAGGCTGAACCAGCAAGTTACGTTTAAAATAACCATATAAGGTTGCATTATTATTATTCCCGACAAATCGGGAATCAAACTGCATAGGCCAATTCAACAGTTGGAACCTAAAGCGACTCTTGATGACTATTTCAAGACCCGACATAAAGCAAATTGGAGGAAGACATAAAAGACCATTCCTCATGCTTGTAGCGAGAATGTATCTTTCGCCACTGTTATGCCACACATTTTGCAACCTTTGAATTAGCATGAAAACAACATATCCATATTTGGTATTACATTAAATCAGAATTTCATAAATACTGTGTGGTCCAACACGCATTCTGTGTTGTCATTGATCTGTACTTAATGATACTCCAGTGGCAAAGAGATTATGTACCTTTTACCGGATCTTTTACCTGATTGCACCCTTGTGCTTATCATATGCCACATCATAGTGTATCAACATGACGTTGAGCATGCACCTATGCATATTCACTCAATCACTCTTTTCCCATAAAATACACTTAGGGTCTATAGATAGTTGATACCAATACTGAAGAGTTAATAACTCATTGCAAATCTCCTGCTCCTCCAACTAGAGGTGACATTTGCATGTTCCCACCTTAAGCCATAGCATCTTTCTGCAATATAATGACATATTTATTGATCAACTACTGGAGCAATGCTGAATACTGTTTGTCTATCATAGTGACTTTATTAGCTTCAGCTGGTAATAGCAAAGTTGTATTATAAATGACCTTCATGACGCTTATAGTTTTCCATTAAGCATGCTGTCAGTTCTCCCACTTGCACAGCTGCATCACATTTATTACATTGCCAGTTAGTCTAATGAATAGAAACTGCTTTATAACAACAAGGCTGTTCCAGGTTTCTATTGACTCCAATCTGTTGCCCAGGGCGGAGTCACAGGCCAACCATCCATTTGATAACTTACTGGATAGGAGAGAACAATTTCTCAAGTAGCTTGAGACTGAGTGGATTTTAGCCAAACACAGCGTCAAAATATAATCCAGACAATACATCACAAGTGTTTTTGAATTCTAAGTAGTCCTTTGAATGATTTATTGTTATCCTACTGTTAAAATTGCCTCATCATAACAATGCCTTCAAACATCTCTGATGATCATTGCACCTGGAAAACCCTATGAAATCAGTTTGATCACCTTTCTTTCATAATGAACAGGCCACACCTGCCATCATTTCGAGTCTGCCCTGAACGGCAACTTTGGCCCAGTTCTGATAATTCTCACATGTCCCACGACAACTCTTGCCATAATTCTGACCTTGCCTTGAAAGACAATTCCCCATATCTCCGAGCCTGTCTCGAACCTGGCTAAAATACTGGACCTGGCTCAACACTCTTCTGGCCAAATTCCAACCTTCTTGGAATACTAGTATTGTCCAGTTTACCTGGTTAAAATGCCTCTGAGTAGATGACAATGTATCAGTCATTTGTGTATTGCACAACCAATTGTAAATCATACCAACTTGTTCGTGGTCACTTAGTTGTAGGGTAACTCTAGTCCACTTTAATGCTGCTACCAGCTTCAGTGAACCGCTTCCTGCCAATGAAGCCGTGGGGTGCGTTTTCCCCTAACTATGAATCCTTACTCATTATTGGCCTAATTGGTCCAACACTTTATGCCTCGTCCTTTAGGTTTTGCCTGTGGAATATGTCTTACCTGAATAGAAGATTCGGCGGGTGGCTCTAACGTCCCCTGATAGTGGTGTTCATTGCATTGTGTTGGGATGGCAACCTTGCTGCCAGGAATCGTACCTCGGACATGTGCCCTTCATCCCTTGAGGTATGCTCCGTGCTATACCCTCAGCCTCAGCATCAAATTTACACTGACCCGGCATGTTTTCCTCTTCCATAAGGGAAACATTAAGCAGCCCTATTACAAGGCGCTGCTGGTGCAGCCTCTCCAACAGGCCCACCCTTCAGGGTCAGAAAATGCCCCGGTAAGCTCACCTGCTCCATGAGGGAGACATCATGCAGCCCTTCTACAGATGCTGCTGCCATATTACAAGGCACTGCCGGCGTGGCCTAGAGCAATAGGCTGGCACTGCCATAGACTCAGCATCCCCATTATGCAGCCCTGTTACAAGATGCTGCTGGCACGGACTCTCTCATCTGCCCAACACTGCCATAGACTTAGCACCCCCTTTAAGCAGCCCTGCTGCTGGTGCGGACTTTCCCATAGTCCCCCACTGACACAACTCCTGATGTTAGGATGTATGTAGCTTGAGCCTCCTCTCAATAGGGTCAATCTCCACATTTTCCATTTTACCGGAAGGGAACCCTCCCGGCACCAGGATTGACCACTTGGGTCGGTTTACCCCATATCTTGGGGACCTCTTCGGTCTGGGCACCACATTGCTGGTGGATTTCCCCTCCCCCGGATATATATATATATATATATATACTAGGATTCCCGGGGGAATATATATATATTACCGGAGGGAAAACCCCCACCGGCACCAGGGCTGACCGTTCCGGTCGGTTTAACCCCTTTCCTGGGGACCCCATGCTGTGTGAAAGCCACATAACTACTGGATTCCCCTACCCAGGAACCCCAGCCTCTATAAGGAATAAAACGGGTAAGAAAACAAGCTTACCTGAAGTTTAAACTTTACCGGGCTGGGGAGCTACTGCTGCCCCAACCGGTCGCCTGCACCAATGCGTCTGACGTAATGACGCACGTGCGGCTGAACGGGGCTTCTTCACGTAGTCACTCACGTGACTCTGACGTAAAATAGAGTTGGCATTAATAGCGGTTGCCACTCGGTCACGTTTGTGACTATCGTGGTCGATAGCATTCTAAGGTCATGTTTAGTTCTTTGGCAATATAACGATATATCTTATCATGCCAATAAAGTTTATGTTAAAAATGATAATTACAAAGGACATTTATTATCACATACACCAATGGTTATAGTGAAATTGGACTTGTCATTGCAGTCCAGAGCTCCTGGCTTAGGAAGCCTTTTTGGAGCTGTGCCTATAGACACCTGTGGGACTACACCTGGTGGCATCATGGTAATTTCCACTCATTAGAGGGGACTGTTGAAGATTCCTTTATAAGAGACTCCAACTATGTGCATATCGATAAAGCAGTCAAATTAATGGAGATAGGCTTCTTTTAATCATATTGCCTATGGCAACACCTGGCAGGGTTGCAGTATTTCTCCCACTCTGTCTAGTGGACTAACTGGAAGAGGTGACTCCGATTATAATGCCGGTGCATTCGAGTCGTATGGGGGCCACAGGCGCTCCAGTCCTTCCCTGTAATACTCCGCTTGGGCTCCAGAAGGGGGCAAGGACTAGGAGTCACTAGCAGGTGCAACCTGTCTGGTAAGTATAATGATGATACCAACAGAGAACCGATCTGCACAACTAGTCCCAGTTCGGCTGCTGAAGGGAGCAGCCTGACAACCCCGAGTCGGGGCAAAGTCAAGCCAAGTCTGTGGGACAAGTCTTGTCGGATGATTTGGGACATCTATGGCAGATGTGATTGGGCATTTGTCTCCATTAGAACATCTGATGAATCAGATTGTGGCACAAGAAATGCTCCGTGTTACAAAGGCATGTCAGGCAGCAGCTCCTGGTTCAGGGTTGCAATATTCCTCCCACTCAGCTGAAAGGAATGGTGGAGATGGTGCCAAAGTATATGCACATATGCCTGAAGCAGCTCCTGGTTCAGGGTTGCAATATTCCCCCCACTCGGATGAACGGAGTGATGGAGACGGTGTCAAAGTATATGCACACATTCCTGAGGCAGCTCCTGGTTCAGGGTTGCATAAATCCTCCCACTCGCATGAATGAAGTGATGGAGATGGTGCCAAATATTATGCTCTGTATTACGGAAGCATGCACAGGTAGTTCAAGTCATATGCCTGTAACTACCCTAGTTTCAGGGTTGAAATATTCTTCCCACCCGAAAGACTATTGGAGATGGTGACACAATATATGCTTTGTGTTCTGGAAGCATGCACAGGCAGTCCGAGGCATACGCATGTGGCTACGCCTGGTTCGGGGTGCAATATTTCTCCCACTCTAAGAGAGTGTCAGAGATCAGTATGATCTATGTGCCTGAATCCCATGCTTTAATGCATGACGTGCGAAATTCGCATCGGGAAGAGCTGCCTGCTCTTGCGTCTAAATTTGCTGTTCCCTCGGGGACGGACGGGCCACTACAGGAGGAGTTGGCCAGTGGCTTCAGCTATCTAACAGGTATGACAAGCATGACAGACAGGGTCTGCGAGTGGAGCCTCGCTGAAGCTCCAATGAGCAAATTGACCCGGGGTCAGAGACGCTGGTAAGTAATGTCTCGTTATTAACCTCCGTAGACTGGAGCTCCGTAAATGGAGCAGTCTGTCGGCCCAGGTTTGGGTTTGCTGGCTGCCCGGGCTGCCTGGTCATTTTCAATGCCTGTGGGATAGATCAGGTTGATGCAGACATTGGCAGGGTGCCTTGCCTAGTAACCTCTGTGGGTTCCAAGTAGGAACAGTTTGGTTGCCCTGGTTCAGGGTAGACCATCATGGAACTGGCTGGTCATAAGAGTCATAGTGACCAGGGAAGCACTGCATCATCGTCTGTGATTGAGGTTATCAGACTGCTCAGTAGAATGAAGTAGTTGAAGTCTTTCTCAACATATGGTTTATTTCTCCTCAGTTGGTAGAGTTGCTGGTTCATTGCCATCATTGCCATCCTCTCTGGGATAGGTAGTTACCAGCAGGAAGCTGGTCTGGCATATAATATAATTTTTATCTGACCTGCAGGTTCATGTTGTGAATCAACAATGTATTTATAATAATCCATAGGCTCTCAATACCAGTATTCCTGATTGAGTGGCGGGTCGAAGAGATTGTGTTGTGCACTCTGACGACTTAGACATGTGGTTTCAGTCAAAGGACTGCGAGGTAATTCCTGGTTCAGCCTTGCATTATACTAATTTCCACTCTGAGGGAAAATGCTGAGTATTCGTGGTGACTCTTGGTCAAGAGTTGTCAGGGAACTCGTGTTCCAACATCAAAGGGAGATTGTGGTTTTCAGCTCTAGTCATAAGGTTCTGATTGTATGTTATCAACGAAATGTATGAATAACTAAATAATGCATCTTCCGCGGGAAGAAAAGCCAAACATTTTCCATCTGTAGGTTCAATGGAGGAACAGGGGTTCCGAGTGTAATCAGTGACAGCTCATCCGAGGATGAGTGGTCTGGCCAAGGACCAGAAGGGTATATTTCTGATGCTTCTCAAGATGACAGAGACATGGTGCAGGCCAAATTGGGTTACCATTTGGCTAATCGGATTATGGGTTTACTTACCCAGTTTAAGATGGATGATTGGGTTTCTGCAATTTAACTGATTCAGAGAATCGATATTGTAGTTGCATACTCTGCCATATCTATACACATGAGGCACATATTCTGCTGTTTTGATAACAAAGCCAGTGCTGAAAGCCTATGCTGCCCTACTCGGATTAAAGGGCATTGTGTCATCAAGTTTTAGGTAATATGCAAAAATTGCAGCTGATATAGCTTATGGGTTATCAGTAGATGCCTTCTGTGATATTACAAATCAGGCAACATGAAACTTAACAGTGCCAAATTGCCTATTTATTCACGCCATGTTAGGGCAGCTGAAGCTTATTTGCTCAGTCACGAGTGACGGCTGGGGCAACCTGCCTTCTCGGGCAGCTAGCTCTGCACGATTGTATGAGAACCTTGTGAACAACATATGTGAGTCAATTCTATACGGAAGTAACAGGTTTGTGTGGCTTCCAGTTTGAGCCTAGATTAGCGTTTGTGTGATGGCACAATTGCCATTGCTTGTGCTGCTTTGTAATTTTCTGTAGTACCATAAGTGGGATAATAAATGATTGGTTGTTCACCCACTGTTCACTAACGTTATGCAGGGTGTCTTTTATTTGATCACTCTAATAGCCTACACTCATTGTAGTGTGCAATGTATATCAGTAAATTATTATGCAAATATTCTTCTACTTTTTCCTAATGTGACCAGTATTTTAAGATGATTATGTTTCAGCAACTGATCTCAGCATAAAGAACACAGCCTTTGCTCGATCTTTGGCTTGGTCTCTACGTCATAACTGACATTAGGGTAGCTTGTTTATGGGCCTGATCTCATATGCAAATGAGCAGGATTGCATACATTTGAAGTTGACAGCATACCCACCAGAGCAGAGATCGGGGATGTCATTAGGTATACAAGTGCACTCAGTTTGCAAGTACCTATGAAATGGAAAATAGTTATTTTGTTATTCAATAGTCTCAATATATTGCTGATGGCTCATTAGCAGCCAATAGAATGGATTTTCCCTTTCATCATATAGCATGAGGTTTGCATAGTACAGGTTAATACATTATAAAATTTGGTTGAATATGTCTGGGTATTTGCAGATAGAATTCGGCACAGTGTTGCATGAGTTATTGTCTAACTCAACAGTCTATTGCGACTACGGTCCAGTTAAGAACAATGGCCATGTATGCAAGTTATCATCATGATATTAATAAATCATGTTTTTTCCTACCATTAATGGTTTAAGTGTTGTACACACAGATTGGGTTACTGCATGAAACCATAGAGCTTTGAAGTCTTCACGTAGTCACTCACGTGACTTCGGAATAAAATAGAAAGGTTAAACGAGAACATACCGTTTGAAGTTTGACCTTTATTTAATGAGAAGTTGAAGTGAGGGATTACGTGCCCTCCACTCCCAACCCTACTTCTCACAAAGATCTATCGGTAGTTCTAAGATCGTTAATCTTCCTATAGCTTGGGTCAGCAACTATTCTGTGGTTTCATACAGTTACTTTGAAGATTGACGCGCATGCGGGCTGGCGGGCTCTTCACGTAATTCCTCACTTCAACCTCATAAAATAAAGATCAAACTTCAAACGGTAAGTTATCGTTTAATCTTTCTATTTTAGCTCCAATAATTTAACAGACGAGTCAAGTGATCAGATGACAGAGCAGGAACATTTAACAATAAATGCAAGAAAATTAATCTGTCCCAAGCTCACGTTTAAGATTCTGCCAGCACATTTGGGATGTTTGTATTTTCATATGCATATCTCAAAATCCCTAACTTGCTGACATTTACCAGGAGCATTTGCACCATTATTTCATCATTATAAGGGGTTGGACAGGCTAGATGCAGGAAGATTGTTTCCGATGTTGGGGAAGTCGAGAACAAGGGGTCACAGTTTAAGGATATTGGAGAAATCTTTTAGGACCGAGATGAGGAAAACATTTTTCACACAGTGGTGAATCTCTAGAATTATCTGCCACAGAAGGTAGTTGAGGCCAGTTCGTTGGCTATATTTAAGAGGGAGTTAGATGTGGCCCTTGTGGCTAAAGGGATCAGGGAGTATGGAGAGAAGGCAGGTACAGGATACTGAGTTGGATGATCAGCCATGATCATATTGAATGACGGTGCAGGCTCGAAGAGCCGAATGGCCTACTCCTGCACCAATTTTCTATGTTTCTATGTTTCCTCGTCCAAAAATTCTGACCAATTGAAGTTCAATACAGATCAACATTTTAAACAACCACATATGTAAAACTTGATGAATTAATAGTTCCTTTATCGTCTCGTGTACTGAGATACAGCAAAACGCTTTGTTTTACATACGACTCTGAAAAATCATATTATACGTAAACACAATCGTGTATAATAAAAGAATGCACCGATTGTAGTGTGTAAAACAGTCAATTCCTTCTGAGGTACCACACAAATAGTCGCAACATTTCTGGCACCATCTTCTACCATGGAAGTATCAAGTACTTAATGAATAGTGAGTCTTGTCTGAGTGTCAACGCCCTGTTAATCTGATGGCAGCACTGGATAGGTGATGTGGGGCATGGGAAGGAAGTACAACTGCGGGTTTATACCGAAGATAGACGCAAAATGCTGGAGTAACTCAACGGGTCAGGCAACATCTCTGGAGAAAAGAAATAGATGACGTATCGGATCGGAAAGCTTCTTCAGAGGGTTGGCTTGGTCTGGTGATACAGTCAATGCCTTCTACCGGCACTCCATGCAAGCCATGCCCAGTCTACATGCTCATCCGACTTCTGTGGGGCCACCAGCTGGCCACTCCACCGACACCTTAACCTGCCACCAGCTGCCCACTGCACCGACACCTCAACCTGCCACCTGCTGCCCAATTCACCGACACCTCAACCTGCCACCAATGTAAATATGCCGGCTCCCATTTCCTACAGCCACCTACGCTTCTGTTTGCCAAAGTTCCCATTGGTAACTTCCTGCAGCTGATCTTGAAATATAATGCATTTTTCACACAGTGTGACTTAGTGATGTTTCACAGAATAAATTACCTGGAAGCTGAAAGATGATGCTGGCCCCAACTGGTGGGTGAATGAAGCTTGCAAGTGAAACAATAGAAGTTGCCTCAAATAACTCATTGAACTCCCACGGTGTTGCATCCATTAACCTGTGTTAGCACCAAGCTATTGCATTCAGTACAACTACATTTATACTGACCTTTGAACGGTAGGAAAGGTGAGCACAGTCCTGTATTAACCTATATCCTGATGCCAATCCTCGCATCTAAATTTCTCAAGTCGTGCTGTTTCACCAACTTACTTCACTGATACAAACCTCAAGTTCAAGAGTTCAAGAGTTTATTGTCATGTGTCCCTGATAAGACAATGAAATTCTTGCTTTGCTTTAGCACACCAGAACATAGTAGGCACAAATACAGAACAGATCAGTGTGTCCATATACCATTGTATAAATATATACACATGAATAAATAAACTGATAAAATGCAAATAAACAGATTATGGGCTATTAATGTTCAGAGTTTTGCCCTGGACTGGGCAGTGTTTACTATTTTTTGCAGTCTTTTCCACTCCAGGGTGCTCAAGTTTCCGAACCAAGCCACAATGCAACCAGTCGGCATGCTCTCCACTGTGCACCCGTAGAGGTTAGAGAGAGTCCTCCTTGACATACCAACTCTCCGTAATCTTCTCAGGAAGTAGAGGCACTAATGTGCTTTCTTTATGATTGCATCAGCGTTCTCGAACCAGGAACCTGCCTGTTTGTGTCTATGCACTTTAATCCCCACCCAGTCTGCTTTCCCTCATAGCTATAAAAAAAAAAACCCTCTCTATCCATCTGCCCTTGAGATTTCTTCTGCTCTCAAAGAAGGAGAAGATATGAAGGAAAGTTTCCGCAAGGGGGCCTATTTCAGAATTTGAAGTATATGAGAGAAGAAGGCATGTGGCATCAGTTGAGTATTAGTATGTCTGGCCATCCGACTGCTGCTCATCTTCACTCTGGTCCACATGGGAGACCTAACATGGAGCACCAGTGTTAATGTGAAAGACCAGAGCTCCAAAGTGCTCATCAGACGTACAGTTCTCTGAGATTGGCTAAATAACCTTTTCGTACAGGTATTGTGAACAAAGACTTTCAAAAGGCCAGGAGACCAGTTAAGAGTTTCCTCTACCTTATGAAATATTGAATTGATGACTCTTGAGTCCCCTCAGGTACTGTTGGGTTCTTGATTTGATTTCACTGAAATATAATGATTAACAGATTGCAGACGAGAAATATTTCACCCGGAGCCATTGTTTCAAAACAGTTGGAATTAAATGCAGATTTTATGTCTTTTTCAAATTTTATGTATTACTAAATTCCAAAGTAGAGGCTCCTTAAGTGAAACAAGCTACTGCAAATGCTGGTTTACACAAAAGGACACAAAATGCCGACTACCTGCCCCGCCAACAGTCTTTTTTTTTGTTGTCTTTTTTAATTTTTTTAGCGTGTGTTAAAAGTTTGTGTAAATTTTCTCTGGTTTGTTTTATGTGGGGGGAGGGGGAGAGTCGGGGGAAACTTTTCTTTTCAGTTTCTTACCTTCCCGGAGATGCGATTATTTTCCGGACCGCATCCCAGGTCGCTCTGCGGCCTACCATTGATGGAGCTGGAGGCCTCCTCGGACTGACGTTGAGCCCCACCATGGGGCATGGACTTGCCATCGGAACAGATCCCTTGCCTGCGATCGCTCCAACCGTGGCCTGTGGACTGTACCATCGTGAGCTCCCAGTCCATGGATGTCGGGAGCTCCAACAACACAGAAGTTCGATTGCCGTCGCGGGGGAGCCGAGATCCCCCCCCAATGCAGGAGCTGATCGCCCCGATATGGAGGGCCTGACCGCCGGCTATGGGATACAAGATCATCCCGTCAATGGAGGGCTCGAGGCCCCCAACTGCGGGAGAAGAATGAAGGGAAGAGATTTTAACTTTTTTTTGCCTTCCATCACAGTGAAGAATGTGAAAAAGTCACTGTGATGGATGTTTATGTTAAAATGTGTTTTGTGTGTTCCGTTGCTTTTTATTTGTATGACTGACTTGGCAAATGAAATTCCTCGTATGTTGCAAAACATACTTGGGTAATAAAGTATTATTGTGATTGATTGTGAACAACTGAGCGGGATAGGCAGCATCGCTGGAGTACTTGGATAGGTGGTGTTTCTAAACTCGAGGATAATAATATGGATGGAAGGTTGGCTGAATTACAAATGCCTGCACTGCCTCCATATTGCTCCATTCCGTGTGCCTATCTATAAGCCTCTTAAGGCTGCGTGTTCAAATCACGTCGGGGTCACCAGTGTAGTGGCCTGGTCAAGGTCAGGAAAAGACCAGACGCCAGGCGGGTTCAAACAGTAGTCTTTTAATACCAACAGCAAGAGTACACCACACACACACACACACACACACACACACACACACACACACACACCTCGAGAGCACTAAACCCAGGGTCGTCTGGAAACCCCATGGCAGACCAACGCCCCTGTCCCTCAATCGGTGAGGGGGTTGATCCAAGGAGTGACCTACCCCCCCCAGGGACCGCCACACCACTATCATATCTGCCTCCACCACCATCCCAGGCAATACATTCCAGCCACGCACCACTCTGTATAAAAAGCTTGCCCCAAACATTTCCTTGAAACATTTCCCCTCTGACCTTAAGAGCAATGCTCTCTAGTCTTTGACATTTCCACCCTGAGAAAAAGGTACTGATTGTCTCTCCTATGTTTGCTGCACTGTGAATAATGTGATTTTCCATTTATGCTACTGATGCACTGGCCTTTGGATCTGAAATGGGGAAGCAGCCCGAGCCACAGTAAAATATACCTTCTATACACTTGACTTTCCCTGCTGCATGCTGGGTGGCCTACTACAGAAAACAACAAAGGAATTCAGCTCTGTCTATATCCCATGGCTTATAATGTCACCTCACATTGTAAAATCATTATCTGAAGAAATATCTCCTCGCCTCTTATACGTGGGAATTCCCTCAGTATGGTCACTTTTCACGATCACGAATTCCCACGTATAAGAGGCGAGGAGATATTTCTTCAGATAATGATTTTACAATGTGAGGTGACATTATAAGCCATGGGATATAGACACAAAATGCTGGAGTAACTCAGCGGGGCAGACAGCATCTCTAGAGAAAAGGAATTGGTGACGTTTCGGGTCGAGACCCTTCTTCAGACTGGTTTTGTGCTGTGCTGTTGCCGTATCTTTGGAGAGAAGTAATGGGTCTCGACCCGAAACGTCACCCATTCCTTCTCCCCAGAGATGCTGCCTGTCCTGCTGAGTTACTCCAGCATTCTGTGTCCAATTTCGCTGGCGAGGAACCATGCGTGCCCTTTGCAAGTTTTCGCTCTCGAACACAAACAGCAGATTATTAACCATATAACAATTACAGCACGGAAACAGGCCATCTCGACCCTTCTAGTCCGTGCCAAACACATATTCTCCCCTAGTCCCATATACCTGCGCTCAGACCATAACCTTCCATTCCCTTCCCGTCCATATAACTATCCAATTTATTTTTAAATGATAAAAACGAAACTGCCTCCACCACCTTCACTGGAAGTTCATTCCACACAGCCACCACTCTCTGAGTAAAGAAGTTCCCCCTCATGTTACCCCTAAACTTCAGTCCCTTAATTCTCAAGTCATGTCCCCTTGTTTGAATCTTCCCTACTCTCAGTGGGAAAAGCTTTTCCACGTCAACTCTGTCTATCCCTCTCATCATTTTAAAAACCTCTATCAAGTCCCCCCTTAACCTTCTGCGCTCCAAAGAATAAAGCCCTAACTTGTTCAACCTTTCTCTGTAACTTAGTTGCTGAAACCCAGGCAACATTCTAGTAAATCTCCTCTGTATTCTCTCTATTTTGTTGACATCCTTCCTATAATTAGGCAACCAAAATTGTACACCATACTCCAGAATTGGCCTCACCAATGCCTTGTACAATTTTAACATTACATCCCAACTTCTATACTCAATGCTCTGATTTATAAAGGCCAGCACACCAAAAGCTTTCTTTACCACCCTATCTACATGAGATTCCACTTTCAGGGAACTGTGCACAGTTATTCCCAGATCCCTCTGTTCACCTACATTCTTCAATTCCCTACCATTTACCATGTACGTCCTATTTTGATTTGTCCTGCCAAGATGTAGCACCTCACACTTATCAGCATTAAACTCCATCTGCCATCTTTCAGCCCACTCTTCCAACTGGCATAAATCTCTCTGTAGACTTTGAAACTCTACTACATTACCCGCTACCCCACCTATCTTAGTATCATCTGCATACTTACTAATCCAATTTACCACACCATCATCCAGATCATTGATGTACATGACAAACAACAGTGGACTCAACACCGATCCCTGTGGCACCCCACTCGTCACTGGCCTCCAACCTGACAAACAACCATCCACCATTACTCTCTGGCATCTCCCATTCAGCCACTGTTGAATCCATCTTGCTACTCCACCATTAATACCCAACCATTGAACCTTCTTAACCGAACTTCCATGAGGAACCTTGTCAAAGGCCTTACTGAAGTCCATATACACAACATCCACTGCTTCACCCTCATCAATTTCCTGAGTAACATCTTCAAAAAATTCAAGAAGATTAGTCAAACATGACCTTCCAGGTACAAATCCATGTTGACTGTTCCTAATCAGACCCTGTTTATCCAGGTGCTTATATATATTATCTCTAAGTATTCTTTCCATTAATTTGCCCACCACTGACGTCAAACTAACAGGTCTATAATTGCTAGGTTTACTCTTAGACCCCTTTTTAAACAATGGAACAACATGAGCAGTACGCCAATCCCCCAGCACTATTCCCGTTTCTAATGACACTTGAAATATTTCTGCCATAGCCCCTGCTATTTCTACACTAACTTCCATCAATGTCCTAGGGAATATCCTGTCCGGACCTGGAGACTTATCCACTTTTATATTTCTCAAAAGTGTCAGTACTTCCTCTTCTTTGAATCTCATAGTTTCCATAGCTACTCTACTTGTTTCCCTTACCTCACATAATTCAATATCCTTCTCCTTGGTGAATACCGAAGAAAAGAAACTGTTCAATATCTCCCCCATCTCTTTTGGCTCTGCAGATAGTTGGCCACTCTGACTCTCTAATGGACCAATTTTATCCCTCGTTATCCTTTTGCTATTAATATAGCGGTAGAAACCCTTCGGATTTACTTTTACCTTACTTGCCAAAGCAACCTCATATCTTCTTTTAGCTTTTCTAATTTCTTTCTTAAGATTCTTTTTACATTCTTTATACGCCTCAAGCACCTCATTTACTCCATTCTGCCTATAATTATTGTAGATCTCCCTCTTTTTCCGAACCAAGTGTCCAATTTCCCTTGAAAACCATGGCTCTTTACAATTTTTACGATTTCCTTTCAACCGAACAGGGACATAAAGATTCTGTACTCTTAAAATTTCACCTTTAAATGTACTCCATTTCTCTTCCACATCTTTCCCATAAAACAAACTGTCCCAATTTACTCCTTTTAAATCCTTTCGCATCTCCTCAAAGTTAGTCTTTCTCCAATCGAAAATCTCAACCCTAGGTCCAGTTCTGGCGTTCTGCTCTCCATAATTATATTGAAACTAATGGTATTGTGATCACTGGACCCGAACTGTTCCCCAACGCATACCTCCGCCACCTGTCCCGTCTCATTTCCTAACAGGAGCCATGACCCATCTCATTTCCTGGTCACCGATTAGGGGAAGAAACTCGTGTTCATGCCGCACGACATGTTTGACCACCAGCCCCCGCTACTCAAGGAGCTTGCGCTGAGCGGTAACCAGCTGTGGAGCTTCAACTGGGACAGGCTTTACCTGCTAGGCTGGTTGGAGCTGCTGAACCTTGGTAGCAACCTGTTGACCACGGTGCCTCGCATGCTGTCCAACTGCACCCAGACGCTGTATCTTCAACCTCACCTGCAAGCAGATCTCCAAGCTGGCCAAGGACTTCCTGCGGGATGTGACCTCCCTGCAGTGCCTGGATCTCAGCTACAACAACCTGAAGACCATCCAGGCCTCCAGTTTCCCGGACAGCGCCATCAAACACCTTCGGGAGCTGCGGCTAAGCGGCAACCACTTTCTCTGCACCTGCGACGCCAGGTGGTTCGTGTGGTGGATCAATCAGACCACGGTCTACATCCCTCGCCTGGTCACCAATGTCACCTGCACCTCCCCCAAAGCTCACCGCGGCCACGGCATCGTCATGGTGGACCTGTACTCCTGCGAGTTGGACTACCTGGGCATTGGCCCCTACACTTTCTCCGCCTTGATCACCTTCTTGCTCCTCTATTTGATACTTAAAACAGGCCTTTATTCACGGTGGTGCAGCTGCCTGACAGCGAATGCAGCGTTGGAGACCCGGGTTCGATCCCGACTACGGGTGCTGTCTGTACTGAGTTTGTAGTTCTCCCCGGGACATGTATGGGTTTTCTCCGAGATCACCCCACACTCCAAAGACGTACAGGTTTGTAGGTTAATTGGCTTGATGAATGTTAAAATGTCCATAGTGGGTGTAGGATGGTGTTAGTGTGCGGGGATCACTGGTCGGCGTGGATCCGGTGGTCCGAAGGGCCTGTTTCCTCTCTGTATCTCTAAACTATACTAACTGGTGAGAACACTGGACCTTCTTGGTCAGTTTATTATTTTACACATATACATTACACAGATCACGGAATGTGAAATAAAGCTGGCAAGCCGAGATCATGCAAGAAACGGAGGAAACCGCGAGACGATTTTATTCAGCAACTCCGTTCTAGCAGAACATCTATCCTGTGTTAAGAAACCTAACTTTCAGGGGATTTAAATCTTGAGTTTAACTTCTACTTGAATTTAATCGATTTACAAAAGCTTTGAAGTTCTCCCTGCAGTCCAGTTCTTAAACACCTTTACGTTTTGCGCTTTTTTGACAGCCAAGTACTTTAAATGCCATTTATTGCATTGTAGCACTGATAGGCAAGGATTTGATAAAAGCAGTTAATTACATGACAAGAGAAGCATGCAGCTACATAAGAGACACGGAGAAGTTGATCATCGGGGCAGTTCTGTCCATGGTCATGGGAGGCTTTTTATAGTTAAAAAAAAAACTGCATGACATATTTATCCATGTGATCATTTTTCCACACGTCGGTAGTCGTTGTTGGCTCAAGAGTAACTCAGGAGAGGAACTTGGTACATCGCAGAAATGAGAAGTAAACGGCAAACTTAGACATACACGTGGGAACTCGTTTAAACTCGTGAACATAAACTTGGAATCTCGTAGACAACCACGAGTTTGATTTTTTCTTTCACTCGGGATCACTCGTGGGTGGACTCGCACCGTGAGACAGGGCTATAGAGCGATAGGCAGACTCAATATTGTAGCAGGGGTCACGAGTGTGAACAACCCATGTGGTGCAGGAGCTATGCTAATCGTAGCTGGCGAGTAGATTCCTGAAGTTAGCTTGATTGAAGTGACCAACAATGATGAATAGGGCATCAGGGCTTGATGTTTCAAAATAATTGATGACTGAGTATAATTTATCCAGTGCCATCTTGGCATTAGTTTTGGTGGATATGTAGATTGCCAGGAGTCGTGTAGTCATGAATTCCCTTGGTAGATAAAAGGGATGGCATTTTACAAATGGGTATTCTAGGTTAGAGGAGCAAATTTAAAACTGTTACATCTTAGTAGCCTTTTGCTGAAGCCATCCTATTTAAGTAGAAGCATTACAGATGATCAATTTTGACTGCTTTCTGAGATTCACACTGCTGCAGAAGTTGGACTTCAGCCAATTCAATTCACTCCATATGATGTCAATAAGGAACAAAAGCACTGCAATAAATAGAAATTTGGAATCTGACAATATCCTGGCTGTGGTACAGAATGATGGCAGACTAGAACTAGCTGTGATTCTACCAAATTGTCCAGTAGAGATTCAACACTGATATCTACCCATCCATATGGATAATTACATAGTTATTTTCTATAAATCAAAAGGCAGGACAAATTAAACCTAGCTAATTACTACTGATTGAGTTGACTCTGAATCGTCAGTAAAGTGATGGAAGGTACTGCCAACAGTACCATTAAGTTATAAGTACTCACCGGTTTTCCGATGCCTAGCCTGGGTCTCCCCAAGACCATTGGGTCATCATAGCTTTGTCCAAACATTACTCAAATAACTGAATTTCAGCATTGACGGGAAAGTGACTGTCCTTGACCTAAAGGTACTCTTTGACCAACAATGAAACTGAAGTTAACGGGCATCCAGAGGAAAACACACCTATAGTTTAGGTCATTTCTTGTTTAGAAGTAGATTGGTGTGGTTATTGAAAGTCTCCTTGGTCGGCATGGACAAGCTGGGCCAAAGGGCATGTTGACTCTATAAGATCAGAGATGGGGATATTTCCTGATGATTGCATAATTTTCAATTCCATTCCTAACTCCTCAGGAAATGAATTAGTTCATGCCTGAATGCATCGAGACCATTTAGGCATGGGCTACAAAGTGCCAAATAATATCGCTGCCATACAATTGCTACACAATATCTATTTCCAATGAGGGTGAGTCCAGCAACATGTCCTTGATAGTCAATGGTACTCCTGTCACTGAGTCACCCACTATCAACACCCTGGGGAAAGATAATGACCAAAAACTCATCTGAATAAATCCCATAAATACCATGGCTATGAGTAGATATGGATATAGAAACATAGAAACATAGAAAGTAGGTGCGAGAGCAGACCACCAGGTCCATCGAGCCCGCACCGCCATTCGCTCATGGCTGAACACTAAACAGACACACTTACCCACAAACAGTAGACACAAGACACAGAACACAAGACACTACCCTCCCCTTTATACCGCTATCACCCCTCTCCACCCCAAGAACCTCGTGATCTCCTGGGGGAGGCAAAAAACCGGATAAAAACCCAGGTCCAATTCGGGGAAAAAAATCCGGGAAATTCCTCTCCGACCCCAATCTAGGCGATCGACACTTGTCCAGGAGATCACTCAGGTCTTACTATACTAACCATACCTAGGTCCATATCCCTGCCCTCTCCCCGTAGCCCCTTATCCCCTTGGCAGCTAAAAAAACATCTATTTTAGTCTTAAATATATTTAAAGTTTCTGCTTCCACTGCTCCCTGGGGCAGTGAATTCCATAAATTAACCACCCTCTGGGTGAAGAAGTTCTTCCTCATCTCAGTTTTAAAAGAGCCCCCCCTTATTCTGCAACTATGTCCCCTAGTTCTAGTTTCCCCGATCATTGGGAACATCCTCGGTGCATCCACCCGATCAAGGCCCCTCACGATCTTATATGTTTCAATGAGATCGCCTCTCATTCTTCTAAACTCCAAAGAGTAGAGTTCCAGCCTACTTAACCTTCCTCATATGTCAATCCCCTCATTGCAGGAATTAATCTTGTAAACCTTCGCTGCACTGCCTCCAGGGCTAGTACATCCTTTCTTAAGTATGGACCCCAGAACTGTACACAGTATTCCAAATGTGGTCTCACTAATACTGTGTACAGCTGCAGCAAGACCTCCGTGTTTTTATACTCAATCCCCCTAGCAATAAAGGCCAAAACTCCATTGGCCTTCCTGATTGCTTGCTGCACCTGCATACTAACTTTCAGTGATTCATGTACTAATGCCCCTAGATCCCTTTGCGTTGCATTACAACGCAGCTCCTCCTCATTTAGAAAATAACTTGCCCTATCATTTTTTTTCCCAAAGTGAATGACTTCACATTTATTAGTATTAAATTTCATCTGCCAAGTTGTTGCCCACTCACCTAGCTTATCTATATCCTTTTGCAGACTCTTCCTATCCTCCTCATCCCCTACTTTTCCTCCCATTTTTGTATCGTCCGCAAATTTTGATATATTACACTTGGTTCCCTCCTCCAAATCATTTATATAAATTGTGAACAACTGGGGTCCCAGCACCGACCCTTGCGGAACCCCGCTAGTTACCGGTTGCCATCCCGAGTATGAACCATTTATCCCCACTCTCTGCTTCCTATTTGTTAGCCAATCCTCTACCCATGCTAATATATTACCCCCAATCCCATAATTTTTTTTATTTTTAGCAATAGTCTCTTATGTGGCACCTTGTCAAAAGCCTTTTGGAAGTCCAAGTATACCACATCCACCGGTTCCCCTTTATCCACCCGGGTTGTTACTTCCTCAAAGAATTCGAGCAGATTCGTTAAACAGGACTTCCCCTTCACAAAACCATGTTGGTTCTGTCCGATGAAGTCATGTTTATCCAAGTGCCCCGTTAGTGTTTCTTTAATAATTGTCTCTAACATTTTACCCACCACCGATGTTAGACTAACCGGTCTATAGTTACCCGCCTTCTGTTTACTTCCTTTTTTAAATATAGGTGTTACATTGGCCATTTTCCAATCCACTGGGACCGTTCCTGCCTCCAGGGAGTTTTGGAAAATTATCACCAATGCATCCACAATCCCCACCGCTATCTCCCTCAAGACCCTTGGATGTAATCCATCAGGCCCAGGGGATTTATCCTCCTTCAGTCTCATTAATTTCCCTAATACCACCTCCTTGGTGATCTTAATAGTATTTAGCTCCTCCATTCCTACCGCCCCCTGTTTATATCCAGCGTTGGAATATTTTTTGTGTCTTCTATGGTGAAGACTGATACAAAATACTCGTTTAATGCCTTTGCCATTTCCATGTTCCCCACCAACAACTCTCCAGTCTCACCCTCCAATGGACCAACGTTCACCTTAGCCACCCTTTTTCTTTTTATATAGCTATAAAAACTCTTACTATTAGTTTTTATGTTGTTCGCTAAATTCCTTTCATAGTCTATTTTCCCCGTCTTAATTAATCTCTTAGTTATTTTTTGCTGACCTTTAAATGCTTCCCAATCCTCTACCCCCCCACTATCTCTGGCTACCTTATATGCCCTTGCCTTCAGCCGAATACTATCCTTTATAGTTTTACTGAGCCATGGCTGACTGTTCTTACCCTTACCCCTTTTTTTCTTCATAGGAATAAATTTTTCTTGAAGGTTATACAGTATACCCTTAAACGTACACCACTGCTCATGTACCGTCTTATTCTTGAGTCTGCTATCCCAGTCAACTTTGATCAGCTCAGTCCTCATACCTTCATAATCCCCCTTATTTAGACTAAGCACCCTAGCCTGAGTTTCAACCTGCTCCCCTTCTATTTGAATATGGAATTCGACCATATTGTGGTCACTTGTTCCCAACGAGTCCCTAACTATGACATTTTTAATTAATCCTGCTTGATTACACAGGACCAGATCCAAGATTGCCTCCCCCCTTGTCGGTTCTGTGACATACTGTTCTAGGAACCCGTCTCTAATACTTTCTATAAACTCTTCCTCTAGTCTACCCTGCCCAGTTTGGTTTGCCCAATTAATATGAAAATTGAAGTCCCCCATGATTACAGCAGTTCCCTTTTTACATGCGTCAACTATTTGCAGATTTATGTTCTGACTAACAGCGTCACAGCTATTTGGAGGTCTATAAATTACACCCACTAGTGTTTTTTTCCCCTTATTATTCTCTATCTGTACCCAAGCTGTTTCACTATCCTGATCCTTCAACGCAATATCCTTCCTCTCTATTGCCGTTATTCCCTCCCTTATTAAAAGGGCCACCCCTCCTCCCTTTCTTTCCTGTCTATCTTTCCTAATTGTCGAGTACCCCTCTATATTTAACTCCCAGTCCTGATCCCCTTGCAGCCATGTCTCCGTAATGGCCACGATATCATAACTATATGGATATAGATGGATGTTTATTTATGGTCACATATGCAATTAGACATTACATAGTGAAATTCATATTGCATATAATGTGCCAGCGCTGCTGTGTTTGGTGCCATTTTGTCATGTTCAAATTCCTGGCCTGGTCGAGCATAGCCGTGGTGTCCTCCGCTGCTGCTCCACCACTGTAGGCTGCGTCCAGTCCACATGCTCGGCCTCTTGGAGCGGTGCCCAGTCCAGCCAAACGCCAGGCTGTTGCAGTGCTTCCAGCAGCCCACTCCTCCGTCGGGTCACCACAACCATTTCCAGTATCTCTGTGAAGGGTGAGGACATTATTTTTGGCTGGTAAGCAATACCAATACCAATACCAATACCAATACCAATACCAATACCAATACCATTACCTTACCTTCCAAGCTATTTCCTTTTTCCTATCCAACATCACCCACATCAGCAGAAGACTTTATGGTTCCAATATCAGACTTCAATTAAATTTATCAGTCTTTTTTGATATTGTGATGTCTAAAGAGTGAATTTTGTGGGCTACGCTGTTCAAATCAATGTTGAATGCTGGTTTTTAGGAGAGGACATTGTTCTCAAAATACCATTATTATTATAGAAACTACAAAATGCTGATTTGCAAGACACTTGAAAAAATACTAACTTTTATAAAATGTGCTTGGATCATTCTGTTAAAGAGGACATATGTTTAATTAGAGAAGCTCTGCCGTGTTTATAATTGACTGGTTTTCCCACCTAATGAAGCAGTAGCACCGCACAGCTGCAACATTTATATTAATGTCTATTGCATGCGTTATGTTTCCCAATCCATCATCTGCACATTTACAACCTTTCATGGGTAGAATATATTCAGGCAAAATGCTTCAATTAATTTCTCTCTCATTCAATAGTCAATTAAATTGGTCCTGGTCTTATTGAGATATCATTATAGTCATAGAGACAAAAATATATATTTTATAGAAATAGCCCTTCCACCCATTGCATCTGCATCTACTGCCAGCAACCTACATTTATCCCACTTTAAAAAAATGTTCCTTGCATTGTCATCTCTTCCCAGATTCTACCACTTACTTGCACTCTGGGAATAATTCACAGTGGCCAATTAACCTACCAACCAGCATGTCACAAGTCTGTGGGAGGCACCTGGGGGAAACCCGCATAGTCTAAAAGAACATGCAAACTCCACACAGATAGCGCCTGATGTCAGGGTTGGACTCGGGTTATTGGAACTATGAGGCAGCAGCTCGACCAGCTGTACAAAATATATTGCCAAAAAAATTGACATATAATTCTTAGTTGAAAATTGCTCAATGTGATAAGTGTCAAGCTGAAATTATTGGTTGGTGAATAGTTGGCAATTGTATCATGTTCTCCAAAGGGTAATGACTGGTACACTTAAAATTGAGTAATCTACCTTTTTACGGCCAATAACCATTCTATTTCACATTTCGCTGATTTCTACCAAGCTCTGAATTGTTTCATTTGGAACAAGCTGGCAGACAGTTCAGCCCATGTATCCCCCACTGTTGCTCTCTGTAACACAATATGGGCTCCATGTCTTCAATGCTACCGACAATCATTGATGACAGAAACATAGATTGAATGCGGGCTGATGAACTGTTCAAGTAAAACCTTCCATCTCAAAACATCTGTGGAGCAAATTACTGTGAACAATGGCTTTGGTCTTGCTACCTTTGCACGACAGTATTTTCTACCTCTAACTGTTGCCACGTCGTAATCTCTGAAACTTCAATATTGTTGAAAAATCATAATCATTGGCAGAATCCCTTCTGAAGTTTGGTATTGAGATAATTTTCTTACTCTGGAAAATCATCACAATTTTGAACGGCTTCTTGTTCTTGCAAATGAAACATAAACCAAAGGAATAGTTAGATCTCAAGCTGGGTGTTGAGTGGCCAGGTTGTTGTCTCTACGTCAATGTCTGCCAGGCCCTGAGCTCCATTTGGTGGGTGGTAGAGCGGGCACCCAGAGATGACATGGTTGGCCAAAAAACTAACTGTACCGTAACAGGAAAATATTGCTGCTACTTCAATAGAAATTTCATTTGTCCATTTGTGGCTTTATCCTTCTAGATCTAGCACGGGGAAAGTAGCAGAATATCCTATGGAGAAAATAAATTGAAGCTTCTTGCAAGAAGGTCAGCCTGAGGGTACATACCAAATGGAAGCCTGGTGAATGTAATGTGATGTACAAATGTAAGCAAAGGTGCTTTCTGTCTTATTCGTAGACTCTTCCCTAATTTCCAGTAAATGAATTCCCTGCCAACCTGTTGAGGAAAGGATGGGAAGATGCTACAAATTGTGAATATGCCTTTTTGTCTTGTTCTGCATTTTATAGCCAATAATGTTCTTTGTGAACTGCAGTAATTTTAAGACCAAGTGCCCACAACAAATCACCAACTAACACTGAGGTGATGAAAAATAGGTGATCTTGGTGGTAGATGTCCCGCAAACTAAAGCATGCTCCCATATTCTTCTTCATACAATGTAGGAAGGAACTGCAGATGCTGGTGTGCACCCAAGTTAGGCACAACATGCTGGAGTAACTCAGTGGGACAGGCAGTACCTCTGGAGAGAAGGAATGGGTGGCCCTTCAGACTGAAGAAGGGTCTCCACCCAAAACGTCATCCATTACTTTTATCAAGAGATGCTGCCTGTCCCGCTGAGTTACTCTAGCTTTTTGTTTCTATCTCTTTTTCATACAGTACCATAGTCGATGGTGGATTGGTTTCATGTCTCATTAAGTTTAGTTTAGTTTATAGTTACAGCGCAGAAACAGGCCCTTCGGCCCACCGAGTCCGCGCCGCCCAGCAATCCCCACACATTAGCACTATCCTACACACACTAGAGACAATTTACAATTTTACCAAACCAACTAACCTACAAACCTGCATGTCTTTGGAGTGCGGGAGAAAACCAAATCTCCCGGAGAAAACCCAGGCAGGTTACGGGGATAACGTACAGACTCCATATAGATAGCACTCATCGTCAGGATTGAACCCGGGTCTCTGGCACTATTAGGTAGCAACTCTGCCGCTGCGGAACTCTGGAAGATCACTCAATTTTGAGGGGCAACTTTTTCACACAATCCCCTCTTCTTATAAGGAAGGCTCATTCAAGTTCTTATTTCTGAGGATTGAGGAAGTAAACACTGAGTAGACAGTTTGTTAATACAACAAATAGTCTTCCAAATCATGTTTGATGGCCTGAAATGTTATGAAGATTTACAAGGTGTAACCTGCAAACCTAAATGGAGGCACAAGAAAACATTAACATGGCTACTTCTCCATTGCAGTGTGAGGCCACATGCAAACTGATACAATAGAACCTCTTATTCCACTTGCATAGTTAATAAACCAATGGTATGAACATTGTATTATCCAATTTCAAGTAATGCCCCTCCCTCCCAAAGTACCCCCTTTCTTTTCCCACCAGATCTCCACCCCTATGTGTGAACATTTCCCCCACTATCACCCACTGCCCCCGCATTCTGCTCCTTTCCCCACCTCTGTATACTCATCTTCCAACACTGTTTCCTATTTCCCTTTTAACCCCTCTCTTTTCCGTCCCTCTCTCCCCATTTCACTAATAGCTCACCCTCTGCTTCACATTTCACACATCCTCGTCATTTCCTATCTGTCACTATTTTGACTTATTTTCTCTTCTAGCCTTAGTCACTTACTGCACCAATCTGCCAATCCCACCACCGTTCACCTCATCGTCTAACACTTTCCAAACTTTGCCCAACATACCCGCCTCACTTCTCCCGTTATCTCATCCTTTCTCCATCAGTCTGAAGAAGACTCCAAACCCAAAACGCCCTCTCTCCATTCCTTCTATAGATGCTTCCTGACCTGTTGAGATCCTTCAGCACTGTTTTTCCTGCAAACTTAAATGTTGAGCCCAAAACTTTAGCCAGGAGGTAAAACGGGTTTATTTCTTAGCTTATTTTAAAAACAGGATTCATAAAGTAATAAAGGGGGGAAAAAATGGATTTACTATCTTCTATGTGCATTTCTCTCAACTACTTATCTTCACATACAAAAAGATGTAGCAGGTTGGAGATATCGTTGATTGAAAGTCATCCGCTCTTTAATTCTTTCTCCTTTTAAATATGGCTGGTGTTCTGAATGTGTGTGTAAGCATTTGCACAAAGTTACGTTGTACCACCTCAGAGTGTAGTCATTATAAATGCAGTAAGAAATTACAGCGGTTAATTAATTTTATCTTGGTATTCTATGATCTGAGCATTTTTAATTGTGTTATGCTCATACTCCAAAAATACTTTTCCTCATTTTAGTCTGATGCAGAAAATGCTGAAGTTGAGAGCTAATATATTTCAATGCCAAAAAAAGGGAGTGTATGGTAATTGGATATTAACAGAAATCAGTTTTGGGTCAGGAACCATTTACACCCTACTCTTGTTTCCCACGTAAGGAATGAGATATATATCTTATTCTATTACACATGAAACATTTGAGTTTTCTTTCAAGTGACACTTCTACCATTAATTAAAGTTTTGCTTTGTACTAATCAAGACGAAAATTTGATATGAGCAAATCATATCAAAAATATTATCTCTGTAGATTTTTGCCTGTTTTATAAAAAACATTAAAAAAAGGTGGCCATGAAATAAATTAAATTTTGCCTCATTGATTGGGTTATAATCTATTTTAGCTACATCGACTATACATATCTTTGTACTAATCAATGGCTCTACCTTAAATAATCACACTTTTACATTTAGTTTTCTAGTGATGACTATTGATCCTTAATTTATGACTGAGATTGGAAACTGGTCAACAATATAAAGCTCATAAGCAACTATAACTTCATGATGAAAACATTCTAAAGAGAACAAATGATTCATGACAGTTTGATTAACACAATCATTAATAGTGAAAGTCCAAAGTTATCCAGCAAGAATCCCCTTTGTTGTACCGGCACTTTTAACAATGGAAAATTAAAGTTTGGAGTGCCAATAGGAATCATGTAGAATTGGGCTGGCAAAAGTCTGGGCCTTTACTATGACCCATGTGGATAATTTGCTGTTAAAACCTCTCTTGGTGCCTACGGTAACAAAATGGACCAACAATCTTCTCTCAGTGGAAACCATTCTTTTCCAGATGACATAATCCCAATCATGAGTAAAAGCAACTTACTTGTGGATGGTAGCCATCAAAGCATTGATGGGAACAGCCTGATGTGTTCGGTAGCAAAGGGACTACAAGTGGCCACGATTTGTGTTCCTGTAGAAGCAGAAATCTGGTCCATTAGCAACTGCAACGTGGAATTGTGTGCCCCCCCCCCCCCCCCCCCAAGTCCAGCACATGGCTCTGAATAAACTAAGATACACTTCTCCATGTTTTGTACCACCTTTACCTTCCTGTGTATGCATTCCCACTGTGAATATCAATACACATGAGAGATTCACCAGGGATGTCGCCTAGACTGTGGACTTTTGTTGTGGGGGGAGATTAGAAAAACTGGGTTTGTTTTTCCTAAGGAAGAGGATGGATAGTCACAAACATTTTAAGAGTCATGGAAAGGATGGATAGTCACAAATATGTTCCCATGGTAGGGATATCATATATAATTGGACATAGGTTTAAGATGGGAGAAAATGTTTCGAAGGAGACTTAAGGGAAAAACTTTTACACAGGGTGGTTGCTATCTGGAACTTGCTGCCACAGGTAGTGGAGTCAAATGCAATTACTGTGTTTAAGTTTAAGGAGACATTGGTATAGGCACTCCAAATAGTCAAGGCTTATGAGGATATGAGAAAGTGCAGGGGAAAGAAGGTGGGCAAAAAGGTTGGCATGGATCTGGTGGGCCAAAGGGCCTGTTTCTGTGTTGTGCATCTCCATGACTAAACTCTCTGGGAATTGTGTATCCTGCATCTGAAAATTGCAGCTTTCTACTGCTTGATGTTTCTCCTCATGACAGCATTGTTTTAACCTGGTCATGTCTTTCATTATAGTTCCCAAGTTTTCCTGCCTGGAAATCCCTCTGTGTGGTGCTAACATTTTTAGAACTGGCAAGTGATTGTACAGGTGTTTCAGGTGCAAAGCTTTTCACTGTACCTCGGTACATGTGACAATAAACTAAACTCAACTTGTAGTGTCAGGCACAACAGAGCATTTTGTTCTTCCACCTCAAATTCAACCCTCTAATGCTGCTGTCTTCTGCTACTCTCCCTTTGATCTTATTTGCTACATAGAGTGAGGATGTGCTGGTCGGTCTGGAGATGCTGCAATGATAAAGACAAAGAGACCTCTGAGGTGGTTTGAAGTTGCAACTAAAGGCATCACATGTGAAATGTACTTGAAATATTACAATTCATACCTTGCCATATCTCTACAGGTGTGATGTTTTGTACAACATCGCTGCAGATTTTTGGCTGTGCAATTCCATGAAGAAAATGGTTCCGTTGCCACCTTGCAGCTTCTTCTGGCTGTAGCACAGGAAGATCTCTTGATTTCCTTGGCACAACCCCCCCCCCCCCCCCCTCCCCCCCATGCTGCTGTGTGCCTCATCTGCATGGATTTCAGTTATTATTTTTAAATGGGTGTTTTCTCACTACCCACAGCTTCCCTTTTTCTATGCTATAGAAGTACAAATATCATTACTAGCATGTCAGAGTGAAAGAGATAATTTGAGGGCTGGAATCACGAAGTGTAGCTGCATTGTTAGGTGCTGGCAGCCGCACATTAATTGAAAACTGATCAATAGGGACTTGTGCAGTTTTGCTTGTGGACAGACTAAGCATTCAGAGCATTAAGATGACAGCCAAAAACAACATACTGCAGCAGCATTCATTGACAGTAATAAGTTGTACAGTACTTCTTCTTAGGTATGGTGTGCACAGCCTAAAGTTGTAGATCAAGTGGCATGAAAAACGACATCTATTTGCTTGTGCACGTCGGGTTGATTGCATTAGTCAAAACAGGGTGAAGGTTGCAAGCTCCCACCCTTGTGCAGTACTGAATTAGTGCCTCGGTTTTGGAGAAAATGTATTCATTGGCATCTTTTAATTATTTGCCAAGAAACATTCAAAATCTTTCAGTTTCTTGATGTGGGACATTTAAGGCTATAATATTGAGAGAATATAAGTAAAATGCAGAACTTGTGATTATGGCAGATTATTGCCTAGAAGTAATTAATTTGTTCCAACACTGACACTCAGCCAATGTGAGGAATTAAAAATGACATTAACCAGAGTTGCCTGTCCCTAATGTTCTGTCAGCCATCAGGAGAATGACATGCAATCAGGCCACAGTTTTGCTTCTTAAATTGAGTCTTGACCTCTCTTGCGGATATCTTTACCATGCTGGAATTTAGCCATTAGCACAGCAGCACAGGATTGCAGTGTGAATGAAACCATCCTAACACCTGCTCCACCACCTTCACCACCTCAGCACCATCATTAAGTTGGTTGTGTTGTTGTTAATGCCAGGATTCCATTTTAACACAGAAATTAAAATCCAGGGATGTAACACTGCAGTACAGCAATTCCTTCCAGTGGATATTTTTTGTAATGAATTTGGACAGTTGGCAAATCTAAATTGGTTAAAATAGGCAAGTTACAAACTTACAAACTGATACGGTATAGCAAGGAAATGCAGATTTTGGATAAACTCAGCAGGACAGGCAGCATCTCTGAATAGAAGGAATGGGTGACGTTTCAGGTCCAGAGATGCTGCCTGTCCCGTTGAGTTACTCCAGCATTTTGTGTCTAACGGAGATATCGCAGATTCCTTTATTTGGCTATCCTGATTACATTCTTAATTGGTGGATGGACTTAAAAACTAGATTGATGTTGAAATGAAAATCTTCAGAAAAAATGTAACTTTGTTCATTGAAAAACATTGTATTTTATTGATTAGAATAACCTGTCAATGGATGGAAGAGTGTATATAATGCATAAATACAAAAGTAGATGCAGATTACAAGGTACACAAAAATGCTGGAGAAACTCAGCGGGTGCAGCAGCATCTATGGAGCGAAGGAAATAGGCGACAAAGGGCTGTAACCCTTCTTCAGACTGATGGGGGGTGGGGGAGAGAAGGAAGGAAAAAAGGGAGGAGGAGGAGCCCGAGGGCGGGGGGATGGGAGGAGACAGCTCGAGGGTTAAGGAAGGGGAGGAGACAGCAAAGGCTAGCAAAATTGGGAGAATTCAACGTTCATGCCATCCGGACGCAAGCTGAGTTTCTCCAGCATTTTTGTGTACCTTCGATCTTCCAGCATCTGCAGTTCCTTCTTGTGCAGATTACAAGGTTTGGATTGTCTGGATTTTAAAGAAAAGAAGTGGCAGCTAGTCAATAGCAAGTTTAGGTATTTAATCATCCACAGAGTCATCTTACATAGCTGTCGTATAATTTACCAAGCAACGGCCAGGGCTGTCAAAATCATTTTCTAATTGTACCAAATGTAATTGAAATTTATCTATACATACAAAGAGTAACATTGGCACAGATTTTGCATTCAGAAGATTGACATAAGACATAAACTCTGTTTCTCTTTCCACCGTTGCCACTTGACCTGTGACTTAGTTACACAGCATTTATTAAAATAATATTTTTACTGCAAAGTGGCATTTATGATGTTGATTATTTGGATCATGGATTATTTGTCAATTATAATTACAAAATCTACCACAGATTGTTGTGTGAATTTCTGCATTTAAACACTCTTGTGAGATACGTCTCCATCCAAGACCGCAAGAAATTGCAGAGAATTGTGGACGCAGCCCAGACCATCACACAAACAATTTCGGCCCTTCGGACTCAATCAAAATGATAGCAGGCAGCCTTGGAAGCCTTACCCACTTCTCAAACCTCACGTCAAAAACCTTGGCGTGATATTTGACTCGGCACTGAAATTTGACAAACAAGTCAATGCCGTGGTAAAAGCTAGCTTCTTTCAGCTTCGGGTGATAGCTAAAATAAAAATCCTCCAGTTTGATAACCTGGAAAAGATCATCCACACATTCATCTCCTCCCACCTAGATTACTGCAACTCCATTTACACTGGCATCAGCCAATCTTCCCTGTCCCGCCAGCAACTGGTCCAAAACGCTGCAGCGAGGCTCCTGACGGGCACCCGAAAAAGGGACCACATCACCCCAATCCAGGCCTCTCTCCACTGGCTCCCTGTGCGGTTCCATATAAACTTCAAGATCCTCCTCCATGTCTACAAAGCCCTCAATGGGCTTGCCCCCACCTACATAAAAAGTCTTCTCACCCACCACTCCACCTCCAGGCCCCTCAGATCGGCCGACTTGGGGCTGCTGAATATCCCGCGGTCTAGGCATAAGCTCAGGGGTGACCGCGCCTTTGCGGTTGCAGCTCCTAGACTGTGGAACAGCATCCCCTTCCCATCAGAACTGCCCCCTCCATCGACTCTTTTAAGTCAAGACTAAAGACTTATCTATACTCCCAAGCCTTTCCTGACGTCCTCTGAGTGAGGGCTACATGTATATATGTATGTAGCTTGTTTTGTTATGCTATTCTTATAACAAATGTAAAGCACTTTGGCCAACGAGAGTTGTTTTTTAAATGTGCTATATAAATAAATGTAACTTGACTTGACACAAACTAATGTGCAAGGAAGAACTGCAGATGCTGGTTTAAATCGAAGGTAGACACAAAATGCTGGAGTAACTCAGCGGGACAGGCAGCATCTCTGGAGAGAAGGAATAGGTGATGTTTCGGGTCTGAAGAAGGGTCTCTGCCTAAAATGTCACCCATTCCTTCTTTCCAGGGATGCCATCACACAAACCAACCTCCCTTTCATTTACACTTCACGCTGCCTCGGCAAGGTCACCAGCATAATCAAGGACGGGTCTGGGGTGGGAGATTGCAACTTTCACATGGTCCACTGTTTCGACTAATGCAATCAACCCGACATGCATGAACAAGATCAAATAGAACAAGTTGATCTACAACTTTAGGCTGTGCATGCCATTCACAAGAAGAAGAAGAAGGACAGGTTTCACCCGGGTCACTCCCTCTTCCCCCCCTCTCCATTAGGCAAGAAGTGTGAAAACGCACCTCCAGATCCAGACAGTATCTTCCCAGCTGTTATCAGGCAACTGAACCAACCTCTCAACAACTAGAGAGTGGGCCTGAGCTACTATCTACCTCGCTGGAGAATCTCAGATTATCTTAATTGAACTCAACTGGACTTTATCTTGTAGTAAACATTATTCCCTTCATCATGTATCTGTACATTGTGGATGGCTCAATTGGAATCATATTTAGTCTTTCCGCTGACTGGTTAGCACGCAACAAGCGTTTTTCACTGTACCTTGGAACACGTGATGTAAACAAAACCAAACTAAACTAAACTAACCTGAGCTGCTGCACGCTGCATCTTTGCAGCCATTCTCAAATAGAGCCTCTTTACAGTCTTCTGGAGCCTCACTCGTGTACAATGATGATTTATATATCTCAGCCATGATTCCTGCATTTCCTTCTTTAGCTTCCCACAGTGTTCTTAGATATATCTGATCAGACCCAGGAGAATTATTGATCTTCATATGTCTTCAGACATTCAGCAACTCCTTGACCGTGATACAGACTGTCCTGAAGACACTTTAGATACAGCGTGGAAAGGGGCCCTTCAGCCCACCGAGTCTGTGGCAACCAGCAAACACACCAAATGCTAAAACTATCCTACACACTAGGAAAAAATTTACAACCTACCAAAGCCAATTAACCTTCAAACTGTACATCTTTGGAATGTGGGAGGAAACCAGAGCACCTGGAAAAAACCCACAGTCACATGGAGAACGTACAAACTCCGTATAGACACCACCTGTATTCATGTCATTCTCCACAGTAAAAACAGAGGAGACATATTCATTGAGGACCTTACCCATCTTCTGTGTCCCGTACATGATGACCATGTTGGTTTCTGAGGGGCCTCATTCTCTCTTTCTTTTCCCTTAATATACTTATCAAATCTCTCTGCATTCTCATTTTGCCAGAGCAACCTCGTGCCTTATTTTTGCCATCCTGATTTTCTTCACTGTTGACAATAATGCAGGTAGTATCGTAGACATTGAAGATGGTTATTAACAATGACAGCAGAATCTTGACCCGCTGGGCAAGTGTTCTGAAGAGTGGCTAATGGAGTTTAATGCAGGTAAGTGTGTGGTTAAAAAAGTTGGTGCCATAGACTTGCCTGCTGCTGCTGGTCTTCTCTGACAGTAATTTCCCAATCCCCATCCCTCTACCCCAACAGCATCCAAAAGAGTGTACTTGTTTGTTAAGGGGAATGGTGCGAGAGATTGGCATGAGTCCAGGTTAATTTTGGTAACAAGAAAGGTCTCTGAAAGTGCAGTTACGGTCAAGGTGGTAAAGAAGACATATGGCACACACATTGAATACAAGAGTTGGAACTGTGCTCCATCTACAGTGGTGACCTTGAGCTTCCAGTTTCCTGTTGTTTTAATTGACCCATTTCCACTCTGACCTATCTATCTCTGTCCTGCACAGTCAGAACAGGCAACAACTCTCATTTTTCATCTCGGCATGTTTGTAACGGTGGCTCAGCGGTAGAGTTGCTGCCTTACAGTGAATGCAGCGCCAGAGACCCGGGTTCGATCCCGACTACGGGAGCTGTCTGTACAGAGTTTGTACATTCTCCCCATGACCTGCGCTGGTTTTCCCCAAGATCTTTGGTTTCCTCCAATACTCCCAGACGTACAGGTTTGTAGGTTAATTGGCTTGCTCAATGTAAAAGTGGGTGTAGGGTGGTGTTAATGTGTGGGGATGGCTGGTCGGCGCGGACCCGGTGGGCCAAAGGGCGTTTCCGCGCTGTATCTCTAAAATAAAGCTAAACTAAACTAAACCTGCAGGACTGAAAATGTAATTCTCTATCTTTAGATCAAGTTCAAGTTCAAGTTCAAGAGAGTTTATTGTCATGTGTCCCTGTATAGGACAATTAAATGTTTGCTTTGCTTCAGCACACAGAACATAGTAGGCATTTACTACAAAACAGATAAGCGTGTCCATATACCATAATATAAATATATACACACATGAATAAATAAACTGATAAAGTGCAAATAACAGATAATGGGTTATTAATAATCAGTTTTGTCCGAGCCAAGTTTAATAGCCCGATGGCTGTGGGGAAGTAGCTATTCCTGAACCTGGTTGTTGCAGTCTTCAGGCTCCTGTACCTTCTACCTGAAGGTAGCAGGGAGATGAGTGTGTGGCCAGGATGGTATGGGTCTTTGATGATACTGCCAGCCTTTTTGAAGAAGCGACTGCGATAAATCCCCTCGATGGAAGGAAGGTCAGAGCTGATGATGGACTGGGCAGCGTTTACTACTTTCTGAAGTCTTTTCCCCTCCAGGGCGCTCAAGTTGCCAAACCAAGCCACGATGCAACCGGTCAGCATACTCTCTACTGTGCACCTGTAGAAGTTAGAGAGAGTCCTCCTTGACAAACCGACTCTCCGTAATCTTCTCAGGAAGTAGAGGCGCTGATGAGCTTTCTTGATAATTGC
Source organism: Leucoraja erinaceus (assembly GCF_028641065.1). Taxonomy (NCBI): domain Eukaryota; kingdom Metazoa; phylum Chordata; class Chondrichthyes; order Rajiformes; family Rajidae; genus Leucoraja; species Leucoraja erinaceus. The sequence continues at coordinate 106,857,217 of NC_073377.1, read as the reverse complement.
ATCAGTATTCTCAGACCAGGAAAGATCTTCAGAGATATGCACGCCCAAGAATTTGAAGCTCTTGACCCTTTCAACCATCGACACGTTGATATAAATGGGGCTGTGGGTCCCCCTCCTACTCCTTCCAAAGTCCACAATCAGTTCCTTAGTTTTGCTGGTGTTGAGGGCCAGGTTATTGCGCTGGCACCATATGGACAGTTGCTCGATCTCTCTTCTATACTCTGACTCATGCCCATCAGTGATACGTCCCACCACAGTGGTGTCGTCAGCGAACTTGATGATGGAGTTCGCACTGTGACTGGCTACACAGTCATGAGTATAGAGTAAGTACAGCAGGGGACTGAGCAAGCAGCCTTGAGGTGCTCCTGTGCTGATTGTTATCGAGGCTGACACATTTCCACCAATACGAACCGACTGTGGTCTGTGAATGAGGAAGTCGAGGATCCAATTGCAGAGGGATGCGCAGAGACCCAGTTCTACGAGTTTGGTAACCAGCTTGGAGGGGATGATTGTGTTAAATGCCGAGCTGTAATCAATGAATAACAGCCTGACATACGAGTTTTTGTTGTCCAAGTGGTCCAGAGCTGAGTGGAGGGCCAGCGAGATCGCATCCACCGTCGATCTGTTGTGGCGGTATGCGAACTGCAGTGGGTCCAGGTTTTTGTCGAGGTAGGAGTTGATTTGCTCCATGATCAACCTCTCAAAGCACTTCATCACTACCAGCATTAGTGCCACTGGTCGATAGTCATTGAGGCATGACACCTTACTCTTCTTGGGCACTGGTATAATTGATGCCCTTTTAAAGCAGATGGGGACCTCAGACCTCAGAAGGGAGAGGTTGAAAATGTCCGTAAAAACTCCTGCCAGTTGGTCCGCATAGGTTTTTAGAACACGACCGGGTATACCATCAGGTCCAGGTGCTTTTCGGGGGTTCACCCCTCTGAAGGATTTCCTGACGTCAGCCTCTGTGACTCAGACTGATATACCATTACAGCTAATAGGGGTTCAGGAAGGCACATCAGTATTCTTAGATAATGTACTATTTCTTCGCATTTGTTTCAGGATTTTTGTTGCTGCTCGTTTTTTTTCCCTTTCATTTGGTCTGCTGAGCATGTAATTGCCAGCAACACATTACATCCAGGAGATTAACTGCCCATGTAATGACTACGTTATTTCACCCTGTGATAAACATTCTCTTTGTTCCACGCACTGCCCACCCCCACCTTCTCTACTCCTTGGACTAACATGTTGTCTCTTTTTCTCAGTTTACATAAAGGGTTTTCCTCCTGAAATGTTAATTCCTTCTCCTTCTTCAGGTACTGAAGACGTTTTCCAGATTTGTTTGTTTTCTATTCATGTGTTTTTTTAAATTTTCAATAAACATTGTTCTTTTGTTGGTTTTCCCAGGTCTAAGAATCAGTAAAAAATTGAGAGAAATCTGCTGTGGAGCCTGAGCTGTCAATCCTATAGGAAAGTATGACTCAGTGACACATAGTGAATTATAGTGAAAGATCTGAAGAAAGGTCTCGACCCGAAACATCACCTATTCCTTCTTTCCAGAGATGCTGCCTGCCCCGCTCAGTTACTCCAGCTTTTTGTGTCTATCTTAGGTTTAAACCAGCATCTGCAGTTCCTTCCTACACTATAGGAAAGTTGATTTGTTCAGTTGACATCAAGCAGAAAATCACTCCCATGTACTGCATATACTGTATATAGTCATCAGTGTCACATACGCTGTTGTTCTTTGTGAGTGTTGGAGGAAATTTTGTGTTTTACCAATACCCTGAATTTGGCTTTCACTTGGGTCACAATTGACTTCTTAATTACGGCTCAGGTCAGAACAGACACTAAGAACATGGTTTTCAAACAAGTCGATTAATTCAAGGTAATAATAATATGCACAGGGAAACACTCTGAGAGAACCCAAAGTGTTTCAATGATTCAAAGCACCCACACCATTTTAAATTCTCGAAATCAATGATTACATGTGAATTGTACACTTTTGAAATAATTCATCATTGATCAATGTCTGTCGCCTTTCATCCTTGTTTTTTTCCCCAGAGTTATCTTTAAACTTCTATTTTCCCACCACCGAGAAAAACCATACTCCCATTTGTCTAACAAATGGGTGTAATAAAATATACCCTTATTTCTTGATCATTTTTATTGCCCTCAGCCTGGTTTACAACCTCAAATATTTGTTTTTACTTCATGCTATACTTTAGAATCTAAACACTTTCTAAATCTATTTATTGTCTCTTCTAACATGATCCTTAAGTTCTCTTTACTATGTTGGACTATTTTCCCATCATTCTTCCCTGGTATGTAAGTTCTTGGGTTAAACATATTTCAAATTTTTCTTATACTTTTCAGAACGTCCTACATCAGTGAGTGATACATTTTATTTTGCTTTAAAGCAGATATTGCAATGTTTTCCTGGGCATAAATTATCAAGAGTAGAAACGACTCTGCAAAAAAGTGATAGCCCTAGACTAAGTTGTAACAAGATCAAGATATGTATTGCTGGAACTAGTTTTAATTCACTGCTCTAGCCCTGAGCTTGCATCATTTTCTACTTTATCTATTGCTTCCCCTCATGCTATCTTCAAACTTGTTTCACCCATTCCACACAAGTCTTGCTCACTCAACTATAATCCAACATCAGTTCCCCTCTGGCTTTCACATTAGCTGAAATTGCTAATGGTTAAGAACATAGGAATTGTAAGTAAGAGAGGGCTATAATTGAGCCTGTTGTGCCATTCCATTAGATTATGGTAAATCCTATACATCAAGTCGACTTTTCCATGTGATCCCCACATCCCTTGACATCCTTCGATTTCAAATATCTCTAATTCTCAGCTTTGAATAAACCAAACAACTGAGAACTCCGTGGGATGTGGAATTCCAATGATTTACAATTCTCTGAATAAATGAATTGATCCTCATCTGAGTTGTCTGTCCCATGGCTAAAATCATTGATTCAATGTTCTGCAGCATTAGGAAGGTGCCTTTATCTTGTAAATCCCATTAAGGATGTTTGTTTGAAAGCACATGTTACTGAAATTAAATTAGTTTAGAGATACAGCGGGGAAACAAGACTTCAGTGCAAAAATATACCATTACAAAACAAGTCAATAGTTGATCAAGTGATTGCCTGCAGTATTCCATTGTCAGAGTAAGATTAGGGCTACACTGCCTCATTCGCATCCTCCAGGGACCCAGCAACACTTTCCAGATAATTCATGTGCACCTCCTCTAGTTTTGTTTAGTTTGGAGATACAGAGCAGAAACAGGCCCTTCAGCACACCGAGTGCATGCTGACCAGCGATCCCTACACACTAACACAGTCCTGCACACACTAATTTAGAATTTTACCAAGCCAATTAGCCTACAAACCTGCAAGTCATCTGGGACAAAACGGGAGCACCCAGGATAAACCCACGCAGATCACAGTGAGGATGTACAAACTCTGTACAGACAACACTCATAGTCAGGATCGAATCCGGGCCTCTGACGCTGTAAGGCAGCAACTCTACCGCTGCACCACCATGCCGCCTGAAATTTCCGGCACCAGAATTTCCAAAATTCCATGAGAATATGTCAACTTTCAACAATCTCTCCTTGGGGAGAATCCCCTCCCCCACATTCTCTCAGCCACTGAACCGTCTTTTAAAATCCATGCTTTCAAATTCCTGGCTGGCTTCTCCCATCCCTACCTCGTTAATCTTCTCCAGTCACATGCCCTACTGAGGTGTCTCGGTTTTCTCACTTTTATATGTTTCACTGTTGATGGTACCTTCAACTACACAGGCATCATGCCTTGAAATTCCTTCCCCATGTTTCTTTCTCTGTCAAAGTTGCTTTCTTTTTTTGAGACTCCTCATAATCTATTTTTATCGAAACTTTCATTGATCTCCCTTTATATATCCTTGTCTGTCTCTTTACTGTTTATATATATTTTTTATAATGCTCCTGTGAAGTATCTTGGAATATATTGGTATGTAGAAAATTGTCTGGAAATATAGGTTGTTGTTAGCTGGAGGGCCAGCCAGCCAGGCAAGTGCTTACTTAGTTAGTTTGTGGTCATTTTTAGTTTATTAATCAATCTTTAGCTACTTTATGTATCTTTACACATGTGACAAAACACTCCTAACAAATTACCAACAGGGTCATAACATTTTAGTGCAATAAGGTTTATTAAGCAAGAAGATTTACATTTTAATTGTAAGGTTCGATCCACAAAAATGTGCTGTGGGTCACAAGCAGCCAACTTACGATGGTTTATTGTATTTTTTTGTACTGCCATACTTAAGTTATTCATTAGCTTGAATTGCACAATGCATGTACAGGAAGAAGAAAGATTTGTATTTATATATCTGTTTCATCTCAAGGTGCCTATAAAATAATGAGATATGGTTGTCAGTAAGCACCTTCTCCCAAGGTGGAAATGTCAATTATTGTAGAGCATAAGTTTAAGATGAGAGGGGCAAAACTTAAATGTGATGTGCGGGACATGGTTTTTGCACAGAGAGTGGTGGGTGCCTTGAGTGCGCTGCCAGGGGATGTGATGGAGGCAGATGCAATAGTGGCATTTAAGAAGATTAAGAAGACTCCCACATACACAAACACACAGACACATAGACCCGCACACCGACACACACACACATACAGACTCACACATACAGGCTCTCTCACACTTATCTCTATATCTCTCACACACACACACACACACACACACACACACACACACACACACACACACACACACACACACACACACACACACACACACACACACACACACACACACACACACACACACAGGCTCTCTCACACTTATCTCTATATCTCTCTCCCTCTCACACACACTCACACACACTCACAGACACACATACAGACTCACACATACAGGCTCTCTCACACTTATCTCTATATCTCTCTGAGAGAGATCTCTAAAGCTGCGCTACCACAGAACCCGCTAAATAGCCCGCCGCACGGAACGTGTTAAGAACGTGTGAACGTGCGAACAAGATAAAATCTCGTGGCGGGCCGGATGTGGTCCACGGGCCATAGTTTGGAGATCCCTGCCTTAAAGCAATGCCATCTCGTATTTAATATTTCCACCCCAGATCTTCCCGTAACCTCTGGTGTTCCAGAGAAAATAATCCAAGTTTGTCTAACAATAGCCAATAGACAATAGGTCAGGAGTAGGCCATTCGGCCCTTCGAGCCAGCATCGTCATTCGCTGTGATCATGGCTGATCATCCGCAATCCACTTTCCTGCCTTCTCCCCATATCCCTTGACTCCGTTATCTTTAAGAGCTCTATCTAACTCTCTCTTGAAAGCCTCCAGAGAATTGGCCTTCACTGCCGCCTGAGGCAGAGAATTCCACAGATTCACAACTTTCTGGTTGAAAAACCTGTCCTCGTAGCTAGTACCCTCTAATTCAGGCATCATTCTCGCAAATCTCATCTGCAAACCTTTCCAAAACCCCCACATCCTTCCTGTATTCGGGCAACCAGAACTACATGCAATACTCCAAATGCAGTTTAACTATAGTCCTCTGAACCTGCATCATGACTTCCTGACTTATATTCAATTCCTCGATCAATGAAGGCAAGAATATCATATGCCTTCTTTACTTTCAAGGAGTTATGAATTTTCAGCCCAACTTTCCCATGCTGACCAACATGCCCCATCTATACTAGTCCCACATGCCTGCTTTTGGACCATATCCTTCTAAACATATCCTATCCATGTAGTTGTCCAAATGATTTTTAAACGTCTCGATAGTACCTGTCTCCACTAGCTCCTCTAGCAGCTCATTCCATACACCAATCATCCTTTGTGTAAAACATCTGCCCCTCATGTCCCAATTAAATCTTTCCCTTAAACCTGTCCGCTTGTTTCTTGATTCCCCTACTCTTCTATTCTTGGTAAAAGACTGTGCATTTACATTATCTATTCCTCTCATGATCTTATAAACCTCTTTAAGATTACTCTCCACCCTTCTGTGCTCCAAGGAAAATTGTCCAGGCTTGCTAAACCTCTCCCCAGAGCTTAAGCCCTGGAGACCTGGCAATGTCCTTGTAAATCTTCACTGCACCCTCTTCAGCTTGACAGCATCTTTCACGGCACCCAAACCTGAACACAATACTCGAAATGTGGCCTCACCAATGCCTTATATAACTGCAACATGATCTCCTAACTTCTGCACTCAATATTCAAACTAATGACCAATGTGCCAAACACTTTTTTGACCAGCCTATCTACATGTGATGCCACTTTCAAGGAACTATATACCTGCACTCCTAGATCCCACTGCTCTACAACACTGTCCAGAGACCTGCCATTTACTGTGCAAGTCTTGCCCTGGTTAGATTTCCCAAAGTGCAACGCCTTCACACGTATCTGTATTAAACCACATTAACCATTCCTTAGCCCACCTACCCAACTAATTAAGTTCCTGCTCTAATGTTTGTCAACCATCTTCGATATCTACAATGCCAGCTACTTTATTGTCATTTGCAACCTTACTAATCATGCCTTGTACGTTCTCATCCAAAATATTGATATAGATGGCAAACAGTAATGGGCCCAGCATCGAACCCTAAGGCACATGATCTAACCTTCCAGAGCAGCCTATCATGCAGAACCCTTGCAACATGCCTTGCTGAAGTCCATTTATACAATGTCTACAGCTCTGCCCTCATCAACCTTTTTGGTTACATATTCAAAAAACTCAGATACGTGATGTATGATCTCCCATATATATGTAAAACTGTGCTGATTTCCTTAATCTGCCCTGGTGGATCTAAACGCATGTATATCCTATCCCTCAGAATACTCTTCCAGCCACAGATGTTAGATCCACCGATGTTAGATGTTAGATCCACTGGCCTGCAGTTCCTTGCAGCCCATCTTAATAGAGGCACAACATTTGCCTCTCTCCAGTCATCCGTCACCTCACCAGTATCCAACGGTGACTCATAAATCTCAGCGAGAGTGCCTGCAATTTATTCTCTAGCTTCCCGCAGTGTCCTCGGATATATCTGATCTGGCCCATAAGATTTGTCGAACTTAATACACATTAGCAGCTTCAGCACCTCCTCGACCGATATATGGCCCTCAAGACACTTCCATTCCATTTGTCCCAAGTTCCCCTGTCTTCATGTCTTTCTCCATGTTAAAAATGGAGGAGAAAAACGAATTGACGACCTTGTCCATCTCCAGTGGTTCCACACAGAATTGACCACTTTCATACCCGAAGGGCCCCATTTTCTCTCTGGCTACCCTTTTTTCTTTGGTGTACATAAAATCTCTTGGGATTATCCTGCGTACTATCTGCTAGAGCTATTTCCTGCCACATTTTTGCCCTTCTGATTTCCTTCTATAGCGCATCCTTAGTTCCTGAAACTTTCCAGGGATACACTTGATCCCAGCTGCCTATACATGGCCCATGCCTCCTTCTAATTCTTGTCCAGAGCCTCAATTTCTCTTGTCAACTAAACTTCCTTATGCTGACCTGCTTCGCCTTTGACTCTAACAGGAACATGCATGCCCTGAACTCTTACCAGGATTTTAAAACTTTCTACCTTTAAAAATATTTTATTTTCCAGACATTCCTGCTCCTACAAACAACCTGCTCCAATCCTCTTGAGCGAGATCCTGTCTAATACCTTCAAATTTGGCATTGTCCCAATTTAGAATTATAACCCTATCTTTATCCAAAACTATCTGAAATCTAGCTGATGTTGCCAACTTGAGGCAGTGGCACAAGTAGGTACTTTTGATGGCAGGATGGGCCAAGTCCATGATGGACCGGCATGAGTCTATCACTCCCTGTACTCTCTTGCAGTCCTGTGCGTTAAAATTATTGTACCAGCCCATGATGAAACCAGTCACAATACTCTCTGCCCTGCATCTGTAGATGCTTTTCAGAAATAATATTGACATAGAAAAATACCTCGTATCTATGTTACTAAGGTGAATAACCATAGATCACATTATCTAACACCACTATAGAGGCATTGAGGAATAGCAAAATGAATGTAGGAAGGAACTGCAGATGCTGGTTTAACAGAAAGATAGACAAAAAAAGCTGAAACCAAAACATCACCTATTCCTTTTCTCCACAGATGCTTTCTGACCAACTGAGTTAGGGGCCTGTCCCACTTAGGTGATTTTTCAGGCGACTGCCGGCAACTCTCAAGTTGCCGGCAGTCGCCTGGAAACCCGGCAACTGGGACGGCGACTGTCAGAGTGGAACACATACACACACACACATCGCTTCCTTCACCAGCCCGTTATGCAAGCAGGGGACAGGGCAAGCGGAGGGAGCGCTGTCTGAGTGAAATACACACGGTGCAAAGTCAAGGTGATACTGCGATGAACAGGAAGGTTGGGGCTCTAATTAAGACGGCTAAAGCACAGTGTACGGTAAGTCCTTTAAAAGAGAGGGTGAGAGCGGGGGGAGAAGGGGGGAGAAGGAGTGGAGACAATGTTTAAGAAGTCAGAGATACACGGCTGCGAAGCTCGGCGGCCATTTAACATTACCGATCAGTTATTCTTGCTTCTGAAATCTACAGATTACGTTTTTGTTTCCCAACGAGCCAATGAAATTCACCAGTCATCACCGGCTGCAACATACGAGAACCTATGAGAACCTTCAACCTCCTGGCAACCCACTAGGACCTCCTGGCGACCCACTTACGGCACGAGAATTCTCGCTACTCTCAATGGCGGCTTCATTCTAGTCGCCACTAATTTTTCAGCATGTTGAAAAATTCGCGGCGACCATAATGAGGCCGCGACTAGTTCCCAGAATGCGGGAACTTCTCACGACCATTAAGGTGACTCCCCGGCAATCACCCACGAATATGTGGCAACCAAGTGGTGACTGCATAGTCTCCTGCTGTCCCCTAAAAAGTCGCCTAAGTGGGACAGGCCCATAAGTCCAGCTTTTTGCGTCTATTAGGGAATTGCAAGATATTGACCCAGTGCTTCCCTTAGTAGGTGGTGAGTGAATGTTGTGATCTTCCCTCTGCTCTGGACATGTACAAATGTAAGGGTGACAATTCAGACAAGAGGTTCACTATCAGGGAAATGCCATATTTCCTGCATAACTCGCATCTTAAGAACAAATTTATTTTAATGATCATAAAATTTTATCAGAATGGGAGGGGGAGTTGAAGTGCTGAGCCACCGGGAGATCAGGTAGGTTATTGTGGATCGAGCGGAGTTGTTCGGCAAAACGATCGCCAAGCCTACGCTTGGTCTCACCGATGTAGTTCAGCTGACATCAAGAGCAGCGGATGCAATAGATGAGGTTGGAGGAGGTGCAGGTGAACCTCTGTCGCATCTGGAACGACTGCTTGGGTCCTTGAATGGAGTCGAGGTGGAGGTAAAACGACAAGTGTAGCATTTCTTGCGGCTGCAGGGGAAAGTGCCCGGGGAGGGGGTGGTACGGGTGGGAAGGGAAGAATTGACCAGGGAGTTACGGAGGGAGCGGTCTTTGTGGAAAGCAGACAGGGGGAGATGGGAAGATGTAGCGAGTGGGGGGGGGTCACGTTGGAGGTGGCGAAAATGATGGAGGGCTATTTGTTGTATGTGACGGCTAGTAGGGTGGAAGGTGAGGACTAGGGGGACTCTGCCCTTCTTACGAGTGGGGGGATGGGGAGAGAGAGCAGTGTTACGGGGTATTGAAGAAACCCTGGTGAGAGCCTCATCTATAGTAGGGGAACCCCCGTTTCCTGAAGAATGAGGGCATCTCCGATGCCCTAGTGTGGAACACCTCATCCTGGGAGCAGATGCGGCGTAGACGGAGGAAGTGGGAGTAGGGGATGGAGTCCTTACATGAAGCAGGGTGGGAAGAAGTGTAGTCTAGATAGCCATGGGAGTCAGTGGATGTCGGTCAGAAGTCTATCACCTGAGATGGAGATAGTGAGGTCAAGAAATGGTAGGGAAATGTCGGAAATGGTCCAGGTGTATTTGAGTGCTGGATGGAAGTTGGTGGTGAAATGGATGAAGTCAGTCAGTTGTGTGCGGGTGCAGGAGGTGGCACCAATGCAGTCATCGATGTAGCGGAGGTAGAGGACGGGGATGGGGCCCTGGTACGTCTCGAGCAAGGATTGTTCGACGTACCCTACAAATTGGCAGGTATAGCTAGGGTCCATGCGCGTGCCCATAGCTATGCCTTGTATTTGCAGGAAATGCGTGGAGTCAAACAAAGAGTTATTAATGGTAAGGATCAGCTCCGCTAGGCGGAAGAGAATATCTGTAGACAGGGATTGGTTGGTTCTCCGGTCGAGGAAGAAACAGAGGGCTTTGAGACCCTCCTGGTGGGGGATGGAGGTGTAGAGTGACTGGACGTCCATGGTGAAGATGAGGGGATGGGGGCCTAGAGAACGGAATTCTCGGAGACGACGGAGAGTGTCTGAGGTGTCTTGAACATAGGTCGGGAGGGATTTAACCGAGGGGGATAGGATGGAGTCGAGGTATGTGGAAATAAGTTCGGTAGGGCACGAACAGGCAGGGACAATAGGTCTGCCAGGACAGCCAGGTTTGTGGATTTCGGGGAGAAGGTAAAAAAGGGCCATACGGGGCTGGGAAACTATGAGGTTGGAGGGGGGGGGGGGGGGGGGGGGGGCAGGGAGCCGGAGTTGATGGTGATGGTGCACGAGATAGTGGCCCGGTGCTCGTCTGTGAGGTCATGGTCCAGGGATAAGTAGGAGGAGGAGTCTGAGAGTTGGCGTGTGGCCTCAGCCTTGTAGAGATCAACGCGCCAAACTACCATGGCACCTCCCTTGTCGGCGGGAGTAGTTTATTATGTTTGTTTATTATGAAAGAAAGAGGACAAAGTAACCCGGTGCATATTGGAGGAACAGTAATCATATTTCGCACGGGCAGCTTACATCCGAGTGGCATGTATATTGATTTATCTAATTTCAAGTAACCCTTGCTTTCCTTCTCTCTCCGACCCTTCCCAATCCTAGTTCTGCGACTAGTTTCACTATCCTCCTGATTACATTTTATTGATTGTATGCCTTGTTGTCTCCTTCCCCTCAGCTAACAACGAACTATTCTACATTTTTCTTGAGCATCGTCCCCTTTGATCTGTCATTTTCACACCTGACCCTTCCATATCCTTATGTCTCCCTCTTCCCTGAAGAAGGGTCTTGACTCAAAACGCCACCCATTTCTTCTCTCCAAAGCTTCCTGTCCCTCTGAATTACTTCAGCATTTTGTGTCTATCTTCAGTATTAATCTAGTTGCAACCTAGTTGTAAACTAGTTGACTGGTCTATCGGAAGTTATATTAATGTCGGAGTAGTTGTGGAAAATGTACAAATATTCAAAAAATGTTGAAGCTGGACACCAAACCTCAAGAGCAATGGATTAACTTTATTGGGGCTGGAGGGATTGCTTGGTGAATTATGGGCCTGTCCCACTTACGCGATTTTTTAGGTAACTACAGGCAACTAGTTTGTCGCCACATTTTCACTGGTGGTCGCCGAGAGTAGTCTCCTCAGTCGTGCAAAAAATCGTAGCATCTTTCTGGTCGCCGCTAAATTTTCAACATGTTGAAACAGTTTTGGCGACAGTGGGTTGATGCCAATGAGCGTAGCTTGACTTCTCCTGACGTAGGTGCTGTCGTAGGTTGTCGCCAGGATGACGTAGGTTGTCGCCAGGATGACGAAGGTTGTTGCCGGTTTTTTCAGCGACCTGCTCCGACTATGACGGTCGCCGGCAGTTGTCTAAAAACCCTCTCATTTGTCTAATGTAAAAGTAGTGACTACAGGAGGCAAAGATATTTGGAATTTGGTTAATGATTGTTAATGGTCTGTTATTAATTAGTCAACACCAAACTTGGAAAGAGGTCATGGAATCTTCAATGGTGAAAAGCCTTGGCAAACACTGGTTCAAACATCAAAGGATCCTTTTATCTGACAAGTAAGCTACGCTTGGAATGTCAGGTTTCCAAATGTATACTTTATAAAGATTTCAGATGCTTGTTTTGAATGTTGAAACAGCTGTGGACCAGTCTTTTGTCAAGAATTATGCCAGAAACAAGAATGAAAAAAGCCTGCATGTGGTGACATTGCTGTCACCAGCTACATTCGAGAAGTTTAGGCACTTCCAACATTAACATGCATGCAAGCGACCAAGATTGACCAAGCTTCTCACCGTCTTTCCTGGAGTAATTGCGCTGCTTTTACTGGGAAAGTAGTTGCAAGTTATTTGTTTTGTTTTATAAGTAGCTTTAATCAGTGAGCAATTAGACTTTGTTTTTGCTCTGAGTCCTGTTCTACACCACAGCCCATGACATCGTCAGTTCATTGGGTGATCAACATTTTACCAGGATCTGACTAATTTAAGAGGAGGCAAAGATTGGAAATGCCAAGACGTGCTACAGGAGATTATTCAGAGCAAGAGACTGTTGAGATTGGATTGAGATCTGGGATTGGAAAAGAGTTTTGCCTTCAAACTCCAGAAAAGAGAGTGGGTCAGGGAGAGGCACAGCCAACATAGCTCTGAAGTGGGTAGGAGTTGTCGAGGGAAATGAGCGTGGAGCCAAGCCAGGCTTGTGGCTGGAGACAATATGCATGGCACAGTGGTGCAGCGGTAGAGTTGCGGCCAGCGCCAGAGACCCGGGTTCGATCCTGACTATGGGTACTGTCTGTATGGAGTATGTGCATTCTCCCTGTGACCATGTTTTTTCCAGGTGCTTTTGTTTCCTCCCACACTCCAAAGATGTACAGGTTTGTAGGTTAATTGGCTTTGGTAAAAAAATTGTAAATTGTCCCTGTGTACGGGGTGATCGCTGGTCAGTGTGGACTCGGTGGGCTAAAGGGCCTGTTTCTGCACTGTATCTCTAAAGTAAAGCACCACACTGAAACAGGCAGGGAAGTACATCTCCATTGATTTTAATGGGGGGTGCAAGCTGCTTGGATTTAATGCCAGTGTAAGTAATTATGTACTTTTAAATTGTTTGTCTATGTATATATTTTTTAAATGGTTAAAAATGATATTTGAGTCTTTAAATCCTACAGCAGAAAAACAAACCCCCTCAACCAGCCTCGCAGGTATCCATTAATCCCAGTTATCCATTAAGCCCAGTTATTCTCCCCACATTCCCCTCATTTACCACCAGATTTTACCATTCACCCACACACCAGGGACAGTTTTCAGTAGCCAATTAGCCAACCCACTCGGAAATTTTTAGGACGAAGGAGGAAACCAGAGGACTCAGGAGATCCATGTGTGGCCACAGGGAGAATGTGCAAATTTCATGCTGGCAGCACCAGAGGTCAGGGTTGAACCCGTCACTGCAGCTGTAAGGCAGTGGCTCGACTTATGTGGCCTGCTGTTTCTTGTTTTTTTTCTTAAAATTGTCAATAATTTGTCAGACACACAATAGTATTGTAATACTCTCTAATGTTTCAGATGGTGTCAACAGCCTGTTCTGTTGGTAGGACTAATTCACCATTGTTATTCCTTCCCTGGTGTGATGGGGGTTACACGGTGAAGGCTGTATTTCAGTTTAGAACCTGTTGGGACATTGGTGGTTCTAGTCAGCTGTGTGATATGAAAAAATAAGCTTGCAATTTGTTTAAAGGCCAGTGGTGAGCACAGGGTAACCACAACCCCAGCTAAATAGACCACTTAAGTAAAAAAGAAATAGAAGCAGGAGCCAGGCATTGGACTCCTTTTGTGTCTGCTCCGTCATTTAATAAAAATATGGCTGAACATTTACCACAGCATCACATTCTTGCACTAACCCCACATCCCTTGAGTCCCCTAATATCTAAAAATCTATTGATCTCTGCTTTAAATACATTCAGCTACTGAGCCTCCACAGCATTTTTGGGCGGAGAATTGCAAAGTTTTACTGGCTTCTGCGTAAAGAAATTTCTTCCCATCTCAGTCCTAAATAGTTAACCCATTTTGATATTGTAACCCCAAGTTTAGAAAAGGGACAACTTAAACTGTATCTACCCTTTCAGGTCCTATAAATATTTCAAAGGTTTCCATGACAACAGCTCTCAACAAGTCTCAATCTCCCCTGACAAGGCAAACCTTCCTTCCCAGAAATCAGCACGGAGAATCTTTGCTGAGCTCCCTCCGTCACCAATATATTATTTTGATGCATCTATAAAATTCAACATTATCTTGTTCCAAGATAAAACTTATAACAAATATTCATTTTTAATGTCACTGTTCTATTATCTTCCACAATCTGGTCATTTAGGTTAGTTTAGAGAAACAGCATGGAAACAGGTCCTGTGGCCACCAAGTCCGCTCTGACTATTGATCATCCGTTTACACTAGTTCTATGTTATCCCACTTTCACATCCACTCCCTTTACACCTGAGGCAATTTACAGAAGCCAATTAACATATAAACACACATGCCTTTGGTATGTGGGAGGAAACAGGAGCACCTGGAGGAAACCCACGTGGTCACAGGGAGAACATGCAAACTCCACACAGCCAGCACCCAAGGTCAAGATTGAACCCAGGTCTCTGCCGCTATGTGACAGCCCCTGCATCATTGGGCCACCGTCAGTTAATTCTAAGATATAAAATGTTGTTAAATAAAAAGCATTTCCAAAATTACTATGGATGCAAATAAAAAGGGTAAAAATCTGTACAGTGTTATAAAAATAGTTTAAATCAAATAGAAAATAACTTCCCTCAGAGCTTCTTGTTTGTGTTACTTCATGCTGAGGATTTATTAGACTTGACGTTTATGTAGTTTGAAGTATGAGGAAGGATAAATGATTGAGAACCCAGAAATACAACTTTCCTGATTAAACATCAGGAAACCCAGCTGACATGAGTTAAAAACAAAATGTTTGGAAGTCTCAACCTACTTTAAAAACTTGAGATAACCAGCCTAGTGAGAGTTGAGCGTTCACCCACTACTTTCCAAGATCACAAATATCAGCTGTGGCCGGGTCCTGTCAATTTATATTACTTAACCCAAGGGGCCCCACTATTCTTACTCGTCCCAGATTAATGTCTATTCTTATTATATAGAACATTGAATGCAGAAAGATACAGCACAGGAACAGGGCCTTTAGTCCACAATGTCTGTGCTGAATATGATGCCAAAATAAACTTATTTTATTTGCCTCCATACCATCCATATCCACGTGCCAAAGCCTCTTGAATGACACTATTATGTCTGTCTCCAGCACCACCACCAGCAGTGCATTTCAAGTGTTAAAAAACTTGCCTGTGCATTTCCTTGCTCCTTACTCCTTAAACCTCTCTAATCCTTGGCATTTCCACTGTAGGAAAAAGGTTCTGACAGTCTACCCTATTTTATATACTTCTCTCAGGTCTCCCTTCAAACTTCTGTATTCCAAAGAAAACAATCCAATTTGTCTTCCTTTCTCTGGATCTTGATTTGATGGAAATTCACCATTCCCTTGCATTTTATAATATTAGAACTATAGTGGCAAGAAAGGATTGGAAGAGTTATACAAGAGGAGGGAAGTTACGGCAGGATCAAAAGAAAGGAAATGTGACAGAAAAAGATGGTATTGGTGATGGAGCACAATGGGATCAAACATTCATCTTGAAAACCAGCTTTAAATTAGAGAGAGGGAGTCAAGGTGTATTATTGTCATGTGTCCCATATGACAATAAACCAATAATAGTCTATGTGATTCAGAGCTTATTTGAGGTTGTAATGTTTAATAACCGAATGGTTGGAGGGAACAAATTTTTCCTGAACCTGGACATTACAATTCTCAGGCTTCTGTACCTTCTTCCCAATGGAAGGGGTGAAATGAGTGTGTGGCCAGCATGGTGTGGGTCTCTGATTTCGGTGGCTGCCTTTTTGAGGCAGCGATTCCAGTAAATCCCTTTGATGGTGGGAGGTCAGAGCCGGTGATGGACTGGGCAGTGTTCACAACTTTTTCCAGACTTCTTCGCTCCTGGGCATTCAAGTTGCCGAACCAGGCCGTGATGCAACCAGTCAATATGTTCTATACTGTACACCTGTAGAAATTCAAGAGAATCTTCTCTGACGTGTGTCACCAAATTAGTGTGATTCAATATTATCTAAATGGTGGCCGATTGGGAAAGGGGGAGATGCAGCGAGACCTGGGTGTTATGGTACACCAGTCATTGAAGGTAGGCATGCAGGTGCAGCAGGCAGTAAAGAAAGCGAATGGTATGTTAGCTTTCATTGCAAAAGGATTTGAGTATAGGAGCAGAGAGGTTCTACTGCAGTTGTACAGGGTCTTGGTGAGACCACACCTGGAGTATTGCGTACAGTTTTGGTCTCCTAATCTGAGGAAGGACATTATTGCCATAGAGGGAGTGCAGAGACGGTTCACCAGACTGATTCCTGGGGTGTCAGGACTGTCTTATGAAGAAAGACTGGATAGACTTGGTTTATACTCTCTAGAATTTAGAAGATTGAGAGGGGATCTTATAGAAACTTACAAAATTCTTAAGGGGTTGGACAGGCTAGATGCAGGAAGATTGCTCCCGATGTTAGGGAAGTCCAGGACAAGGGGTCACAGCTTAAGGATAAAGGGGAAATCCTTTAAAACCGAGATGAGAAGAACTCTTTTCACACAGAGAGTGGTGAATCTCTGGAACTCTCTGCCACAGAGGGTAGTTGAGGCCAGTTCATTGGCTATATTTAAGAGGGAGTTAGATGTGGCGCTTGTGGCTAAGGGGATCAGGGGATATGGAGAGAAGGCAGGTACGGGATACTGAGTTGGATGATCAGCCATGATCATATTGAATGGAATGGTGCAGGCTCGAAGGGCCGAATGGCCTACTCCTGCACCTCATTTCTATGTTTCTATGTTTCTATGTTTCTAAGTGTCGCAGTGGCTAAAAATGAAGTCAATGGCTCGGGCTTAGATTTTGTTTTGCGGATTGAAGGCTAAAGCTTCATTCACCATTGGTTACAGTGCAGCAGGGGGGCATTCAGCCATGCAGGTCCACAGCAGCTCTCTGCCAGAGCAACTCATTCATTCCACTGCTTGGCCACTTTTCAATAATCTTGCAACCTATTTTCACCACATATTTATCAATTTCCTTACAAAGGCCACGATGGAACCAGCCTCTATGGCATTTGCAAGCCAATGCATTTCAGATTCCAAATGCTCACTGAGTTAAATAAAAATAGACTCACTCTTAATTATCTTCATCTTCACTTTATAAGGTCATAAGGCCATGAGTGATAGGAGTAGAATTAGGCAATTCAGCCCACCAAGTCTACTCCGCCATTCAATGATGGCTGATCTATCTCTCCCTCTTTATTCCATTCTCCTGCTTTCTCCCCATAACTTTTGGCACCCATTCTGATCAAAACTAGATCTATCACTGTCTTAAAATTTTCCACTGACTTGGCCTCCATAGCCTTCTGTGGCAAAGAATTCCACAATTTATATCTGTGATCTCTCTCTCTCCCCTTCCACTGAGAGTACAGTCTCCCATTATCCACTGTTTCCAGAATACTCATCATTTTATATGCTACTAAATCTCCCTTCAACTTTCTCTTTAAAGAAAATAGCCACACGCTCAATAATTTGTCCTTGTATAGATACTCATTGCAGGAATCAATGTTGTAATTCTGGGCTCTCTCAATTTCTATCACATCTTCCACAATATGGTGACCGTAGTTGAACACAATACTTCAGTTGAGGCTGGACCAGTGTTTTATAAAGGTTCAGCATAATCTCCCTGCTTTTATACTCAATGCCTCTCTGAAGGCAAAGACTACAGTATATTGTTATTATTTATTCTTTGCAACCAGCTCTGCCATTTTCAATGCCTCGTGTATCCACACCGCAGCTCCCTTTGTTCCCGCACCCCCTTTAGAACAGTATCCTTTATTCTATAGATTGACACAAAATGATAGAATAACTCAGTGGGACAGGCAGCATCTCTGGGGAGAAGGAATGGGTGACGTTTTGGGCGAGGCCCTTCTCCAGACTCTGAAGAAGACTCTAGTCCCGAAATGTCATCTTTGCCTTCTTTCCAGAGATACTGCTGTCCCACTGAGTTACTCTAGCATTTTGTGTCTATATTGGGTTTAAAGCAGCATCTGCAGTTCCTCCCTACACATCCTTTATTCTATATTGTCTCTGCTCATTTTCCTACCAAAATGCATCCCCTCACATATTCTCTAAATTAAACCTCATCTGCCATGTGTTTGCCCATTCCATTAGTCTGCTTAAATCCTGCGGAAATGTATAGTTTTCTTCATCACAGTTCACAATACTGCCTGCTGTTATTTCGGTTCCTCCACCACTGGATGTCACTCAAAGAGCCTGATAAATCAAAATCAGTGAAGGGGTCAAGAGAGGTGGAGAGAAAGAGATGGGTGTCTTCTGCTTGTGGAAACATGCGTTTCAAAATTACGTTGCTGAGGGGTATCTATTTTATCTTACATGTCCTATTAGATTAGTTCCACATGAATGCTTGTTAAGAGAAAACAGAAAACAAAACTGGCTATTTATTTTGTGTTGTATATTTGAGTAATAGTTATAGTCCGTCATTGAATTACAGAATTTTGCTATGCCAAGCAGAATATTTAGTTCATTGCACCTGTGCCAGTTTTTCATCCACAACACAACAGCATTTTCCTTAGATTATACTTTCTCATCCAAGTGAGCAGCTGTGTTTATAAATTTCTGATCAATTCTGATTTCAGACAATTCTGTATTCTTAATATGATCAAATCTTTGTGTGACGCAATTTCTGCTCATTTCACTATTTGGAATCATTTTTGTCTGTTCATTTTTCACCAACCTGTACTCCTGAACACTACTACCATACTTTTCATTAATTTCTACATCATAAATATTGCATTATTTGTAGACTTTGAAATTATGCATTTATAACCCAATTATTTATGCGTAAGAAAAAGGACAAAGTCTTCATTCTGACCCCCGGAAAACATCCAGCACTCATCAAATGCTGGAAATATGAAAGAGAAATCGAAAATGGTGGAAGGTCATCAGCAGGTCAAGAATGATCTGTGGAGAATGAAGCAGATTAAAATGAAATGGGGGAAAAAAAGACACAAAGTGCTGGAGGTCAGGCAGTATCTCATGGGAACATGGATAGGTGATGTTTCAGGTCAGAATCCTTCATCAGTCTGATGCACCTTTGGGGAAGGGCGGGGGAAGAAATCTGAGAGTGAGGAGGAGCAGGACCTAGTGCTACAATAGGAGGAGGCCATTTGGCCCTTCGAGTCAGCACCCCCATTCACTGTGATCATGGCTGATCATCCACAATCAGTATCTCCTGACTCCGCTATCTTTAAGAGCTCTATCTAACTCTCTCTTGAAAGCATCCAGAGAATTGGCCTCTACTCCTTCTGAAGCAGAGAATTCCATAGATTCACAACTCTCTGTGTGAAAAAGTTTTCCCTCATCTCCATTCTGAAGGGATTACCCCTTATTCTTAAACTGTGGCCCCTGGTTCTGGATTCGCCCAACATCGGGAACATGTTCCTGCATCTAGTAGCAATGTTACAAAATTTTGAGATTTAAAAAATCAAGTCTGCAATTTATCCCATCAGATAAAGCATAACAATAAGTTTAATTTGACATCTAATTCACTTTCATATCTCAAGTAATAAAAAAGTTATGGCCATTTTCATACTCGGAAATTAGCATCTTGTTCCCTATTGATTTTCTATGGACATAACAAAAAAGCTGTGATCGAGGACAGTCAAAAGCCCATAACCTTCTTAAAAATTAAGAGAACTGAATGAAATTTTCAGTTATCATAGATTGAACCATTCTGAAACAAATATAAAATAATCTTACTTGGAGGACCTGAAATTAAAACATAAAATTAGTTAGTTACCCAATTGTAGCTAATTTCAAACTTCAATTACTAGATCTAAACATCTATCCATTTCTTAATAAATGATTAACATTTTTAAATAGCCTAAGTGTCCAAATAATATTCACAAATAATTCACAATAAAACATGATTTTAAAATCTCATTTACATCAATTTATAGGCCAAATGGAAGGAATTTAGTGTTCAATTGCTGTAAATTAAAGTCAATTTAAATCGGCTTTCTAGTGGGTTCCTGTGAACGCGCTGGTTTAGAACGTTCACATTGCGCTGGATTTGTGCCCTCAAATGCCCAGGAAAATACTGCGGGATATAAAGAGCCCAAAATGAACTATTCGCTATAGAAAACTTTATATACAGGGTTCTTAAGAAGCTCCTTTTAATGTAAAAATAAGGTACATACCTTTAATTATTTGCTTTATAAAACCCTGGGGCTGTGAGAGGTTGCGGGTTGAGAGAGTGGTTTTTAAACTACTATAACTATTATACAAGACCATAAAAACTAATAATACCTTTTGCGACGGGGTCTTTCAGCGATTTTCCGTTAATGATTTACTAGGCTGAACATTTTCGATTGCAACAGCCTAGTAAAAATCGCGTTTTAAACCCGCCCCCTCTAAACAGCACCAAAATCACGCACACGGCCTGGGGGCAGATTCTCAACGACGATTAGATAGGTTTTGTAACATACCTACATCTAGCGTGTCCAAACCCTTAATAATCTTATATATGTCAATAAGATTCCCTCTAATCCTTCTAAATTCCAGAGTACCTTTCCCCACTGTGTCTCAGAGCTAGGCTGGGTGCCACAGACCTGACTACCACTGTCGCTCATCCCTCTCAACAGTGTCCAAAAGAGTATACCTGTTTTGAAGGGAAATGGCCACAGGGGTCTCCTGCACTCGTTGTCTTTTTGCTTTCCTTGTGTTCACCCACCTACTCTCTTCCTGTACCTTAGGCATGACCACTTCACTATAACTATCCATAACGCTCTCATTCTCCTGGATGATCCTGAGGTTGTCTCGCTGTAGCTCCATTTTCCTAAAGAGGTCAGTGAGGAGTTGTTCATGGACATAACTGTGAAATATGCCTCAGGTATCAGTCAGCACCTCAGGTCAAATACCCGAGGCCTGCTAAATGCCTGCACTCTACACCATCTTGCCAAATGGCTGTGAAGTGGAGGTTTCCTTTCAATGAATCTCCTGGATGTTGCAATAGATAGAGGCAGCCATGGGATTGATGTAGGGGCCAGAGGCGAAAGTGGGTCAATATAGCCTTACAGCAAGAAAATGGCTGATGCAGGTTAAATCAGGATGTTAGTCACACAACAGTATCAATAAGAAACGCAAGTTACTTTCATCCCTGGCCAGGCCGAATGTGAACATTGGATTAAGCATGATCCAGTCAATTACCTTTGATCAATACAGTCATTTCTTACAGTCCTTCAATTTCCCAATCCTACACCTCACCCTGTCTTTTTCTCTGCTTTTTAAGTCAATTGAACTGACTTTCAGGCAAAGGACAAAGCACAGCAGATATTCTACATTGTGAGATTAAAGCAAGTGGCAAAGTATGATTTTCTATCCTAATTTGTCTTTAAACCATTTTCTATCCGAAAAAAAATACTGCTCATTAGAGATCTGAAAAAGTGCTTTATAGACTACGATTTATGTCATTTTCATAATACCTTTTTCAATTGCGATGCCAAAGTAACTTTATCTATAATGATTTAAGTGTTAAAACCTTTGTTCCTGGTCAAGGAATTCTATCTTTCAATTGATTCACTTTGCACTTTAATTTTTCTTTGCATAAGAAGTCCTCATTTTCTCTTGGATCCCAATATTACCACATGATAATTCTATTTGTAATGTTATTTTTTTCCTTGTTGGTCAGGTATGAGATTTCTAGTGACAGTAGTCTGGGAATCTTAAGCATGTCAAGGCTCTGCCTGTCTCAATTGCTCTCATGGCAACGTGTTGAATCAGATTAGCCGGACAAGTGGAAAGCAGCAATTTGGAGTAATAGTTGAAATCTGCCATTGTTATGTGCTAAACTAGAAAGATTTTCACCAATACATAATCTTTATAAGATATTCTGCTGCTTTTGTGAATAATAAACTGACTAGTCGCTCATGTTAGTATATAATAAAACTATTTTGTTGAATTTACTATCAAATCTCAGTGACCATGCAAAACATACCACAATCGCATTAAGTTAATAGGCATCCTTTCAGCCTCTGTGCTTCAGACCTGGTAAATAATTGATTACAAACTGTATAATGTACTCCTTAGAGCCGTCCTGTTTTGTTTAATGCCGTTGTGTGAATTTTAATGGTCCTGGTATATGATTTTAGATAAAATGGACTATAGTGGGATTTAGTAGCATGCAGTCTGCATGTGAATGAAACCGTCAGCGGGCATTGTTACTGCCTTTGAGACTATTCATTTCATTTCCTGACACGGCTATTAGCTGTCTGGAATAGTCAACAAAATTAGGTTTTGAACTGTTTCCCATTGCGTTAAGCCACAAACAAATATGGAGTAGGTAATTAGGAAATGGAAAACTGCAGAGCTTCACAGAACAGTGCTTTGCAAAAAACAGACCTTTTGGTTGTGATTTTTGACTGAGGTAGCATCAGCAGAAGCAAAATGATATGCACGCAGTAATTTTATATATAGGCTTATAATAGGTAGTCAGCATTCCTGTCCGAAGTGGGCTCCAGATGCATCATTGTATGAACATCTGACATCCAATGACATGGTTAAATGTAAGTCCATTTTTACCCAAAATATATGGGTGTTCTCTGGATACTAGACTCATTCAATAGTCCTGACTTGCACTGACTGCTATCTACCAGCTGAACGTATTATGTAAAATGTGAATGTGCTGAAGGTACACATAATATTGAAATCTATTAGAGTCATAGAGTGGTACAGTATGGAAACAGGCCTTTCAGCCCAACTTGCCAACACCAGCCAACATGTCCCAGCTACACTAGTCCCACCTGAATTAAATGAATATTCTCTAAGGTGGTAACAATCCCATCTGCCTGCATTTGGTCCTATCCATGTACCTGTCTAACAGTTTTTTAAATGTTGGGATAGTCCCAGCCTAAACTTCCTCCTCTGGCAGCTTGTTCCATACACCCCTTTGCATGAAAAAGTTAACCCTCAGATTCCTATTAAATATTTTTGTTTTTTCTCTAGTTACCCTCTTTCAATATTAAATCTACTTATAAAATTAGGCAGATATTGGAGAAAGTAATGGTAATTCTACATGTAGCTTCAAGCATTTCACCTCATAAGTCCAAGAAAACTTAGGAGTTTCCCCACATTCAGGAATGAGATAATGCCAGACTTGTTCTTGTTAAAGGTTTTGATCAAATTGTCTCTGATAGTGTTAGTGCACGTGTATCACTGGTCAGGATGGACTCGGTGGGCCGAAGGGCCTGTTTCCACGCTGTATGTTTAAAGTTTAAAGTAAAGTCTAAAGGATAGATAAATGTTCCCCCCGCATTGTGTAAAATTTGATATTGTCTAATGCGATGTCAGTTTCGAACACATTAAATATTTCTTTTCATTATGCGTGAAATTGTCTCTAAGGCCTGCCTGAGGCCAATTAGTATTTGATGTGCCATCATGAGTTTTGCTTGAAACCATTTGTTGCTTTGCTCCCTGCTGATTTTAGAGTTCTATCACATTTCTCTGAGCTTAACTCAGTCCATTGACACTGATTTTCAAAAGCCATTACAGCAGGTCATTTTCCATCAGTCTTCACGGTTTTGCTTTTAGCAGTTTGTGCCTGACTAAACCCCATCAGGGTTAAGCTGAGACACAGGCAAGGCAATTGCTGCCTCTGCAAGGAAAACAAGTAATAGGCAATTGTGACCGTAGGCATGGCACAAATTGGTCAATCTCTGTAGACATGACTGTTATATTTCATCTGCATTCATACAGCAAGGAATTTATCTACAGGTAGCTGCAGTAAGAACTTGATTTTTGGGTGGAGGGGTTTGTCCAATTTTGACAATATTTCCCATTCTCATGATCTCAGCCTGAGAATTTTGGAAGCCCTTTTTAACCTTGCTCACTAACAGCATGCAACTGGTCAAAATCTGATTTCAGTGGCATGCTAGCAACATTATCCTTACCAGCCTGCTTAAGTTCAAGGGCTGTTTATGTGAACATATGAGTTTTGTTCATTTACAACTCATTTGTCAGAAGAGGTTAGAACTCCACGTATGTGTGTTGCATTTTCTATGATAGTTCAATTAATTAAAAAAAAATGAGTGGTGCCAGAAATTAAATGATTCGGAGAGGCAATATTTTTCAGAGAATCCTACAATTGTTGACAGCTGGGAACACATTTTGCATTTGTTACACATCTGATGTAAGGATATTCAGAAATAATTCATCAGTTTCAAAGTGGCTCTTCCCAGTGGAGAATGAGAGTGAGCAATGAGAAAAAAACTTTCTCAGGGAAATGTTTTTTTTGTCAGCTGCTGTTATTTTGTGCATTGCAAAGATTTTAAATAGGGCAACTCCAGATGCTGCAATCTTTTGTTTTCTTTTGAGTTATTTAGCAGATATGACAGAGCATTACTTCTTTTGGCATCTTCTGCATGTTGTGTAGATTGTTTTAAATAACAAAAAATGAATTTCTTTGTCTAATTCACTCTGCTTATTTCCGACAAACGTACTCCAATTTCATGTGTTTACCAAACCAGTAGCTGAAGTTATGACATGTGACAGTTTATTTAAAATGTATAGATCAGAGGAGATATGAAGTATTAAACTACCTTAAAAAGACAAATGTTAGCACTATGTCTCTATTCATTCCTCGAACAAAACTCTGTCCTTTTGAATTGTAAAAGTAACCTTTCTATCTCTCTTTAAATTTTAAGGAATTGTTTTGCTGGTGTATTCACAATCATGCTATTATTATTTTACTTATTGTTTTTATATATTGAATTCAAGGGTGTTTACATTGGTTGTTATTTTCAGTATTAGTATGGACACCCATCCCTTTCGTCAGCTACCCATTACAGTAGCTTTGATTTGTTCAATTAATCAATGCAAAACAAAGTTAAAGTCTTGAAGCTTGTTCACTTAAATTTGTGGCAAAATACCAATATTGGCTGATACAGATTCTGTTTTTTAGAAAATGCTCATTGTACTTAATTGTCAATGAATCAAAATTTAAATCGATTTGTCAATTCTAGGTTATTAAGAGAGGAGATAACAGGAGTATTGGTGGAGATCGTTGCATCTTCTCTAGCCATAGGCGAGATCCTGTAGGACTGGAGAGCCAATGTTGTTCCTTTGTTTATGAAGGGAAGGGGAGTGATTCCAGGGAATTATAGGTCAGTGAGTCTCATGTCAATGGTGAGGTAGCTATTGCAGAGGTTTCTTTGGGATACGATTTACTCTAATTTAGAAGAGAATGGGCTAATTAGGGACAGGCAGCATGACTTTAAATGTTGCTGGTCATGTCTTGTCTTACTAACTTGATCAAGTTTTTTGCGCAGGTGACAAAGGTGATCAATGAGTGTTGTGCAGTGGTTGTTGTCTACATGGACTTTAGTAAGACATTTGACAAAGTCCCCATGGTAGGCTAACCTGCTGTTTATGATATATACATATATATAGAGAGAGAGAGATAAATATTAATGACTTGGACATAAATGTCAATTGATTGGCTGCTAGGTTTGCAGGAGACAATAAGATTGCTGGAGTTGCAGTCTGTGAAGAAGGCTGCTAACTGTACATCAGGATATAGATCAGCTACAGAAATGGGTGGAGAAATTGTAGAATGAGTTTAATCCGAGCAAGTGTGAGGGGTTGCACTTTGGGAGTTTGACTGCAAGGGAAATATATAGTTAATAGCAAGACCTTTAACAGTATTAATGTACAGAGGGATCTTGGGGTCCAAGTCTGTAACTCCCTGAAAGGGGCACCACAAATAGACAGAGGTAAAGAAGGCATTAGGTATGCTTGTCTTCATTGGATGGGGCATTGTGCATAAGAGCCAGGAAGTTAGCTTTGTAGGACTTTGATTGCATCACATATGGAATTAGCATATTGTTCTGGTTTCCCCATTTACAGGAAGGATGTGGAGGCTTGGGAATGGGTGCAGAAGAGGATCACCACAATGCTACCTGGATTTGAGGGGATTAACTACAGGGAGAGGTTAGACAAACTTGGATTGCTTTCTCTGGAGATGTCAAAGGCAGGATGACATAGCTTTATGGAGAAATGGGCAAAGTTTAAAGGAGATGTGTGGGGCAGGTTTTGTTTTACACAGAAAGTAGTAGATGCCTGGAACGTGGTGTTATGGGTAGTGATGAAGGCAGATACAATAGCGTACAATAGGCCTGCCTACAATAGGCAGATGCAATTAAGTAGATGGCTGATGAGAGGACTGTCAGTTGCCTGATAACAGTCGGGAAGAAACTGTCCCCGAATCTGGAGGTATGCGTTTTTAAACTTCTGTACCTCTTGACTGATTGGAGAAGGGAAAGGAGGGGGTGGCCAGGGTGAGACTGGTTCGTGATTATGTTGGTGGCCTTGCTGAGGCAGCATGAAGTGTAGACGGAGTCAATGGAAGGAAAATTGGTTTGCTTGATGGTCTGGGCTATGTTCACAACCTTTTGCAGTTTCTTGGGGTCTTAGATGGAGCTGTTCCCAAACCGTGCTGTGATGCATCCCAATAAAATGCTTTCCACAGCACATCTGTAGAAGTTGATGAGGGTTGTTGGGAAAATGTCAAACTTCCTGAGCCTTCTAAAGAAGTAGAGGCTTTGGTGTGCTTTCTCTTTATTGGTCCCAGCTTCAATGTGACTGATCCAGGACAAATTGCAGGAGATATTGATTCCGAGGAACATTAAACTATAGACCATCTCCATTTCGTCACCATCAATGCATACCATGGTATGTCCACTCATTCCCTTCGTAAATTCAATCGCAATTATGGATCATCTGCAGGCAGATGAGATTAGTTTATCTTGGCATCATGTTCAGCACAGAC
Organism: Leucoraja erinaceus; assembly: GCF_028641065.1. Taxonomy (NCBI): domain Eukaryota; kingdom Metazoa; phylum Chordata; class Chondrichthyes; order Rajiformes; family Rajidae; genus Leucoraja; species Leucoraja erinaceus. The sequence goes on along the minus strand of NC_073377.1, from coordinate 106,830,344 downwards.
ATTGTGGGTCCTGGGACCCATGCGGCATTTTTTAATGTTTCCATATTCTATGTAACTAAATAAATAAACACCAAACTAACTAAATAAACACCTTGTTCCAAATTCATGATTTAGAATGTTATTTGAAAGTCATGATTTATGTTGATTTTTACTTGTTATGCATTTGTAAATGAAATTCAGGATCTATGCATGCTGTAATGTATTACTATGTGGATAAATAGGTCTAAAGTGACAAATTTAAAATGTTGATAGATAAATTACTTTATTTGAGAAGAACAGATAACAGACTGGAAAGTAAGACAAAAATAGAGTACATTATTCATCCAGTGTGGCCATTGTGCTAGCACAAGACAGTTCAGTCAGAAATCCTGTAGATTTGCTGGTGGGAGCTTTTAATTCTGTAACAATTGTTCATTGCATTCTGAATGTGACCTGTGCAACTCTCGTAATACTGCCAAAGTGTGGAATAGTAGTATTTAAATGTTAAATAACAATATCCATGTAGTAGGTATAGGTGTATTTTAATAATGTAGATTATACATTCAGTATTTCTGTATAAAATGGAGGATTCTAGATTTGTGGAGTCATATAGTTGTATAACACAGAAGCAGTTTCTTCAGTTCATCATGCTTATGCTGACCTTTTTCCCCATTTACATGGATCTCATTTGCCCACATTAGATTTATGTCCTATATCTTGCCTCATTTTAGTGTATTGTTAGTTTAGTTCAATTTAGTTTAGAAATTCAGCGTGGAAACAGGCCCTTTGGCACACCGAGTCTGCGGTGACCAGCGGTCCCTGCACATTAACACGATCCTCCATGCTGGGGACAATTTACAAGCCTACAAAGATGTACGTCTTTGGAGTGTGGGAGAAAACCGGAGCTCCCGAAGAAAAGCCACGCTCTTAAATGCAAGAGTCCATCTCTTAAAAGTAGTAATTATATGTGACTCCACCACTTCCTCTGACAGTGAATTGCAGATATCAACTATTCTCTTTGAAAATAAATTTCAAATTCCTACTTCTCATTTTAAACCTACTCTTATTTTTGATATGCTGACTATTAGTTGAAGACCTTCTATACCTCATTCAGGTCACCTCAGCCTCCTTTGCTCCAGCCCTATCCAATCTTTCCCCGTAACTAAAGCTTCTCCAATCCAGAGCAATGGCCCTGTGAATCTCCTCTGAGCTCACTCCATTGTAACCCCATCCTTCCACTGTGCGACGACCCAAACTTCGCACAATACTCCAAGCGCAGTCCAATGTAAAGTTGCAACATTACATTCCAGCTTTATGTTTTATGTACTGACCTATAGAGGCAGATATGACATATGCTTTTCTCACCTCCCTGTTAACCTACGTTGCCTCTTTCAGGGAACAATGGACTCAAACCTTAAGTATTTTTGTATAGCAACATTCCTTAGCTGAATTGCATCAACTCACATGTCATTGTTAAATTCTATCTGTACTGCTCCACCGAAGATTTCAACTGAGTTGCAGCCTACTGTAATCCTAAACAGCCTTCCTTGTTATCCACAGCACAATTAATTTTCATGTCTTCTATATTCACACCCAAATAATTATACCTTCTATATTGCATCCAAGCTTATCTCTGGACTACCTATTTTATCACTTGGAGGAGATTCAGTTTCTTCAAATAATAATTTCCAAAATGAGGTCCTGAAAATACTTGGGTCTAATATTGGTTCTTCAGTGAAAGTCAGACTTGGGAAGCTGTTGAAAACTGATGTTCCAGCAGGAAAATATCAGGACCAGCATTCGGGATTTAACTTGCAATTTCCAACAAGTTTAGGAATATGGAATTGCCAGGGTGATTCAACCGTGGCCTGTGGTGTATGGGACCGAGGCTGAAGAAAGGGAATTATCACAATAACACTTTCTGTGCTTGGCTATCCACCAATCCAGCAGTAAGAACATCAGGATGAAGCCTATATTAGCCATATAGTGACACAATGGTTAATGCTGTGCCATATTGATGTAGAGATCAAGACTAATATTCCAAAGATTTTTTAACAATGTCCAAAACTACTTATTTTTTAGACCATGGTCTGCACAACAAGAGGACCTAATGAAAATGCAGTGCAGATAAATAACAATAAAGTAACCATGGAATTAGGGCACAATGCAGCGCAGCGAAAGGTCCCGAATAATCGTGCAAGTGCCTGCTTCCCTGCTTTTTCTCCTAATAGTCCTGCAAATATGGATCTTTCTAACATTCATATAACTCCCCCAAAGAAAGTTATTACTGATCTTGCTTTCAGCATCCTTTCAGAAGAATGCTTTGAATAATAAAAATGCAGTGTGCAAAAGTGTTTGTCCCATGTCACCTCTGGTTCTTTAAATAGTAACCTTAAATCTGTGTCCTCTGATCATCAACCTTTCTGCCACGGGATACATCTTCTCCTTATTTATTCCTCATGATTTTGAACAAAACTGTGAAATCTCCTCTTAATCTCGCTCCTCTAATGAAAATCAATCCCAGTTTCATGAGCATCACCATGTAATGGACCAATTTTATCCCTCATACTGTTCCAGTAAATCATACATTTTGACATCTTTAAGAACCAAATGCAATGATTCAGCTAGGATCTAACCTACATCTAATAAAGAACAATAAAGCTACGACAAAAAAGAACATGAAACAAAAGAAAAAGGGGAACATAAGGATTATAAATGTTTAAAAAATATATTGATTGTCCAAATGGAAAGAAGGGAAGTTAAAACTTAAAAGCTACAAGTTACCAAACACAGGTCTATCCACCATTGCCACCTAGTTGCCAGCAATTTTAACCCCCCTTCCCTTCCCACACTGACCTGTCTTGCCTCAACCTCCTCGACAGCCAATGCAAACTTAAAATTAACACCATCTCATGTTCTGTGTGCTTGCTCTACAACTCAATGTTAATAACAATGAATTTTCCTATAGCGGGTAATCTACTTCCCCCATGACCTTTCTCTCTGCCTCTGGTCTACCTAGGCCCTCTCACACACACCTTTCTTTCCAAACCCTCCCCAGCCCCTGATTACCCCCCCCCCCCCCCCCCCCCCCCCCCCCCCACCCCTTCCCATCTCCATCTGCCCATCATCCACACATTCTTCCTACTGGATCCCCTATCCTCTCCCCCTCGATTTGCCCATCTTCCCTCCTTTATTTGTTAATACCGCACTTCACCTTTCTTTCTTATTAGTAGAGCCAGGGTTTTGCCATAAATGCCATGTGCCTTTTTTTGACGATTTCACCAGGATAATGCCTTTTTCATGATCGAGTGCCTAAATCAGCCTTTTGTTGCCATTTTGCTAAAAGGTTGTGCTATTTTCTCTAGTTGTACCGTGGTTACAATGACGTATTCTATAATAACACATTAATATTAATGTTATTGTTAACATAGTATAACTTACAAGAAAACTTCCACCACCGGGGCTAAACCGGGGGTGCCACCGTCGGTCATTCATTCTTTCGTGCCGCTGCCGCTGGTTCAGTCTTCTCCAAGATCTATTTAAGAAAGAACTGCAGATGCCGGAAAAATCGAAGGTAGACAAAAAATTCTGGAGAAACTCAGCGTGTGAGGCAGCATCTATGGAGAGAAGGAATAGGCGATGTTTCGGGTCGAGGCCCTTCTTCAGGCTGATGTGGGGGGGGGGGGAGGCGGAGACAGTAGGACTAGAAGGAGAGCTGGGAAGAGGGAGAAGGAAGAAGACAAGCGCTATCTAAAATTAGAGAAGTCAATGTTGATACCACTGGGGTGTGCTGTGATGGATGTTTGTGTAGATTGTGTTGTGTCTTGGTTCTTTCTTGTGTGTATGACAGCAGAAACAACATTTCGTTTGAACCTCAATGGGGTTCAAATGACAAATAAATTGTATTGTATAAATTGTATTGTATTGTATTGTGCAGACCACCCAAGCGAAATACCCAAGCTTCTCTACTCACTACATTTACTGCTGGCTCCGGTTGCAAATCTGAGTTGGAGTGATCTGTGCAAGGCATTCATTGATGCTGGAATTCCACTGTGGAAATTGGAAAACAAACCTCTCAGAGGATTTTTTTAGAGAAATACACAGAGGAACATAGGCCAAGCGAGTCATCATTATGGAAACACTATATTGACAGCAACTTCAACACTGTTGTGCAGAAAATTAGAGATGAATGTTGCATGCAACAAAATATGGATCTCAATAGATGGGGAGTTATGTTGCCAATGTGGTAATCAGTACACTGGAGGCAGGTCAACTATCAAAGGAGTATTTGTTGACATCGGAAGTATTGGAGAAGTCAAACAGCTCAACTATTGCTCAGTTGTTTACATCTTCACTTGCTGTACTTTGGCCAGAAGGTATAAATCACGAGAATGTTCTACTGTTTGTGACAAAGTTTTATTCCCCAAAATGTTGCATTTGACGCTTAACTCAAGGACTTCATAGAATTGCCAAGCACATACGTAGCTTGTTTCCAAATGTCGATCACCTAGTTTCCAATCTCAAGAAAATCTTCCTCAGTGCAGTTGTTCAAGAATCTGCTGCAGTCAGGATCGTCAGTGAAATCATGCAGAAAAGGTCCCTCCACCACAATCTTGTTCTTATTGCATCCAATTTTGCAAACTTCCCACAAGCTATCGGTGGGCCGAAGGGCCTGTTTCCGCGCTATATCTCTAAAATCTGTGTCTCCCACATACACAGTAAAACTCTGCTTTGTGTGTGTATATACGTCTCCCCTAATTTCTCTCTCCCCCCACCCCTCTCTTTCTCCCCCTCCCCCACCTCTCTCTTTCTCCCCCTCCCCCACCTCTCTCTTTCTCCCCTCACACACAATAAGACCGTTGTATTCTGCTTAGTCTCTCTTCGCTCCCACACACACAGATAGACCAAGGTCATGTGCCGTCTTTCTCTTCCGCCAGCCACCCCGAAGTACATCACACTGCCTCTGTGCCTCCCTCTCTGTCTCTCTCCCCCTCTCTCCTAAGTAATGTGGCATCTTCCTGCAGTAAAGTCACGGCATCAGTACAGGCATGTCTCCAAATGAGCCAATTCAACCAAGGGAGGATATTTATAGTGTGTGAAAAAAAAATTGACATCATTTGTGCCACGTGATGATTTAATTACACTTCACAGTTCACAATGTACATTCAAGATTTAACGGGAAAGCTCGGGAGACGGACAAGTCACTCGCACAAATAACAGAAATGCCGAGTACTGTGGGAACTCTTTGTCTACCCCCCCGTTATATCGTGTGATATTGTGCTAGACCATGACCACTTCACTCTGGTTACATCTTGCGTCAAGTCGCCCCGTGAGAAAGGCCTATTAATGTAGTGTACCTTAATATTATCATTTTTTACCATATTTTGGTGGTGGAAATAAATGCCTTTTTCGTGCCTTTTTTGTAATTTTATTATGCCTTTTTGCCTGCCCAGTTCAGAGTTTTTTAGTGCCTAAACATACTGGCTCTAATTAGATTTGATAATGTAAGGGGCCTTTGTTGTCTTTACTTACCACCTCCCATCCTCTGCACCCGTCTCTCCACCTCCTGACTTCATCTGCCATCCAACCTCTCCTTACCTGTATTTACCTATTGCTTGCCAGCTCTTGCCCCACTCATCCCTTCAGGTCTTTATACTGACTATCTCCCCTCTACTCATTTAGTCCAGATGAAGGGTCTTGATCCAAAGTATTAACATCGACAGGTGAAGCCTGATCTGCTGAGTTCCTCCAGCAACTTGTTTTATTTTGTTCCAGATTCCAGCGTGAGTATTTCTTACCGAGCTGCTAGCACCTTTATCTTGGATTTTCAGTACTTGTTGTATTTTATTTTAGGAAATTGTGTGCCCCTGTATTCTGTGCTGCATCGAAAGCATTAAATTATTCCTTGATATTACATGGAACAAATCAAGAAACAGGATTTAATGGTAGCAGGGATCTCAGAAGACGATTAAAGATGATAGCAATTAATTTCTCCTAGTTATTTCATGTTTATTTTTTATTAAAATGCAGATGTCTGTGATGCTTTCTAATCTTAAAATATTTAATTATCCACTAGGATTAAAAACCGGCTGTGATAGAAAAGCAAAATGGTGATCTAATTCACTTCTAGTGCGATTGCTTCATATTACTGATACCACACACATATTGGCAGTAAACCTGGAGCCAAACCAATTAGTTTACTTTATCTTAGCTTAGCTTCTATGTTATCCTATTTTGTGCATCCATTCCCTACACACTGGGGACAATTTACAGATGCCAATTAACCTATAAGCCCACAGGTCTTTGGGATGTGGGAGGAAACCAGAGCACCCAGAGAGAACCCACACGGTCACAGGGAGAACATGCAAACTCCACAAAGATAGCACCGAGGTCAGAATCTAATCTAGGTCTCTGGTGCTGTGAGGCACTGGCTCTACCACTACGCCACTGCAAATTGAAAATTCTCAATCAGTGCCTTATCTTTTGAAAAGCCAAGTAGACCAAGAGCTAGTCATAATCAGAGTGTGAATAAGTCAGAATGCATGAGATACTCCAACCTTGGTTGTACCCATGTTGGCAAAACAAGCAGATGAGCCAAAAGCTACAAAGTGGCTCTCAGTCAGGCATGGAGAGGAACAGCTGTCACATCACTTCAGCATCTGCATAGATAACTGGTGGAGTGAGATTTGTTGCATGCATGCCCTCAACTAAACATGGATAATGAGACTTGACAGTAGCTGACCATAAATACAAGCCTGCATTCTTAAAATAAATTGCTGCATACAGTCAAATCCACACACACAAAAAAAGATTTCATTCTGTATTGGCCAAAGGCCAAAATAGACCATTGACTATTCAATCAAAATGTTCTTTTCATCACTAAGACTAATGCAGGTGACAACCTTCCAATTGTGGAAGAAATTCTTTGATATATCTACCTTGGCAATCTAAAACATAAATGATCCAAATACACATTGGTATAGCAGGAGATTATTTACCTCAAACTGAAGATAGATAGCCAATTGAAAAAGGAATTTAACACTATTATAAAGGTTTCAAGGTCAGTTTATTGTCACGTGTACCAATTAAGGTACTGTAAAATTCGAATTACCATACAGCCATACTAAAAAAAGCAGCAAGACACACAACTACATAAAAAAATAATATAAACATCCACCACAGCGGATTCCCCACGTTCTTCGCTTTGATAAAGGTCATGAAGCAGAGAATGCATGAGAACTCAAATATTTTCAGGCAATGATTCAAAATTACTCCAGATTCCTGAGAACCAGGTAATTTGGCTTTAAGGTGAGAGGGGACAAATTTAATAGGAACCTGATGGGAAACTTTTTCACACAGTAGGTTGTGTGTATATGGAACGAGCTGCCAGAGGAGGTAGATGAGCCAGGTACTATGACTTCATCTATAAGAACTTTAAACTGGAATATGGATAGGAAAGGTTTAGAGGGATATGGGCCAAACACATGCAAGTGGGACTAGTGTAGATGGGCATCATGGCCAGCATGGGTAAGTTGGTCTGAAGGGCATGCTTCCCTGTTGTATAATTCTATGAATCTAAGAACATTAAATCTCAGCCACAGCATGGTGCCTCAAATTGCAAAGTAGACGTAGTTTCAGCCACATCATGGGAAATGTCAAAGAGGTCAAACTTGTGCCTTGCACCCAAGAAAACATAAGCAAAGCTATATACTAATTGAGAAGGAAGTGCTTGCATTCATCTTTGGAGTAACAAAGTTTTACTTATTTCTTGCTGGGAGATCGTTTACCTCAGTTATGAAAAACAAACCATTATTAGCCATCCTTGATCCAAAGCTGGTGACTGCAACCATGGTAGCATCCAGGGCACAGAAATGGGCAGTGTTGTGGCCCTGAAATGTTAAGATGATTCAATATTGGTCTTCCAAAAAACAGGAAATTGCTAATACCTCTCACACTACCAACCAACCCAATCTCCCGCCATAACTCAAAAACTCAAGTTCAGGTAACATCTCTTTTGCACCCTTTCAAACTTAATCAGATAATTCCTCTTGCTAGTTGATCAGAACACCACACTGTAGTCCAACAACAGGGCAGCACGATGATGCAACAGCAGAGTTGCTGCCTTACAGCGCCAGAGACCCCAGTTCGATGTGGACTACAGGTGCTGTCTGTATGAAGATTGTACGTTCTCCCCGTGACCTGCGTGGGTTTACTCTGGAATTTTCAGTTTCCTCCCACACTCCAAAAAACATACAAGTTTGCATGCTAATTGGCTTGGTATAATTGTAAAATTGTCCCTGTGTGTAAGCCGTTGTTAATGTGCGAGGATTGTTGCATCGGCACGGACTCGGTGGGCCGAAGGGCCTGTTTCCGCACTGTATCTCGAAACAGATCTAAACTAAACTTGTATAGCTACATCATGATGTCCCAACCTTTTGTACTCCATACCTTTCCCAATAATGGCAAGTGCGCCAAACAACTTTACTAAACTGACCACCTGACTCACCACTTTCAATGAACCGAGCACTTGTGCTCCCAGATCTCTCTATGCTGCAACACTCTCTATGGCTCTACCATTTACTGCGTATGTCCGGCTCTGGTTTGACATCCCAAGGCGCAACACCTCACACTTGTCACAAATAAATTCCATTTGCTATTCCTTGTCCCGCCATCCCAACCGATCTAGATCCTGCTGCTTACTTTGATATTTTTCCTTTCTATTCATTATATCACCAATTTTGGTGTTACCTACAAATTTACAAATCATTAATGTAGATAACACCGCTGTGAGGTGGGGGGGGGGGGGGGGAAGCACAAAGGAAAACATAGGAGGACCTGACGTGGGATACTTTGTAACTTTGACGGTGCCCTTTATGTGATGACTGAATAACTGAATGTATAACTGAAATATCACATTTACATAAGTATTCAGACCCTTTACTTAGTACTTTGTTGAGGCACCTTTGGCAGCGATTACAGCCTCAGGTCTTCTTGGGTATGACTCTACAAGCTTGGCACACCTGTATTTGGGTAATTTCTCCCATTCTTCTCTGCAGATCCTCTCAAGCTCTGCAGGGTGGATGAGGAGCGTCGAGGCATAGCTATTTTCTGGTCCCTCCAGAGATGTTCGATCGAGTTCAAGTCCGGGCTCTGGCTGGGCCACTCAAGGACGTTCACAGACTTGTCATGAAGCTACTCCTGCATTGTCTTGGCTGTGTGCTTAGGGTCGTTGCCCTGTTGGAAGGTGAATCTCCGCCCCAGTCTGAGGTCCAGAACGCCCTGGAACAGGTTTTCATCAAGGATCTCTCTGTACTTTACTCCATTCATCTTACCCTCGATCCTGATTAGTCTCCCAGTTCCTCCCGCTGAAAAACTTCCCCACAGCATAATGCTGCCACCACCATACTTCACCATAGGTACGGTATTAGCCAGATGCCTGGTTTCCTCCAGACGTGGCGCTTGGCATTCAGGCCAAAGAGTTAAATCTTGGTTTCATCAGACCAGATAAACTTGTTTCTCATGGTCTTAGAGTTCTTTAGGTGCCTTTTGGCAAACTCCAAACAGGCTGTCATGTGCCTTTCAAGTTGTCGAAACATCTCAAGGATAATCAATGGAAACAGGATGAACCTAAGCTCAATTTTGGGTGTCATAGCAAAGGGTCTGAATACATATGTAAATGTGATATTTCAGTTATTTATTTTTAATTACTTTGCTAAAAATTTCTAAACACCTGTTTTCGCTTCTTCATTCTGGGTTATTGTGTGTTATTGATGATAAAAAAAAATTTTTTAATCCATTTTAAAATAAGGCTGTAACGTAACAAAATGTGGAAAATGTGAAGAGGTCTGAATACTTTCTGAATGCATTGTATACTAATATCTCTACCACTGAAGAGTTTCAGCACATATTCTGAGGTTGGACTCACTTAGATAAGTGAATGTTGATATGCACCTTTCAAACATTAAAAGATTTGAATTATCCAGTGACCACTCTTGTTTAAAATGGAGACAGAACAATTAACCGGGAAGTTCTAGTTAAATGCTATTTGGCCAAGTTATATGCAGAACTTATAATTGACTGAAAGTTCATTTATTGCAGGTGTTGAGAGGCCATAATGTCTCTGTGTAGAGTTTGCCATAATTATATGTACAGTATCATAACACTGTTATTAATCTACAGGCGGCCAATATGATAATTTAAGAGAATCCATGTTGATTTCTGTTTGAAAAGCAATGATACTTTTTTTGATAATAAAATGGAATGAAGCTAGATACGTGTGGAAAATGCACAGGTGTGAATGTGAGATGGATTTCAATATCCATAATGTCTGAAAAAGGATTTATATTTATGTTGCAACTGTTTGAATGCTATTGAACATTCATTGAGTCTTCCATATCATCCTTCCTCGGATCGGGCAGTCAAGTGATCTGTTTATGTTTTGAAAGATGCCCTAGGAAAAGCTGGAAAAGATAAGCAATTCAGACAGAGTGAGAAAGTGAGTCACATTAAGGTGGTACAATGTTTAGAAATTATGAGATTATACCAATAGAACTTGGTGCAAATTGATAAGGTAAGGAGTATCCATGTGGACCAAATAATTGCAGAGATAGACATACTGTGAAGATAATAAGAAAATATGCATTGTCAGAATTCTTTCCTGAACTGGATATATAGCACCAGGTACTGATGAAGTGACAGTGAGTTGTGTCAGGATGTCACATATTGTGCAGAAAAATAACCAGCTACGATGTCAAATCCCAACACAATTAAGAAGTTCTAAACATCTAGAAAACCAGTTATCATTAACTCTAGCACTTTTGTGTATATGAATAAATGTTTTATTATTTTTCTCCTCAAAGGGGTATATTTGTATATGAATATGTGAACAAGTCCTGTGAGTACATAACAAAAATAATTCCTTGTGTGTGTGATGTAGGTACATGTGTTTATTGTTGTAAATATGACTATGACACTAAATCTGTAATAAATTACATAGCTTTATTTCGAATCACTGTGGATTGAGTTGAGGAATTGTAAAGGCAAGGAGACACTAATTGGTGTTATTTACAGACCCCCAAATAGTAGCCTGGATGTAGGGTGTAAGTTGCAGCAGGGGTTAAAACTGGACTGGCTTGTAACAAAGGTAATGCCACTGTGGCGGTGGGGGATTTCAATATGCAGGCAGACTGGGAAAATCAGGTTGGTTCAGGACCCCAAGATAGAGAGTTTGTAGAATGCCTCTGATATGGATTCTTAAAGCAGCTTGTAATGGAGCCGACCAGAGAAAAGGCAATTCTGGATTTAGTATTGTCCAATGAAACAGATATGATAAGAGAACTCTTGGGGGTAGTGATCATAATATGATTAGTTTAAATTTAAGAAGGAGAACGTTAAATCGGAAGTGTCAGTGATGCAATTGAACAAAGGGGACTATGAAGGCATGAGACGGGAGCTGGCCAAGGTGGACTGGAAAGGGATACTATCAGGAATGAAGGTGGAACAGCAATGGCAGGAATTTCTGGGCATAATTTGGAAGACGCAGGATCATTTCATTCTAAAGAGGAAGTAAGAATCTAAGGGGAGTAGGAGGCAACCGTGGCTGACAAGAGAAGTTAGGGATAGAATAAAACTAAGAGAAAAGATGTATAGCACAGCAAAGGGTAGCCGGAAGCCAGAGGATTGGGAAACTTTCATAGGACCACAGAAGGAAACAAAACTGGCAATACGGGCTGAAAAGATGAAGTACAAAGGGAAGCTGGCCAGTAATATAAAGAAGGACAGTAAACACTTCTTTAGATATCTTAAGGGAAAAAGAGTAGCAAAATCAAATATGGGTCCCTTGAAGGCAGAAACGGGTAAAATTATTATGGGCAACAATGAAATGCAGAAGAGTTGAATAGATACTTCGGATCTGTCTTCACTAAGGAAGACACCAACAATCTCCCAGAAGTACTGGAGAATCTAAGGGGGTAGAGGAACATGAAATAAATAGATGTAGTGTATCTAGGCTTTCAGAAAGCCTTTGATAAGGCCCCGTACGGGAAACTGGTGATTAAAATTAGAGCACATAGTATTGGGGGTAGGGTGTTGACATGGATAGAAAATTGGTTGGCAGACCGGAAGCAAAGAGTAGGAGTGAACGGGTCCTTTTCAGAATGACAGGCAGTGGCGAGTGGAGTGCCGCAAGGCTCGGTGTTGGGGCCGCAACTGTTTACCATATCTATTAATGATTTGGATGAGGTAATTAGGAGCAACACTAGCAAGTTTGCGGATCACACAAAGCTGGGTGGCAGTGTGAACTGTGAAACATAGAAATTAGGTGCAGGAGTAGGCCATTCGGCCCTTCGAGCCTGCACCGCCATTCAATATGATAATGGCTGATCATCCAACTCAGTATCCCATACCTGCCTTCTCTCCATATCCTCTGATCCCCTTAGCCACAAGGGTCACATCTAACTCCCTCTAAAATATAGCCAATGAACTGGCCTTAACTACCCTCTGTGGCAGAGAGTTCCAGAGATTCACCACTCTCTGTGTGAAAAAAAGTTTTTATCATCTCGGTTTTAAAGGATTTCCCCCTTATCCTTAAGCTGTGACCCCTTGTCCTGGACTTCCCCAACATCGGGAACAATCTTCCTGCATCTAGCCTGTCCAACCCCTTAAGAATTTTCTAAGTTTCTATAAGATCCCCTCTCAATCTCCTAAATTCTAGAGAGTATAAACCAAGTCTATCCAGTCTTTCTTCATAAGACAGTCCTGACATCCCAGGAATCAGTCTGGTGAACCTTCTCTGCACTCCCTCTATGGCAATAATGTCGTTCCTCAGATTTGGAGCCCAAAACTGTACGCAATACTCCAGGTGTGGTCTCACCAAGACCCTGTACAACTGCAGTAGAACCTCTCTGCTCCTATACTCAAATCCTTTTGCTATGAAAGCTAACATACCATTCGCTTTCTTTACTGCCTGCTGCACCTGCATGCCTACCTTCAATGACTGGTGTACCATGACACCCAGGTCTCGCTGCATCTCCCCTTTTCCTAATCGGCCACCATTTAGATAATAGTCTGCTTTCCTGTTTTTGCCACCAAAATGGATAACCTCACATTTATCCACATTATACTGCATCTGCCAAACATTTTCCCACTCACCCAGCCTATCCAAGTCACCGTGCAGTCTCCTAGCATCCTCTTCACAGCTAACACTGCCCCCCAGCTTAGTGTCATCCGCAAACTTGGAGATATTGCCTTCAATTCCCTCATCCAGATCATTAATATATATTGCAAATAGCTGGGGTCACAGCACTGAGCCTTGCGGTACCCCACTAGTCACGGCCCGCCATTGTGAAAAAGACCCGTTTACTCCTACTCTTTGCTTCCTGTTTGCCAGCCAGTTCTCTATCCACATCAATACTGAACCCCCAATGCCATGTGCTTTAAGTTTGTATACTAATCTCTGATGTGGGACCTTGTCGAAAGCCTTCTGGAAGTCTAGATACACCACATCCACTGGTTTTCCCCTATCCACGCTACTAGTTACATCCTCGAAAAATTCTATAAGATTCGTCAGACATGATTTACCTTTCGTAAATCAATGCTGACTTTGTCCAATGATTTCACCACTTTCCAAATGTGCTACCCGCCAATCCTCAGGAACTACTCCAGAATCTAAAGAGTTTTGAAAGATTATTACTAATGCATCCACTATTTCTGGAGCTGCTTCCCTAAGTACTCTGGGATGCAGCCTATCTGGCCCTGGGGATTTATCGACCTTTAATCCATTCAATTTACCCAACACCACTTCCCGACTAACCTGGATTTCACTCAATTCCTCCAACTCCTTTGACCCGCGGTCCCCTGCTATTTCCGGCAGATTATTTATGTCTTCCTTAGTGAAGACGGAACCAAAGTAGTTATTCAATTGGTCCGCCATATACTTGTTCCCCATGATCAACTCATCTGTTTCTGACTGCAGGACCTACAATTGTTTTAACTAATCTCTTTCTTTTCACATTTCTATAAAAACTTTTGCAGTCAGTTTTTATGTCCCCTGCCAGTTTTCTTTCATAATCTATTTTTCTTTCCTAATTAAGCCCTTTGTCCTCCTCTGCTGGTCTCTGAATTTCTCCCAGTCCTCTGGTATGCTGCTTTTTCTGGCTAATTTGTACGTATCATCCTTCGGTTTAATACTATTCCTGATTTCCCTTGTTATCCACGGATGCACTACATTCCCTGATTTATTCTTTTGCCAAACTGGGATGAAAATTTTTCTAGTTCATCCATGCAGTCTTTAAATGTCTTCCATTGCATATCCACCGTCAACCCATTTAGAATTAATTGCCAGTCAATCTTGGCCAATTCACGTCTCATACCCTCAAAGTTACATTTCTTTAAGTTCAGAACCATTGTTTCTGAATTAACAATGTCACTCCCCATCCTAATGAAGAACTCAACCATATTATGGTCACTCTTACCCAAGGGGGCACATACAACAAGACTGCTAACTAACCCTTCCTCATTACTCAATACCCAGTCTAAAATAGCCAGCTCTCTCGTTGGTTCCTCTACATGTTGATTTAGATAACTATCCCGCATACATTCCAAGAAATCCTCTTCCTCAGCACCCCTGCCAATTTGATTCACCCAATCTATATGTAGATTGAAGTCACCCATTATAACTGTTTTGCCTTTGTTGCATGCATTTCTAATTTCCTGTTTGATACCATCTCCAACTTCACTACTACTGTTAGGTGGCCTGTACACAGCACCCACCAACGTTTCTGCCCCTTAGTGTTTCGCAGCTCTACCCATACCGATTCCACATCCTCCAAACTGATGTCCTTCCTTTCCATTGCGTTAATCTCCTCTATAACCAGCAACGCTACAACACCTCCTTTCCCTTTCTCTCTATCCCTCCTGAATATTGAATATCCCTGGATGTTCAGCTCCCAGCCTTGGTCACCCTGGAGCCATGTCTCCGTGATCCCAACTATATCATAATGGCTATATGCACTTTCAACTCATCCACCTTATTACGAATACTCCTTGCATTGAGACTCAAAGCCTACAGGCTTGTTTTTACAACGCTCTTACCCCTTATACAATTATGTTGAAAAGTGGCTCTTTTTGATTTTTGCCCTGGTTTTGTCTGCCTGCCACTTTTACTTTTCACCTTGCTACCTATTGCTTCTACCCTCATTTTACACCCCCCCTGCCTCTCTGCTCTTGCACCCATCCCCCTGCCACATTAGTTTAAATCCTCCCCGACAGCAGTAGCAAACACCCCCCCAAGGACATTGGTTCCATTCCAGCCCAGGTGCAGACGGTCCTGTTTGTACTGGTCCCACCTCCCCCAGAACTGGTTCCAATGCCCTAAAAATTTGAATCCCTCCCCCTTGCACCATTTTTCAAGCCACGTATTCATCTGCAATATCCTCCTATTTCTACTCTGACTGGCCCGTGGTACTGGTAGTAATCCAGAGATTATTACCTTTGAGGTCCTACTTTTAAGTTTATCTCCTAGCTCCCTAAATTCATCTTGTAGCCAATATGCACCACGCCAACTGGCTGTTCACCCTCCCCCTCCAGAATGTTCTGCAGCCGTTCAGTGACATCCCTGACCCTTGCACCAGGGAGGCAACATACCATCCTGGAGTCTCGTTTGCGGCCGCGGAAACGCCTATCTATTCCCCTGACAATTGAATCCCCTATTACTATTGCCCTTCCACTCTTCCCCCCCCCCTCATGTGCCGCAGAGCCACCCATGGTGCCATGAACTTGGCTGCTGCTGCCTTCCCCTGATGAGCCACCTCCCTCAACAGTATCCAAAATGGTATACCTGTTTAGGAGGGAGGTGACCGCAGGGGACTCCTGCACTACCTATCTACTGCTTTGCTGGCTATTGGCCACCCGTTCCCTTTCTGTCCTCTTACCTTTTACCTGCGGTGTGACTAACTCGCTGTACGTGCTATCCACGACTTTCTCAGCATCGTGGATGCTCCAGTATGAATCCAGCCGCAGTTCCAATCGTTCAATGCGGTCTGCCAGGAGCTGCAGCTGTACACACTTCCTGCAAACGTAATCACCAGGAACACCGACCAAATCCCTGATCTCCCACATGTTGCAGGCTGAACAAACCACGGGGCCAATCTCCACTGACATATCTTACTCCCAAATTAAATCTATATTAAATATTAAAAAACACAAAACTTTATCCTTTAAACTTTACTAATAAATACTAATAAATACTGTACACTCAACTCCCAGAATCCTTAACTCCCAGAATCCTTAAACTGAAGGCAGAAATGTAAAAATGTAAACCCGGTCCTCTTCCACCAATCAGAGGCTTCCACCAGAATCCTTCTCTGGAACGTTGCCGATTTTGGTGTACTTACAGCGCAGGTACTCCTCCCCTCGCACCAACGGTGAAGAGGGTGTTAGGAGGTGGCAGGGTGACCTGGACAGGTTGAGTGAGTGGGCAGATGCGTGGCAGATGCAGTATAAAATAGAGAAATGTGAGGTTATCCACTTTGGTGGCAAAAACAAGGGGGCAGATTATTATCTCAATGGGGTTAGGTTATGTAAGGGGGAGGTGCAGCAAGACCTGTGTGTCCTTGTACACCGGTCACTGAAAGTTGGCTTACACGTACAGCAGGGAGTGAAGAAAGCTAATGGAATGTTGGCCTTTATAACAAGAGGATTTCAGTAAAGGAGTAAAGAGGTTCTTCTGCAGTTGTATAGGGCCCTGGTGAGACCACATCAGGAGTATTCTGTACAATTTTGGTCTCCTAATTTGAGGAAGGACATCCTTGTGATTGAGGCAGTGCAGCATAGGTTCACGAGATTGATCCCTGGGATGGCGGGACTGTCATATGAGGAAAGATTGAAAAGACTAGGCTTGTATTCACTGGTATTTAGAAGGATGAGGGCATATCTTATAGAAACATATAAAATTATAAAAGGACTGGACAAGCTAGATGCAGGAAAAATGTTCCCAATGTTGTGCGAGTCCAGAACCAGGGGCCACAGTCTTAGAAAAAAGGGGAAGTCATTTAAGACTGAGGTGAGAAAAAACTTTTTCACCCAGAGAGTTGTAAATTTATGGAATTCCCTGCCACAGAGGGCAGTGGAGGCCAAGTCACTGGATGGATTTAAGAGAGAGTTAGATAGAGCTCTAGGGGCTAGTGGAATCAAGCGATATGGGGAGAAGACAGGCACGGGTTATTGATAGGGGACGATCAGCCATGATCACAATGAATGGCGGTGCTGGCTCGAAGGGCCGAATGGCCTCCTCCTGCACCTATTTTCTATGTTTCTATGTTGCTATGTTTATCTCTGAGGATCTTTTTGAAATTATTTGGGTTAGAGCTTATCAGACCAATCACAGACCACCTCAAATACATTGCAGATAGACACAGAATGAGTCTAATTGGCTTGGTAAAATTGTAAATTGGCCCTTGTGTGTGTAGGATAGTGTTAGTGTGCAGGGACTGCTGGTCAGCTCGGACTCGGTGGGACACAGGGCTTGTTTCCATGCTTTATCTCTAAATCTACAAACACTATCCATGACTTTTGTGCACCTTGAAATTATGCTAGTTGTTTGAAATATGGTCAAATAAATTGAAACTCCTTATGTTGGAACATTGACACATTTTCTGTGCACCATAGGTGCCTAATCCATCACATTCATGCTTTACCAGTAGCAACTGACATCTCTTATGGTATAGTATGTCTCCCTAGAAACAGCCTACAAGATGCTGAGCCAAGAACTGGATATGCAATGTATGACAATGATTGTGGGTGTCTTTAGTCTATGTACAGACTGGTCAAATCAGATTAGTAATAATATTGTGCGTTGTAGAAGCTTTTACAGATTTATGTTCTTTTCAACCACTTTTATATTCTGCTTTTCACTATCAATTTCTTGGTACATTTTTGCTGAATTCTCAGCTAAACCATTCCCAGACTTTTACCTTTTCTGGCAACATTTTCTAACTTGCTTTGCATATATTTGTATGGTTGACCTATTTTATAAGCCACAGAAAGGAAGGTATTGCTGTTGCAGGTCCTCTGTTTATTCTTCAATGTTAGTCACTTGCTTGTTACATGCATCTCTAATTTCCTCTTCCATTCTATCATCTGCATTACCATTGTTGTTTGCAGGCTGACAGGCATTTCCACAAATGTTTTCATCCCCTTGCAATGGACAAGAATAGAAAGATTAAACGAGAACTTACCGTTTGAAGTTTGATCTTTATTTTATGAGAAGTTGAAGTGAGGGAATACGTGAAGAGCCTGCCAGCCGCATGCGCGTCAATCTTCAGAGCAGCTGTATGTAACCACAGACTAGTTGCTGAACTTAAGCTATAGAAAGATTAACGACCTTAGAACTACCGAATGATCTTTATGAGAAGTAGGGTTGGGAGTGGAGGGCACGTATTCCCTCACATCAACTTCTCATAAAATAAAGATTAAACTTCAAACGGTAAGTTCTCGTTTAATCTTTCTATTTTATTTCGAAGTCACGTGAGTGTCTACGTGAAGACTTCAAAGCTCTGTGGTTTCATGCAGTAACCCAATCTGTATGTGAAACACTTAAACAGATAAACCATTAATGGTAGAAAACCATGGGTTATTAATACCATGATGCTAACTTGCATACATGGCCATTGTTCTTAACCGGACCATAGTCCCAATTGACTTTGAGTTAGACAATAACTCATGCAACACTGTGCAGAATTCTATCTGCAAATATCCAGACATATTCAACCAAATGTTATAATTTATTAACATGCACTATGTAAGCCTCTTGCTGTATGATGAAAGGGAACTATCCATTCTATTGGCTGCTAATGAGCCATCAGCAATATCTTGAGACTATTGAATAACAATAAAGAAACTATCTTTCATCTCATAGGTACTAGCAAGCTCAGTGCACTTGTATACCTAATGACACCCCCAATCTCTGCTCTGGCGGGTATGCTGTCAACTTCAAATGTATGCAATCATGCCCATGTTGCTTATGAGATCATTCCCATAACAAGCTACCTTAATGTCAGTTATGACCCAGAGACTGAGCCAGAGATTGAGTAAAGACTGTGTTCTTTGTGCTGAGATCAGTTGCTGAAAGCATAATCATCTTAAAAAAGCTGTTTCCATTAGGAATACAGTAGAAGAATATTTGCATAATAATTCATATAAATGACACCCTGCCTAAAGTCAGTGAACAGCGGGTGAATAACCAATCATTTATTGTCCCACTTATGGTACTATAGAGCATGACATAGCAGCACATATTTTGTTCACAAAATTCCCATGCAAATCATGCAGAGCTAGCTGCCCAAGAAGATAGGCTGCCCCAGCCATCACTCGTGACTGAGTAAATAGGAGTTGCTACAACCGCCTTACCATGGTCTGAATGAATAGGCAAAATTGGCACTATTAAATTTCATGTTGCCTCATTCTCAATATCGCAAGAGGTATATACTGATAACCCCTAAGTTTTATCAGCTGCAAATTTTACATATTATCTAAAATTCGATGACACAATGCCCTTTGATCTGAGTAGGACAGCATTAGCTTCCACCACTGGCTTTGTTATCAAAACACCAGATAATCGGTGACTCGTGTATATAGATATGGCAAAGTATGTATCTTGAAGATCGATTCTCTGAATCAGTTAAATTGCTGAAAGCCAATCATCCATCTTAAACTGGGTAACTAAACACATGTTCAGATTAGCCAAATCCTAACCTGATTCGGCATGCTCCATGTTTCTGTAATCTTGAGAAGTATCAGAAATATACCCCTCTTGTTCTTGGGCTGACCACTCATCCTCCGTGAGATGTCACTGATTCCACTTGGAACCACCGTTCCACTATTGACCATACAGATGGAAATGTTTTTGGCTTCTCTTGCCGTGGAAGATGCATTATCTAGTTATTCATACATTTCGCTGATAACATATAATCAGAACCTTATGACTAGAGCTGAAAACACAGTCTCCCCTTGATGTGGGAATACGAGTTCCCTGTCAACTCTTGACTATAAGAGTCACCACAAATTCTCAGTGTTCTTACTCAGAGTGGAATTTAGAATAATGCAACTCTGAATCAGGAATTGCTTCGCAGTCTGCTAACTGAAACCACTTGTTTGAGTCGGCAGAGTGCGCAACACAATCTCTTCGACCCGCCACTCAATCAGGAATATTGGTATTGAGAGCCTACGGTTTATTATAAATACATTTTTGATTCACAACATGAACCTGCAGGTCAGATAAAAATATTATATGCCAGACCAGCTTCCTGCTGGTAGCTACCTATCCCAGAGAGGATGGCAATGATGTTTCCAATGAACTGGCAGCTCCACTAACTGAGCAAATACTTAAACGTGTTGAAGAAGATTTCAACTACTTCATTCTACTGAGCAGTCTGATAACCTCAATCACAGATGTTGAGGCAGTGCTTCCCTGGTCAATATGATCCATATGGCCAGCCAGTTCCATGATGGTCTACCCTGAACCAGGGTAACCAAGCTGTTCCTACTTGGAACTTACAGAGGTTACTATGCAAGGCACCCTGCCAATGTCTCTGCATCAACCTGATCTTTCCCAGAAACAGGGAAGCCAAGCTGCTCCCTCGGAGCCGAATCGGTACTAGCTGTGCAGATCGGCGCTGCCAACGACTCCGAAGTGGCCATCTGCTTTCCACACTGCCGCGGTCCTCTGCTGTCGATATAAATCATCATTATTTATTGTACTTACCAGACAGGTTGCACTTGTTAGTGACTCCGAGTCCTTGCTCCCTTCTGGAGCCTCAACGGAGTATATCAGGGGAGGAAATAGAGCGCACCCTGCACAAGGTGTTGCTACCTCAGGCCTCTGGCCCCCATATGACCTGGATGAGCCGGCATCATAATCGGATTCACCTCTTTCCGATACTCCCCACGACAGAGTGGGAGAAATACTGCCAGGTGTTAGCACAGGCATATGGCTGGAGCCGCCTATTAATGCTTCCAGTACATGGAGCATAGTGTGTTCATATGATAAAAAAGATGCATATCCCCATTAGATCAGAGATTCGACTGCTCTATCGATATCCACATAGTTGGTCTCTTATAAAAGAATCTCCAACAGTCCCCTCTAGTGAGCGGAAATTATCATGACGCCACCCTGAACCAGGTGTAGCTCCCACAGGTGTCTGATAGACACAGCTCAAAAAAGGCTTCCGAAGCCAGGAGCTCTGGACTGCAATGGCAAGTCCAATGTCACTACGTCATTTGGTGTATGTGATAATAAATGTCCTATGTAATTAATTTAATTCATTTTCAATTTAAACTTTATTGGCATGATAAGATACATCGTCATATTGCCAAAGAATGAAACATAACCTTTGAATGCTATCTGCTACGATAGTCACAAACGTGACCGAGTGGCAACCGCTATTAAAAACCTGCCAACTCTATTTATAGCCGCCCTGAAAATAAAGCATATACTATATGCTGCTGCAGCGTAGCTGAGCCAGCAGCATCTATATTTAAAATTGCTCCTGGCCATTGCTGTTTTTAACTCACTGGCTACTGCTATCTATTGCAGCGATCGTTGACCTGGCTGCGCCGGCAGCCGCAAATATCAAAATCCTAGCTCCTTACGAAGCCCCACGGCAGCCTCCAAATCTGGCCGCCTGCTCCCGTTCGGAGCACTAATGCTGGCACCGTAATAACACATCCCAGCTCCTTTTCACGGGGCGACGACGCAAGAGGTAGCCAGAGTTTAACAATCGTGGGAACCTCGTGCGGTAACAGTACGGCATTCGTGGACCACCATGGCGCTAACGGCAGGTAATCGTGTAACTTGGGTACTCGGGAGAAAATTCAAACATGTTTGAATTTGTCCAAGAGTGACTTGTACACTTGTAGTTGAGTATTGCAACATTTTATGAACGTAGTGGCCAGTGCGATATCCGTAGTAACTCTTGCGGTCACCGTGGGAACTCCTGCGAACGGTGAACCCGGAAGTTGGATATAGTGAATCCAGCCAGTTTGCTATTTACATACAAATCTAATAAAACTAGCTAACAAGCATTTCATTAATGTCAGTGTGTCTCTTTTTGTCTGAAAGCAGTTTCTAACTGGAGGAACTCCGCGGGCCAGGCAGCATCTATGGAGGGAAATTGACAGGCGAGCCTTTCCTCAGGCTGCCTTATCTCTCTACCCCCCAACTCTCACCCACACACACAAATGCGGGAGAAACTCAGCGGGTGCAGCAGCATCTATGGAACGAAGGAAATAGGCAACGTTTCGGCCCGAAAAGTTGCTTATTTCTTGTGTATGTGTCGGAAGGAACAGCAGATGCCGGTTTAAAGAGAATGAGTTCAACGGCAGGCAGCATCTTTGAGGAGAAGGAATGGGTGACATTTCGGGTCGAGACCCTTCTGATATGCTGCTTGTCCCGCTGAGCTACGTGTTGTGTCTATCTTCGTTTTAATCCAGCATCTGCAGTTCCTACCTGGCCGAACCCGATTGAAAGATGAAAGGTTGGGCGATAGAAATCATTAATTGAATTAAATAACTAGATACCTGTCTAATCGTATCTACAGGATTGAACAGGCTAGATGGAGGAAGAATGTTCCCGATGTTGGGGGAGTCCAGAACCAGGGTCCCAGTTTTACAGTCTACCGTGGGAACTCTTTAATTACAGCGGGAAACCTTCAGTTTCCCAGGGGGTCGGGACGGGTCTGGAGTTGGGAGGGAAAGGTGGGGGTGGGTGTCTGTCACTGAAACAGGCAGGTGAGATTTCGCATCCACCTTGTGTGTGCCTCTCTCTCTCTCTCTCTCTCTCCCTCCCTCCCTCCCTCTCACACAGGCATGAATGGAGGAATTCCGCGGGCCAGGCAGCATTTACGGAGGGAAATGGACAGGCGACCCATTCTTCAGGCTGCCTTATGTCTCTCTCCCCCCCCACCCCCCACCCCAACTCCCACCCACACACGCGAATGCTGGAGAAACTCCGCGGGTGCAGCAGCATCTATGGAACAAAGGAAATAGACAACGTTTCGGCCCCGCTGCACCCGCTGAGTTTTCTCCAGCATTCGTGTGTGTGGGGTGGGAGTTGGGGTGGGGGGGGGGGGGGGGGGGGGGGGGAGAGAGACATAAGGCAGCCTGAAGAATGGGTCGCCTGTCCATTTCCCTCCGTAGATGCTGCCTGGCCCGAGGAGTTCATCCATTCATGCCTGTGTGAGGGGGAGAGAGAGAGAGAGAGAGAGGCAGTCCTGGTCAGTCCTTTGAAGATAGACACCAGTTGCTTGGAGCAACTCAGCGGGACAGGCAGCATCTCTGGAGAGAAGGAACGGGTTGCGTTTCGGGTTGAGAGCCTTCTTCAGACTGAAAGTTTCACCTCTCAGTAGATCATAAAATAACACAATCATCACGGTCAATGTGAGACACAGTCTTTATTCATATTTGACAAAATAAAAAGACGACTTCTTGCACATATTGAGAGAAGGTGCATCACACCAAACAACATTTGTCTAAAAAAACACAGATTATTCTTCAGCTCATTAAAGAGCTCGGGTGAAAAAAAACAATATAGTGTGTGACAACAAAGTAACATCATTTGTGCCACGTGATGAACTACACTACAGTCCACGATGTTCATTCACGATTAACGGGAAAGATCGGGAGACGGACAAGTCACTCGCACAAATGACAGAATTGCCGAGTACCGTGGGAACTCTTTACTCTACCCCCGTTATATCGTGTGATATCGTGCTAGACCACGACCACTCCACTCTGGCTACATCTTGCGTCAAGTCGCCCTGTGAAAACTAGCCATTATGGAGCCCCGCGACAGCCTCCAAATTCGGCCGCCTGCTCCCGTTCGGAGCGCCAACGGCGGCAGCCGCAATATTGTATCTAGCTTCTTATGGAGCCTCCACGCCGACCCAAAACCGGCCACCTCCGGCAGCTACTCCGGCCCGCTGTACCGCAGCGGCCCGCTGAAAACAAAATTAAACTTACCTGCCAGAGCAGTTTTGAACTGCTCCGACATGCGCGCCATGCGTCGATGTATTGACGTTGCCCGCGGCTGGCGGAATGACTTCGAAATAAAATCATCCATTGAGCATTACAGATGTTGCATGGATTGGATTGTTTTAGTTATAGGGAGGAACTAGATAGATTTATTTACCCAAGAATGAATGTGGTTGAGGGATGATCTGATAAAAATATATATATAAAAGGGGGGTTGGTAGGGAAGATAGTAATATTTTTTTCCCCATGGTGAGGATGTATAAGACAACAGGGTAAGGCTAGATAGTTTAGAAAAGATCAGAGGGGGTGGTTTACTCACATGGAGAGTGATGGAGTCTGGAATCTGTGGCGAGAAGAAATGGAAACAGGTATTCTCACGACATTAAATGAGTATTTAGACAAGTATTCCAATCACTCAGGTATAGATGATTGCCGACCTAATGTGGGTAATTGGTAATAGTGTGGATAAGTACAATGGGTGTCCTGGACAATGTGGGCCCCGTGGTCTGTTTCTGTGCTGTACACCTCAATGAGTCTCAAATATTGTTACTCTCCGTGTGTTAAAGATGTTGGGGCCATTTGATTACTCCAGCTACTGAATATTTTCATTCATCCAGATTCACAATGGAAATTATATGTTTCCACGCATTCTTCTGAAACATAATTGAGATTAGCAGCATTAAAAGACTGAAAATGCTGCATTAATTTTCTAATGGTATGAAATGTTAAAAAATCTGTTAGGAAATTGTAGTTTTGAATTATTTAGTGTGATTATAATTTAACAATTATAAGTATATCAGCTACAAAGATAGGTGACACTTGCTACTCAAAATGCATATATCGACTGTGGGTGTTGCAACAAATCGATCCAGCTGTTCCCTCTTCCACTTCTCTGCCACTATGATTTAGTTTTGTTTAGTTCAGTTTATTGTCACGTGTACTGAGGTACAGTGAAAAGCTTTTGTTGCGTGCTAACCAGCAAGCGGTGAAAGACCATGCATGGTTACAATCGAGCCATTAGCAGTGCACAGATTTTCACTGTTCTCCGACTCTTTGACCGTTTACTCATCCTGACATGCTACGCAGTGCCATGTGTTCTTCATCCGTCTTTGTGGCCATCTTGTACCATGTGGCTTCTTCATTTCCAGGCATCCTTGTTTGGTGCCAGCCAGCATTTCAGGCATCTACATGATATTCATCCCTCATCCCAATGTGTTCTATGCTCTATCATCTGTGCCAGGCAGTGGTACCTTCTAGCCCTCACTCTTTCTCTCCTGCAGGTCCATTCCTCAGTCTCCCAGCTGTGCCATGGACCGGAATTCATCTTCGTCCTCCATCTGATCCATTTTTCCAACTGGTGGTTCCATGTGTATCTGATATCCACCAAGGATTGTAAGCTCACTGACCGACAAGCCTCCAAATGCCATGTGGAGGTCCGGGCAATCACTCCCTGCTGATGATCATTACATGTCACATCCTTTGCCCGTGTCTCACCCACAATCCCTCTTCATCTCTTCTCTCCTCTAACTTCCCTTTCCCCCGCCCCACTCCTCCCTCTCTCCCTCTCTCCCTTTACCTGCTGAGGCCAGTCTGTGCCTGGCCTCAGCTTCAAACCCCCCCACCCCAAAGCCCCCCCCATCCTATGTCTTCACCCCCCCCCCTGACCCCCCCCGCCACTGTCTGATGCAGATGCCTCACTTTCGTTCCCCTGCGCCACAAGTCAATGTGTTCGCAGTTGACCGTGATCTGGAGTTCTTCTTCCATCACCTCCATCTCCAGACCTATTTATCTGGCAAGAAGTCCTTGCTCAGGTGGTCTCTTCTGCAAAGCCTCTAACCTGATAGTCCCCAACCCCATGCGGGCCTTTCTATCCCTCCCTGGGATTCATAAAAGGACTGTCCGTTCGGCCAATTCTATTCACGTGTTCCTGCTTCATTCAACTTAGCTGCTTATACCTTGACTAATTAATAGAGCCCTGGATAATGTTGTCAAACAGATAGATCTGGAGGTACAGGCACATGCTTCCCTGAAAGTGGTGACTCAGGTGGGCACGATGGCGAAGATGATGTTTCTTGCCTTCATTGGGAAGAGCATTAAGTACAAATGATCAGACATCATTATGTAGCTGTCTGAAACTAGAGGGGAGAGGTTTAAGAGGGACCTCGAGGACAGCTCATTTCACTTAAGGAATGGTACATATATGCAATTAGATGCCTGGGGAACCTATAAAAGTGGATACAATTACAACATTCAAAAGATGTTTTGACATACACAAAGAGAGGACAGGTTTAGAGGGATGTGGGGCTAATACAGGTAAATGAGACTTGCTCAGAATAGACAAATTGGACTGAAGAGCCTGTATCCATGCTGCTTAGCTCTATAACAGGAGAACTCCATCCTGTCCCTCCTGGTCCAATCCCTTCCCATCCATATCCAGGGCACCTTACATGCTCTCCATAATTTCAACAACTTCATCTTCCACATTTCTGGACCCCACCACCTCATCATTGATGAGGAAAAACGTTTTCACCCAGAGAGTTGTGTATTTGTGGAATTCTCTGCCTCAGAAGGCAGTGGAGGCCGATTCACTGGATGCATTCAAAAGATAGTTAGTTAAACCCCCTTTTCACGGGGCGACTTGACGCAAGAGGTAACCAGAGTTTAACATCGTGGGAACCTCGTGCAATAACAGTACGGCATTCGTGGACCACCGTGGCGCTAACGGCAGGTAATCGTGTAACTTGGGTACTCGGGAGAAAATTCAAACATGTTTGAATTTGTCCAAGAGTGACTTGTACACTTGTGGTTGAGCATTGCAACATTTTATGAACGTAGTGGCCAGTGCGATATCCGTAGTAACTCTTGCGGTTACCGTGGGAACTCCTGCGAACGGTGAACCCGAAAGTTGGATAGAGTGAATCCAGCCAGTTTGCTATTTACATACAAATCTAATAAAACTAGGTAACCAGCATTTCATTAATGTCAGTGTGTCTCTTTTTGTCTGAAAGCAGTTTCTAACTGGAGGAACTCCGCGGGCCAGGCAGGGAGGGAAAGGTGGGGGAGTCGAGGGAGAGGAGGGGTAGACAGATGGGGGTGTCTTCATTTACTGGCGGTGGGTGTCTGTCACTGAAACAGGCAGGTAAGATTTCGCATCCACCTTGTGTGTGCCTCTCTCTCTCTCTCTCTCTCTCCCTCCCTCCCTCTCACACAGGCATGAATGGAGGAACTCCGCGGGCCAGGCAGCATTTACGGAGGGAAATGGACAGGCGACCCATTCTTTAGGCTGCCTTATGTCCTCTCCCCCCCCCCCCCCCCCCCCCCCCCCAACTCCCACCCACACACACGAATGCTGGAGAAACTCAGCGGGTGCAGCGGGGCCGAAACGTTGTCTATTTCCTTCGTTCCATAGATGCTGCTGCACCCGCGGAGTTTCTCCAGCATTCGCGTGTGTGGGTGGGAGTTGGGGGGGGAGAGAGACATAAGGCAGCCTGAAGAATGGGTCGCCTGTCCATTTCCCTCCGTAAATGCTGCCTGGCCCGCGGAGTTCCTCCATTTATGCCTGTGTGAGAGTGAGGGGGGAGAGAGAGAGAGAGAGAGAGAGAGAGGCACACAAGGTGAATGTGAAATCTCACCTGCCTGTTTCAGTGACCCTGTCTCTCTCTCCCCCCCCCCCCCCCCCAACTCCCACCCACACACGCGAATGCTGGAGAAACTCCGCGGGTGCAGCAGCATCTATGGAACGAAGGAAATAGACAACGTTTCGGCCCCGCTGCACCCGCTGAGTTTCTCCAGCATTCGTGTGTGTGGGTGGGAGTTGGGGGGGGGAGAGAGACATAAGGCAGCCTGAAGAATGGGTCGCCTGTCCATTTCCCTCCGTAAATGCTGCCTGGCCCGCGGATTTCCTCCAGTCATGTCTGTGAGAGAGGGAGGGAGAGAGAGAGAGGGAGAGAGAGAGAGAGAGGGAGGGAGAGGGAGAGAGAGAGAGAGAGAGAGGCAGTCCTGGTCAGTCCTTTGAAGATAGACACCAGTTGCTTGGAGCAACTCAGCGGGACAGGCAGCATCTCTGGAGAGAAGGAACGGGTGGCGTTTCGGGTCAAGAGCCTTCTTCAGACTGAAAGTTTCACCTCTCAGTTGATCATAAAATAACACAATCATCACGGTCAATGTGAGACACAGCCTTTATTCATATTTGACAAAATAAAAAGACGACTTCTTGCACATATTGAGAGAAGGTGCATCACACCAAACAACATTTGTCTAAAAAAACACAGATTATTCTTCAGCTCATTAAAGAGCTCGGGTGAAAAAAAACAATATAGTGTGTGACAACAAAGTAATATCATTTGTGCCACGTGATTAACTACACTACAGTCCACGATGTTCATTCACGATTAACGGGAAAGATCGGGAGACAGACAAGTCACTCGTACAAATGACAGAATTGCCGAGTACCATGGGAACTCTTTACTCTACCCCCGTTATATCGTGTGATATCGTGCTAGACCACGACCACTCCACTCTGGCTACATCTTGCGTCAAGTCGCCCCATGAAAACTAGCCATTAGAGCTCTTTATATGGGATAGCGGAATCAAGGGATATGGGGAGAAGGCAGGAAGGGGGTACTGATTGTGGATGATCAGCCATGTTCACATTGAATGGCGGTGCTGGCTCGAAGGGCTGAATGACCTCATCCTGCACCTATTGCCTATGTATCCATGTACCTCCATTCCGCAATCAGGAATGCCTTAGAGCCCCCAGGTTCTTTCTAGAATGCAGATCCATGTAGTTCCTATCTACTAACACTCTCCTCCACTCGACGAACTTGTTCTCACCCGTAACAATTCCTCTTTTGATTCCTCCCACTTCCTGCAAAGTAGAAGTGTAGCCGTGGACACTCACATGGGTCCTAGGTGTGCCTGCTGCTTCATTGGCTATGTGGAGCAGTCTGTTCTAAGCTGACTGGCACCATTCCTCAACTCTTTCTTCAGTCTATTTTTGATCACAGTAGTACTGCCTCCTGCACCTTGGCAGAACTTGTCATTCCAAAAGCTTCACTGCTAAATTCCATCCTGCCCTTAAAGTCTCTCTCTCTCTGCTGGGAATCGCTGGTTGGCGCGGACCCGGTGGACCGAGGGGCTGCTACAAGGGAGCAGGTTCAAGAATCTGACTAGTAGAAAATAAAAAGGCTCACTCGACTGTTTAGTCTGTTTTATTGGCAAGAGAGAACAAAAACAATACTTGTGTCAGTATGAACGGGGTCCAGTTTTACAGAAGCACACTCTCTCTCTCTCTCTCTCTCTGCCTCTGTCCGCAGTGCTGATCGCGACTCAGCCCGTCGGTGAACTCTAGTACATAAACTTGAACTAACTTCTGGCTTACTGTAGCAATGTTACACCATTTTGAGATTTTAAACATCAGGTCTGCAATTTATCCCATCAGATAAAGCATAAAAAGAAGTTTAATTTGACACCTAATTCACTTTCATATCTTCAGTATTAAAAAGGATATGGCCATTCTCATACTCGGAAATTAGCATCCTGTTCCCTATTGCTTTTCCATTGACTTAACACAAAAGCTGTGATCGAGGACAGTCAAAAGCCCATAACTTTCTTAAAAATTAAGAGAACTGAAAGACATTTTCAATTATTATAGATTGAAGCATTCTGAAACAAATATGAAACAATCTTACTTGGATGACCTGAAATTTAAGCAAATAATTGGTTAGTTACCTAATTGAAGCTAATTACAAAATTCAATTACTAGATCTAAACCTATCCATTTCATAAGAAATGGTTTACATTTTTAAATAGCCTAAGTGTCCAAATAACATTCACACAAGAATTCACAATATAACATGATTTTTAAATCTCATTGTCATGAATTTATAGGCCAAATGGAAGGAATTTAATGTTTAATTCCTGTAAATTAATGGGCATTTTAATCATCTTGCGAGTGGGATTTTGTGGAACACGATCGATTGGAACGTTGCGGTTGCAGTGAATTTAAACCCCATTTCAGCAGGAAAAACACTGCCGGTTTGTATGGGGCCAAAATCACATTTTCGCCAAGGAAATGTTGATTAAAGTCATCCTAAGAAGAAGTTTATATGTAAAATACACGACTTACATTATGTTTTGTCCCCTACTTGAGATCCGTCCCACTGTCGGCGTTGACGGCGTTAAAAGTCGCTTTTTTATTTTACTCCAGCGATTAAATTGTCCCGTGATTTTTTTTAAAAACTTCCGAGAATGAAAGTTGAAACAATTTTTCTGCAGCAGCTGGCAGGCCGAGAAAATATATCTCGGACAGGCAGGAGAAAATGGCATTTTAATCCGAACCCCCCACCCCACCCCACCCCCCCCAAAAGGCGCCAAAGTCGCGCGCACGGCCAGTGGCAGAACTGCAGCGCCGCTGAAGGTAAGTATTGTAACATACCTACTTACTGGCGCCTGCCTTTAAACAGGTAAGAAATCAGGTGTTGAAATAACTGCCGGTAAGTCCTGGCCAATAGCGCTGATCCCAAATTCAAACTATAACCAATGGCATGGAACTACATCCGAGCAAGTCCCTCGTCCCGCCCCCCCCCACTTGGGAACAAAGCGCTTTCAGCCGCAGACTGGCGCGTAAAGCGATACACACGGCGCTGCCGGTTTGGCGCGCAAAGGTTTAAACAGAGCGCTGTCGCATTATCGCGTGGGAATTTAAACAAAGAGCTGTCGGCTGCAACGCTATGGGCTTTACGCATAGGGTTATAGCAACAGTGCTATTGGTCACAGACTGTTCGGGAAAATTCTCAAATAACAGGGGCTGTTTCCGCGCTGAATTTCTAAACTAAACTGAAGAAGCAGGCTCTTTCACCCAACATGTCTATGCTGACCATCAAGTGTCTTCTATGTTAATCCTGCATTCATTCTATTATTTAATCTCCTGAGAACAAGCCCACATCCCACTCCCTAAAGATTTTACCGTGCATCTACTCTCTAGGTGCAGTATACAGTGACTGTCTTATCTACTGGCATCCACACCTGTGGAAACTCACAGTCCCGTTTTTTTCCCCTTGCAGAAGTACTTGCATTGTGATTTCAGTGACCAAGCTAAAACATAGCAGGCAAATGTAAATCCTTGCCCATGTCATCCAGTGAGATCATACACGGGACAGGTTGGAAGGAATCATCCATCCTACCCACCCGGAGGTGTTTTATCCCTACTGACAATGAAGTTAGCTTGGAACTGTTGCTGCATCTGGGGGCAAAACCTAAATCTAAAGGTCACAGCCTGTTGGCCTCGTTGACATCCCAATCCCGGATCCAGCATTAAATATGGATAAAATTGTCACATTATTACACTAACAGAGATTTCTCCACTCTAGGATGAGAAGTTCATTGTGACTAGTGATTTGAAAAATTAATCTACAATTCAGGACAACATGAATAGATGCCCTAAACCGAAGACGTCAAAGCATTGCAAAATCAGCCAAAGGACATGTTTCTGTGCTGTATGGCTCTGTTGAACAATTAAATATTCATCTCTATGGCAGAATTTTATTCATATTAGGTTTGGCTTGTTCTTCCTGTAAATTTCTATGTCTTGCAAATTTCCATACTTATTACTGCATACCTATCACCTTGGTCATTAAATGCATAAAACTTGTTCATAGTCAGATCACGGGATTGTAACATCTGACTATTCTTGCTCATGATGTGTAGCAGAGGTGCAAATTAACCTTGAGATGAGTCCTGGAGGCAAGGGATTCAATGCATGAGAAAGCACATCTAGACATTTGGTGTGCACAGTTGGAAAATTGTACCTTTCGAAAGTGCTGGAGTGATTTGCAATTCATAGTAATGAAGCCATGTAAAATCAGTCAAGGCAAGTAAGATACTAACCACAGTACTTAGAGAGTGTCACTAAGATTCTATAGCTATTTCATGTCTGAAATTGCTACAATGTCTTCCCAGCCCTTCATTAAAAATTAGCAGAACAGACCCATGCTAGGACTGATTTAAATCATGTAAATAGCCCAAATTATGTTGGCAATTATTAGAACACTTTCTTTCCTTTGAGCATTCATATTTCCCCTGATGTCGATCATAATGCTTTACTTCATTATACTGTAGATTTTGAAGGAACCGAGATCAACTTTCAGCATTTATAATGTGAGTATGTCTTCTCTTCTTTCTGAAATGTTTCAATTATAAATTTTTACAACTCATTTGTCACTTTCTTTACAATTGCTCAGAACAAACAATGAGAAAGCAAATGTTTTGTATAGCTAACTCTTTTGAGATTTGAACTGCAATCTCTGCTCAAATATTTCAACTATATGAACAGAAAATATCTCTCCACTTCTCCTAAGACAAAAAATTCTGGAGTAACTCTTCGGGACAGGCAGCATCTCTGGAGAGAACTTTTCGCCTAATGTAGTATAAATTATTTGAAATTATCAGTATGACTGAAAATGTATTTAGAAAGATTGGTATAAAATTAAATGTGTGTCTCTTTGATAATGGGTGAGGAAAGGAAGAAATTGCAACCATTTTCACCTTCATTCTGCACTTAATTTCTAGATGATTTAAAAAAAATAATAGCATTAAGTTTATTTTTAATTGCTTGCGCTATGAAATCACCTTAAAATATGCTGCTGTTTAAATGTGCATGGTTCCAGAGATCTCAGCAGGCGTTTTCAAATGAATGATAATGGCAGTAATTAAATGCACCTGGTCATGACCTTCACAGTCCAACAACTGTGTCACTTCTGTTTCTTCCATTAACTTAGCACAGTTTTCACATGTTCCTATGTCCTGTAGATCCAGCTGACAATTAAATGCTTTCATGATGAAATCGAATTGCCTGGAAAGGTTTGTTCATATGCTATAAGCATTTAATATGCATGTGCTATAAGCATTCTATGGGGAAATTATAATCTCATTATAGTCAGCATCAAAATACTAAACAAAAGTTTAGTAAATGTTAAGCTTTTTTTAAATAGAGAAATTTGACATAAGTAGCTGTCTGCCCCTCTATCACCATACTTATTATTAATTACAGATAGCTGATAAACTTGCAAGTTTTTTTTTATATTTGTGTCTCTTTTAAATATCTTTTGCCATGATCTGCTTATTGAACAATCAAATATTTTAGCAAATCATAAATCAAAACTTAAACAAGACCAAGAAATATACAGTTATTTGAACTGGAGGAAATGGAAGCCTGGTAGTAATACAATGTTGTGTTTTGCACATTGTTTATTGCATAAAATACAGATTAATCTTCTTTTTGTTTTCATTCAGGATGGTCATAATAAATAAAAAAGATACGCATATTAAAACTCATGTTGATAAATTCAACTGACAATTTGGAAATTGTGGAATCAATACAGAAGAACTTTTCCAATTAGCCGGTGGGCATTGCTTGGTTA
Organism: Leucoraja erinaceus; assembly: GCF_028641065.1. Classification (NCBI taxonomy): domain Eukaryota; kingdom Metazoa; phylum Chordata; class Chondrichthyes; order Rajiformes; family Rajidae; genus Leucoraja; species Leucoraja erinaceus. Next base: position 106,796,922 of record NC_073377.1, on the reverse strand, counting down.
CTTTATTTCCCTGGCCAGGGAAGCATTTAAGATGAGAATCCAATTACCTGTTATCAAATATATTTGGAAATCATGACTACAAATACTTTTAGAAAGTGGAAATTCTGGAGAGGATGCAAAAGACATTCAATAAAACATTGCCTGGATTAGACTATATTAGCAATAAGGAGAGGTTGGCCAAACAGGTTTCTCTGGAGTGCTGGAAGTTGAAGGAAAACCTTACAGAAGTTTATAAATTTAGAGAGACATAGCGGGGGTAAATAGTCAGAGTCTTTTTCCCAATGTGAAATTGTCAAATACTAAACTCCTGGAGGCTACCAGAAGGTTGGAAAACAGCCAAGGTGGCTCATTTGTTCAAATAATGAGGAAGGTTGAAGACAGGGAACCGCAGGCCTGCTAATTTGCCTCTTGCTATAATTGATGTTGCTGGAATTAATAAGCAATGAGGTAATAGCTAATCATTTTGAAAAGCTAAACATAATTAAACCTAATCAACAAGGTTTTGTGAAAAATAAATCCTGTTTGAGACATTTGCTTGAATTATTCAATGTAGCATGGAGAGTTAATAGAGGGGAACCTGTAGATATAGAGTATTTAGATTTGCACAAGGCATTTGACCAGGTACCACATACATTAAAACCCCATGGTACTGGAGGAAGTGTGTTAGAATGGATTAAAGAAAGGTTGTCTCATGGAAAACAGAGTTGGAATAAATAGGTAGGTCATTTTCAGAGTGGAAGGAGATAGCTAGTGGATTACTGCAGAGATCAATTTTTGGTCTGCATTTAGGATGGGTTAGTAAGTTTGTAGACAACACAAAAATGTAAAATCAGTTTCAAAGTTTGTGCAATTTAACTGCAATGGCAGTGCCATTGACATACAGAAGACATAAAGGACCTTGTGATTATACTTCATCTCTATGTTGATGGATTTCCCATATTTTACATTCAACCCATTCCTATTAACTTCCATAAAACAGGGAAGCTTTGTGGAATTCTCAATAAAAACTTGGGTTTGTTTATTTTTCAAGCATTACATTACAAATTGAATTTGCTTAGTAGGGGAGGGGGGGGCAGAGGTAATGGGGAGAAGGCAGGCGAAAGGAGTTGAGAGGGAGAGATAGATCAACCATGATTGAAGGGTGTAGTAGACGATGGGCCAAATGGCCTAATTCTGCTTCTAGAACATATGAACAATATGAACATAAGACAGGTGCATGATATCACCAGATGTAAGTTCTGGAGATATTGAGAAATAAAGTTATTTACTTCTGCGTTAATCTGTATGGAAAAAGGGTAGTCCAGGGGGAATCATCCAATGAACACTAATTTACATTTGATCCCATTTTTAAAAGCATGCACAAATCTAAGCACATTTTCTTGTTGGCTTTCAGTGAAAAGCAAATATTTGTAGTATTTAAACTGTCGAAGGAATAAAAAGGGCACAGTGCGAAGGGTTTGTGCAGAAATCAATCTTATTCATCAGCATGGTGAACATGCTGAATTCTAAAAGACACTTCAACTTCTATACATTGCCATATCCCATAAAAAAATATTGTACTTACCTACACACCTTGAATTACCATTAAGTCAAGTAACTGTGGTTAAATAAGCAAATACTGAAGTCACACAGTAAAATCCTGCAAAGAGCAACACTATGAAAATGAATTGGTTTGGAGAAAAATGTTGAACAACCCATGTAGATCCTATATTTCTTCAAGTGCAATTTAAACTGAATTAATCTGTTTTGAGCTTTGATGCATTTTATACACCTCCAATAAAAAAGACCATAGGCTATAAAGTACTTCACTAGAGTTAGACAACAAATATGCTTTCACCTTATGACGATTTTAAGATCCAGATCAGCCTTGAATGATTTTAAACCCGTGGGTTTAGTTGCGGCTTCCACAAGCCAGCAATGATACTGCTCTTTTCTACATGTAGATACACACTAAGAAAGCCATATTTTCATGAGATGTCCAGCAGAAAGAATGTACACAAAGTGCCGGCAAAAATGTCCAGCAGAAATTGTGTACACAAAGAGCTAGAGCAGATCTGGGTCCTCAAACATATATGGGCTCCTAACATGCAGTTAAAAGACACTTCTTGCTTGTTTTAGATGGGCATCAAGAACATCTCTGAGAACACTATTATAACAATACCCATAGAATAGGTACAGATAAAGAGTGACATATCACACATTGGAAAGGGTCAAGCCCAGAAGAGGTTTTAGACTAATTAAGAGCACCAATTTTGAGCACTCCAAATGATTTATTTGCTTCTATAATTAATGGATATAATTAATGGTTATTTGTTTCTATAATTAATGGATTTAATTTCACCTTCAGATCCAATCTAGGTATTTCAGTACCCTTTGGAAAACATTTGAGACAATGAAATCTCACTGCATTGCTCCTGGACAGTTTGAAGTCAATTTGTTCCATTTAAAAGGTGTTCTCATCTGGTAATGAAGTATATGAAGCGAACTCTCATAGAAAATGTCTGGTTCCCATGGTATCTCCTATTCATTATGCTCTGAGCTATCCTATAAAAATAGCAGTGTTTGGAAGTAGTTAACAGTGCTTTAGAAATTGTTTCACTTCAACACTTACTCCAATCCAAGTATCCAGTAGGTTTGCAACACAAATGAGATTACCACAAAGGATGACTCAATGTGAAGAAAAATGGCTCTGTTTTACCCCCAAATGATGGAAAATACATATCCTTGCTCTCTAGCGATCAGGCAAATAAGTGGATCATTTGTTTGAAGCAATGTTTTTGTTTTTACAATGATTTTAATGTTAGCTGAATGAGAACTGTATTTTTCCCTTCACTATAGGAAATTGGCCACTCTGCTGATTGAATGCAGCTCTCTCGGGCAATAATGCAAAACCAGCAATATTGATTTAGCTATTTTACATCTCTCTTGATATTCTGTTCAATTGAAGTCAATGAAAATTAAAGTGGAGTATTGTGTTACAGGTAGCTGAATCAATATCACCTGCTTTACACTAACATCCAAGAATAAAGAAAAGTCACTTCTATGACCATTCCTTATATATTTTGCTCTTTCTCTCATCCAAATATCTTAGCAAAGCACAGAGCCCACATGAGAACAGCATCGAAAAGTGAGGGAATGAACATTTTCAGCACATTCATTTCTCATGACATGACATCTCTACACTTCAAGCAATGATCTAAATAGAATTAATTCCAGAATTTAATGCTGGGACACTAAGATCTCCAAACCCATTATATTAAAAAATATTCACCATGCATTCATTTTTGCCTTCATTCCTGTGTTCATGTGTAAAGCTGCATTAATGTTCTTCTGACCATCTTCCTGTGGGAGAGAAGTAATCACCAGAGGGGACATCCCCTTACCTGAAACACAAATGAGGAAGGGTCAACCCGAAACACCATCTATCCATGTTCTGCAAAGATACCTCAGAGTTGCTCCAGCACTTTGTGTCTTTTTTATTGTAAAGCAGATCTGCAGTTCCTGATTTTCAGGTAAATGATCACAGTTCCAAAACAGTTCAATGCTAGGTAGTAAGATTGCATTTTAATCTTTAGAATGATTTTGCAAATGTCATCATTATTCTTCATTGTACACATGAAGTCTGACAATTAATTTATCAATATGTGTCCATAATTTCTATTTATGACATGCTTATTACTGCCCTAATTTAAACACTACAAGTTCATCAAATCATAAGCCATTTATGTTCTAGTATTCTAATTGCTTTTGGTAGTTAATGAAACGTAGGGGTTATACTGGCCTGGAGGTTACTGAGAGGATACATTTTCACTGATTACTGAAAGTAATTTGCTATTTAATAAAATTAACAGACATAAAATCATAGATCTACAATTCACACATAGTTGTAACATTAATCGGTGCTTGAGGCACTAATCACTGAGAATGCTAAAAATGATATTTACCTCCACAAATAAAATCACTGTACCAGTGCTTAATGCATTCTTAACAAAGTCTTCTTTGCTCTTTTAACAGGTGTTAACACATCCCTATGTAATTGGTTGATGTTGCATCAAAATAATGAAGGAATAAATTTGAAACAAACATCATAATTTTCAGGATTTAACTTTCATTATAGTTATGTATTACAATACAAATGACAGATTTATGATTAAGTAGTTCCCTCTCGCAGATGGGGAAGTGAAAAGCAGCTCAAAGGTGCATGTTTTGTATTAAGGAAAACAAGAATTAAATCATTACCAGGCTTATTTGAGTATATTCTGCTTCCAAATTATTATGTTTTAATTTGTGATGAAGCGTTTGGGCAGTTAAGCTGAAAGCATTAATTAATTGTGGCGAAGACAGTACAACTGTGATCATGTCACAAGTACATTCTTCAGGCTTACTTTGTTATGAGCCTTGATTAAAACATGCACCATCCTGGACCTATTTAATGTCAGCCCTTGGGAGTAGACCACTTGTACTCCTGTTTGTAGTTACTTTCTTTCAAGTAAAACTATATCTTATAAAACAAAAATAGAGAATATAACATCACATAGGAACAGGCCCTTCAGCCCATAATGTCTGTACTAACCATGATGCCAATTTAAACTGCACACCTGCCTACACATGGTCTACATCCGTCCATTTACTGACTGTTCACGTGTGTGTTGAAATACCTCCTAAATTATTGCTATCATATTTGCTTCCACCATCTTCAGTGCCAGTGTGTTCCAGACACTTATCACACTGTACAAAAAAAATGTATCGGAAATCTCATTTAAACGCTCCCCCTCTCAAATGAAACAGTCCGCTGGTATTTATCATTTCCATCCTGGGAAAAAGACTCTGACCACTTATCCTATCCAGACCTCATAATTTTAAATGTTTCTATTAAATCACCCCTTAGCCTCCAGTGCTCCAAAGAAAACAATCCAAATTTGTCCAATCTCCATTTACAGTTAATACTCTCTATTCCGGGCAATATCCCGATACACATCTTCTCCTCCCACTCCAGAATCTCTCCATCCTTCCTGTAAGACAGTGACCAGAATTGCACACAATTCTCTCAGTGTGGCCTAACCAAAGTTTTATACAGCTGCGTCATGAGTTCCTGACTCATACTAAATACCCCGATTGATGAAGACAAACATCATATTTACCTTATTACACCCTCTTACACCTCCCTATCCACTGTTGTTGTCACTTTCAATGAACCATGAACTTGCATTCCAAAATCCTTCTGCACATCAATGGGTTCTTGTCATTGAACATCATTCCCGCATATTTGATTTCTGAGCCTCAGAATTTTATAATACACCTGTGAGACATTTTAAACAACTTACTGAGCTAACCCCAAGATGTCTTAATCTTGTAGGAATTTTAATTAAATGCATTTAAAATAACTGTAGCCATTCCTCGTGGTTTTCAAGCAATTGTGGAGTTTGGGAAATGTTTCTCTTGGGATATGAGTGATGTTTGTCACATCCTTAGCTGTCCTGGGAAATTGGAGGTGAGCCATTTCTTTGATTTGTTGTGATCCTTATGGATCCACAATTATTAGCCACAATGAAGGGTGATGTATGTGCACATTGAATAATGTGTACAATACGATAAAACTTTATTTATCCCAGGAGGGAAATTAATCTGCCAACAGTTATAAAGCACAAGATGCATGTAACAAGAAATTAGAGTGATGAGTGGAAAAGATTGGGGATGTGTGAAGATTGGTGGAGGAGGCGGGGGGGAAGGGGGGAAAGAGAGTCAGCCTCAGTCTACCCCATGACAGAAGGGGGAGGGGTTATACAGTTTGATAGCTACAAGGAAAAAGGATCTCCTGTATTGCTGTATTATCCAAGATGCTCCGCAGTTTGAGGAACATACTCCCCTCCAAGACAACCTGCCATGAATCCAATACCGCACCCAGGACAGAGACAACTTGATGAGCTTGTTAATCCTGTTGGTGTCCACGGCCTTCGCTCTCTGCCCATGATCTGGATCCCATGATCTATTATTCTTAACGTTTTCATGGTGGGTTTTGAGGGGATGGTTGTTTAAGTACAGGTACTGTATGTTGGTTGGATTGTGGCAACCACTTGCACTGACGCCACAGTAATCCCGATGGGCCACATCAGCACATCAGTGGTCAGATGGTGATGTGGAGCTCAGTGATAAAATGGCTGATTTTAATTGTTGCTTCAGGAGCAGGAGCATCTATCTTGTCTGTTGCTGTGTATCTTACTGATTCATGCCCTATAATTACAAGTGTAAGGGTGAACCAGAAGGCTGGGTCTCTGCTCTTCTTTTTAATGGACATTGTTGATTTAGCTGGTCTAATCAAGCTCTTGTGTAATGGTGATTACAGAATGTTGATTGTGGGATACTTGATTATTGTAACCCCTTCAAATTGAGTTGTTGGGGCTTCTCAGTGTTGGAAATTACTGAGCAATTACCAACAGTACTGATGTGTTGAGTGTGCCAGGCACCATTCGTGGAGGGTAGTAGATAACATTTTGAGCTGGTATTCTTAATCAGACTGGAATAAAATGTAAAAAGCTGAAAAAAGAGTGAAGCAGGGAAGGGATGTTTTGGAATGGAAACTGACGTTCTTTTAGTTTCTGTTCTAACCCAACGAGCATGAATTCACTGGTCAACAACCCCCCCCCCCCTCCCCCCTCACCACATCTCTCCTTTTCCACTACATTGTCTGAAAAAGGGTCCTGACTTGAAACATCACCTTATCCATTTTCTCCAGAAATGCTGCCTGAACCGCTGAGTTACTCCAGCGTTTTGTGTCTGTCTATCTTAAGCATTAATTCACTGTTGAAGGATGAATGAGCCAAACGCTGCACTGTCATTTATAGACAGACTAGTAAAATAACTAAAGGGCCTGTCCCACTTTGCCGATGACAGTCATAGTCATAGTAGGTCGCCAAAAACCCCCATAACGACAATGTCTACGACAAGCTACAACAACCTACCACCTAGTCGACGCCAAGCTGTGGCAAGCTACCGACAAATGGTGACCCATTAGGACGTCCACCTACGACCACACCTATGACAACCTACGTCCACACAGGCGACAACCTATGAAAACCAAAGTCAACCTACGTCCACCCGCGACAAGCTATGACAAGCTACGACAAGCAACGACCCTGTCGGTGACAACTGAAGACAATTCAGTTGCCGGTACCTGTTGTTTAAGAGGGAACTGCAGATGCTGGAGAATCGAAGGTTACACAAAAAAGCTGGAGAAAACTCAGCGGGTGCAGCAGCATCTATGGAGCGAAGGATATAGGCAACGTTTCGGGCCGAAAACCCTTCTTCAGACTGATCGGGGGCGGGGATGGGTGGGGACAAGAAAGGGAAAAGGAGGAGTAGCCCGAAGGCTGGGGGATGGGAGGAGACAGCAGGGGGGCTGAGGAAGGGGAGGAGACAGCAAGGACTAACAAAATTGGGAGAATACGATGTTCATGCCCCCGGGATGCAGACTCCCCAAACGGAATATGAGGTGCTGTTCCTCCAATTTCCGGTGCTGCTCGCTGTGGCCATGGAGGAGACCCAGGACAGAGAGGTCGGAGACGGAGTGGGAGGGGGAGTTGAAGTGCTGAGCCACCGGGAGGTCAGCTTGATTATTGCGGACCGAGCGGAGGTGTTCGGCGAAATGATCGCCCAACCTCCGCTTGGTCTCACCGATATAGATCTGCTGACATCTAGAGCAGCGGACGCAATAGATGAGGTTGGAAGAGATGCAGGTAAACCTCTGTCGCACCTGGAACGATTGCTTGGGTCCTTGAACGGAGTCGAGGGGGGAGGTAAAGGGACAAGTGTTGCATCTCTTGCGGTTGCAAGGGAAAGTGCCCGGGGAGGGGGTGGACCGAGCGCATTCAATTCTCTAGGCCCTCACCCCCTCATCTTCACCATGGACGTCCAATCACTCTACACCTCCATCCCCCACCACGATGGTCTCATAGCCCTCCGGTTCTTCCTCGACCAGAGAAGCAACCTATACCCAGCCACTGACACTCTCCTCCGCCTAGCGGAGCTGGTCCTTACCCTCAATAACTTCACGTTCGACTCCTCCCATTTCCTCCAAATACAAGGCGTAGCTATGGGCACACGCATGGGCCCCAGCTATGCCTGCCTATTTGTAGGTTACGTCGAGCAATCCTTGTTCAATACATATCAGGGCCCCATCCCCGACCTCTACCTCCGCTACATCGACGACTGCTTTGGTGCCACCTCCTGCACCCGCACACAACTGACTGACTTCATCCACTTCACCACTAACTTCCATCCGGCACTCAAATACACCTGGACCATTTCCGACACTTCCCTACCATTCCTTGACCTCACTATCTCCATTGCAGGTGATAGACTTCTGACCGACATACACTATAAACCAACTGACTCCCATGGCTATCTGGACTACACTTCTTCCCACCCTGCTTCCTGTAAGGACTCCATCCCCTACTCCCAATTCCTCCGTCTACGCCGCATCTGCTCCACGGATGAGGCGTTCCACACCAGGACATCTGAAATGTCCTCACTATTCAGGGAACGGGGGTTCCCCTCCTCCACCATAAATGAGGCTCGCACCAGGGTCTCTTCCATACCCCGCAACACTGCTCTCTCTCCCCATCCCCGCACTCGCAACAAGGGCCGAGTCCCCCTAGTCCTCACCTTTCACCCCACCAGCCGTCACATACAAAAAGTAATCCTCCGTCAGTTTCGCCACCTCCAACGTGACCCCACCACTCGCCACATCTTCCCATCTCCCCCCATATCTGCCTTCCGCAAAGACCGCTCCCTCCATAACTCCCTTGTCAATTCTTTCCTTCCCTCTCGGTCCACCCCCTCCCCGGGCACTTTCCCTTGCGGCCGCAGCAGATGCAACACTTGTCCCTTTACCTCCCCCCTCAACTCCGTTCAAGGACCCAAGCAATCGTTCCAGGTGCGACAGAGGTTTACCTGCATCTCTTCCAACCTCATCTATTGCGTCCGCTGCTCTAGATGTCAGCAGATCTATATCGGTGAGACCAAGCGGAGGTTGGGCGATCATTTCGCCGAACACCTCCGCTCGGTCCGCAATAATCAAGCTGACCTCCCGGTGGCTCAGCACTTCAACTCCCCCTCCCACTCCGTCTCCGACCTCTCTGTCCTGGGTCTCCTCCATGGCCACAGCGAGCAGCACCGGAAATTGGAGGAACAGCACCTCATATTCCGTTTTGGGGAGTCTGCATCCCGGGGGCATGAACATCGAATTCTCCCAATTTTGTTAGTCCTTGCTGTCTCCTCCCCTTCCTCAGCCCCCCTGCTGTCTCCTCCCATCCCCCAGCCTTCGGGCTACTCCTCCTTTTCCCTTTCTTGTCCCCACCCCCCCCCCGCCCCCGATCAGTCTGAAGAAGGGTTTCGGCCCGAAACGTTGCCTATTTCCTTCGCTCCATAGATGCTGCTGCACCCGCTGAGTTTCTCCAGCTTTTTTGTGTAACCTGCCGGTACCTGTTGCCAGTTGACATGGGTTGACTTAGGTAGTCGCCAATGGAATTCACCGGTCAGCACCGGCGACAACCTATGTCACCTGGTGACAACCTACCATAGCACCCACGACAGGAGAAGTCAAACTATGCCCATTGGTGTCAACCCACTGTCACTGAAAAATATTGAACATGTTGAAAATCCAGGGGCGAACAGAAAGATGCTACGACTCTTTGGGTGACTGAGGAGACTACTCACGACCAAATAGGCGACAGGTCTAGTCGCCTGTAGTCGCCTAAAAAATAGCCTATGTGGGACAGGCCCTTAAGCAACAATAACAACTGAGCTATAACAACCGTCCTTTTTCTGTTCATGTCATATGTGACTGCAGTCACCGAGAATTCTTATGATGATCCGTCCAATTATCTAGGATTTACAAGACTTCTTCTGCACTACTCTCAACAAAATGCTGCCTTGATGTTAAATGGAGCTCCTTTGATCTCTCATTCTGAATGCTGCTATCATGTCCTGGCTGGGATCAAAGCTGTGATGGTCTGGAGTGGAATGAACAGGATAGAACCCAGATTTAATTCCTACAGTCATTCTCTATTTCCTATGTTTATTCATTTAATAGTTCTCTTCCCTTTGAGTTTAAAGGTTGGAGGTTCATCCCCCCCCCCCCCCCCCCCCCCCCCCCCCCCCCCCCCCCTCTCCCCCACAACACAGCCCCAAACCCTTGTAGTAAAGCTTTATTTATGGAATGCTGCCCTCTATGCCAATAGGGGCATTGCCTTCTGGTCCTTTGGGTTTGTACAAATTGCCCTCCTGAGAGAGGAGCAGGTGTTCTACCCAGTGTCTGGACTAAACCCCTTGTCCTACGATGCGAATTTACCCAAGAGCTCTCCCGAGTTAAAAAAAAATCAAACTCGTGGTACTTCATCACGAGTATTTTTTTACTCTTGGAAATTTTTCATACTGTTGAAAAAACTTCACGAGTTTCCGCGTTTCCCAAGTACCTGCCGTTAGCAATACGAGCCGCTACGAGACATGGGACATGGGACGACAGATGGCGCAATGGGCTAAGTGTTCTGCTGGCAACCGGAAGGTAGCCGGTTCGAATCCCGCTTGGAGTGCATACTGTCGTTGTGTCCTTGGGGCAAGACACTTCACCCACCTTTGCCTGTGTGTAAAATGTAATGTAATTATGTGAAGCACTTTGGGATCAATGCAAGTTGACTAAAAATGTGCTATATAAATAAGATTATTATTATTATCCACGAGCTCCGACATACTCGCCACATACATTCTATGTACTGACCACAAGTTTGATTTTTTTTAAACTCGGGGGAGCTCTTGGGTAAACTCGTATCGTGGGACAGGGTCTTGACCGTTACATCTCAACCAACATCTGTAAATGTAGGTTATTCAGTAATTAGTTTAGCTTAGTTTATAGTTTAGTTTAGTTTAGAGATGCAGCAGGCCATTAGTCCCACCGAGTCTGCACCGACCAGCGATCACCGATATACTAGTTCTACCCTACACACTAAGGACAATTTTTACACAAGCCAATGAACCTGCAAACCTGCACATCTTTGGGAGTGTGGGAGGAAACTGGAGCAACCTGAGAAAATCCAGGCAGACCACGGGGAGAACATACAAACTCCGTACAGACAGCACCCATAATCAGGATCGATCCCATGTCTCTGTTGCTTTAAGGTAGCAACTCTACCACTACACTACTGTGCCACTCCAAGTGCTGCCACTTTATCTCAGTGCTGTTTGTGCGAACTTGCTGCATGCAAATGGCAACAATTTTCATCAAAATAGCACTTGAAGAGCACATCTACATCAACAGATGTTAAATGCTTTTGGATATTATTGCCAGAATGATGTCTTTCACTCTTGTTGTTCAGCAAATGTCTCTACATTGCACTATTGTTGGCTTATCCATCAACTCATTGATAATTAAAAGATGGTTAGTTGATTTTTAATTCAACATGTTATTTTGTTTTAATTTTTGTTTAGACATTGTGTGTTGCTCGGGCAGTTTAGAGTCAAGACAATTCATGAATCTGCAGTCATATGTAGGCCAGTCCAGTTAAGGATGGCAGATTTTCTTCCCTGAAGAGTATTGGTGAACCAGATGGATTTTTACAACAATCCAACTGTTTCACTGCCATCAGTATTAATTTTTATGTGTAAAGGTCAATGATAAAGCAGCAGGAGTTGCTGCCAGGGACAATCAGATGAGATTGTGTCATGGTGTCTCACACATCAGGGTGCCATAGAGGAACCGTTAATTGAAATTCAACAAGAGAGGCTGCCGTTTAGTTTAGAGATACAGCATGGAAACAGGCTCTTTGGTCCACCGAGTCCATGCTGATCGTTGATCACCCATTTACACTAATTCTATATTATCGCACTTCCTCGTCTACTCCCTATGCACTAAGGGCAATTTAGAGAAGCAAATTAACCCTCAAACCCACACATCTTTATGAAGTGGGAGAAAACCAGAGCACCCTGAGGAAACCCTCGCAGGCGCAGGGAGAATCTGCAAACTTCACACTGACACCACCCGAGACCAGGATTAAACCCTGTTCTCTGATGCTGTGCCACTGTCCCACCCTGTCCCACCCAGTTGCTCAATGAAAGATGGTTATAATTTGGATCACTGCAAGGGAACTAAGCATACAAGGATATTTAAAGTTTAGGAAGGATGGGGGAAAATTAGAGGTAGGGTGGTATTGCTGCTTCATTGTGGATGGATGTGGGTAAGTAATCGTGAGTTGTTGGAAATTGAGTTATGTGTAGGAGAATGGGGTTGAGGCGAAAGATAGATAAACCATGATTGAATGGCAAAGTAGACTTTGGTCTGAGTGGCCTCATTCGTTTTAGGCAGAAAATTTGAAACAGGAAATATTACATATGCAATAAGGATGCTATTGTAATCGTGGCAAACCATATTAGTCATCATGCTGCGGAGAGGAATTGTTTCAGGATTATTTTCTAGAACAATATATCAAAGAGCCAAATTAGAGGTAGAACATCTTAGGCTGGTATTTGTGTAATGAGAAAGAATCAATTAGCAATATTGGATGAGACCACTTTGGGGAGGAGTCACGGTAATATATGTAGAATTTTTCATTAAGGTAGAAAGAAATGTAGTTGATTCTGAGACAAGGCATCTGAATCTCAGCACAGGAGATTACATAGGTTATAAAGTGAGAGTGGGCAACGGTAGATTGGGCAATGTTACTTATCGGGTTGATTGTTTATTGGCAAACATTTATAGACTACCTGCGTGAACTGCAACCATTATTTATTCCTGCATGGTACAAAAGTTAAACAGAAATGGGGGCTCAGTTGTGTCTAACAGTAGGAATTAGGGATTAATCTGAAGATGGGTCTTGACCTGAAACATCACCTGTTCCTTTTCTCCATGGATAGGACAGGTTTGGAAGGTTATGGGCCAGGCAGAGGCATGTAGGACCAGTGTAGCTGGGACGTTGTTGGCCGGTGTGGGCAAGTTGGGCCGAAGGGCCTGTTTCCACACTGTATCACTCTATGACTCCAGAAATGCTGTCTGTCTACGCTGTGTCTATCTTCAATTTAAACCAGCATCTGCAGTTCCTTCCTACAGTACACAGGGATATTATTAGTTCCAAGGAGGAGACATATAAATTGGCCTGAAAAACATTAGAACTTGGATCAGTTTAGAATTTAACGAACAAGAATGAAGGTGGGAGTAATAGTGTTTGTTTACAGGTAACTTAAAAATGTAAACGCCTCAATGGGTAAGTAAAAATAAAATGATTAGTGAAGACATGTGTAGGTAGCGAGGCATTTATTATAGGAAACAAAAGATGGGAAAACAAAGAAATGGTGGACCAATTGAACAAATATTTTGGGTCAGGATTTACAAAAGGAAGAAATAAATAACAATTTAAAACAATGGGATACCTAGAATCTTGTGTGAGGGATGAACTGAAGGAATCAGTATTAATAGGGGAATGCTGTAAGGGAAATTGATGGGATTGAAAACCAATAAATCATCAAAGCCCAATCATCTGCATCTCCGAACAGGAAATGACTGGAAATAGTGGATGAATTGAGATCATTATCCAAGTATCTTCGAACTCTGGATCAATCCCCACTGACTGGACAGCAGCCAAACCAAGGTAAACCGTGAATTTAAAAAGAGGGAGAGAGAAAATCTGGAATTATGGTCTGGGTGGCCAAACAATGGAGGCAAAGAAAATGGCGGATTCTGTTGTTAAAAGGTGTATCAACAGAGTAGTTGTAAATCAGTGTAGGGGAGATTTACAAGGATATTGCCAAAAAAACAAGGGCCTGGGGTATAAGCAGAGATTGGTCAGGTTTGGACATTTCTTGGAATACAGAAAATCATGTGGGGATTAGATAGGGCTACTGCACAGACTTGTTTAACCAGGGGAGAGGAATCAAGAGCTAGAGGACATAGTTTTAAGGTGAGAGGGCAAAGATTTAATAGGAATTTCGTAGATAGAAAATAGGTGCAGGAGGCCATTCAGCCCTTCGAGCCAGCACCACCATTCAATGTGATCATGGCTGATCATCCACAACCCTGTTCCTGTCTTCTCCCCATACCCCTTGAATCTGCTAGCCTTGAGCCCTATCTAACTCTTTTGAATGCGTCCAGTGATCGGCCTCCACTGCCTTCTGAGGCAAAAAAATCCACAAATTCACAACTCTCTGGGTGAAAAAGTTTTTCCTCATCTCAGTTCTAAATGGCATAACCCTTATTCATAAATTGTGGCCCATGGTTCTGGACTCCCTCAACATCGGGAACATGTTTCCTGCATCTAGCGTGTTCAATCCATTAATAATTTTATATGTTTCTATATGATCACCTCTTATCCGTCTAAATTCCAGTGAATACAAGCCCAGTCGCTTAATTCTTTCATCATAATATGACAGTCCCGCCATCCCAGGAATTACCCTTGTGAATCCATGCTGCACTACCTCAATAGCAAGAATGTCCTTCCTCAAATTAGGAGACCAAAACTGCACACAATACTCACCAGGGCCCTGTACAACTGCAGAAGGATCTATTTACTCCTATACTCAAATCCTCTTGTTATGAGGGCCAACATGCCATTACCTTTCTTTACTGCCTTCTGTACCTGCATGACTACTTTCAGTGACTGATGTACAAGGCCACCAAGGTCTCGTTGCACTTACCCTTTTCCTAATCTGACACAATTCAGATAATAGTCTTGCCACCAAAGTGGATAACCTCACATTTATCCACGTTATACTGCATCTGCCATGCATCTGCCCACTCACCCAACCTATCCAAGTCACCCTGAATCCTGATAGCATCCTCTTCACAGTTCACACTGCCACCCAGCTTTGTGTCATCTGCAAATTTGCTAATGTTCCTTTTAATTCCTTCATCTAAATCATTAATATTAATTAATATTAATAGCTGCAGTCCCAGCACTGAGCCTTGCGGCACCCCACTAGTCACTGCTAGCAGTAATGGAAATGGGGGGTTATGAAGGGGGACGGCATTCCCCTACTTTTCAGTTTCCAGTTTATGTCCAATTTCAGTACAAGAAGTGAGTCAGAGCTGTTAAATACGGATTTTTTTTTTAAACGACCATGGATAATCGTTCTACAAGTCAACGCTGCATCGGCCATGAGACGAAAACGATTTGTTAACTACCACTGTTAGCACTTGTTAACAGCCAGTAGTTAACACATAGTTATACAATGTGCTTTCAATACATCGATCCACATTCCTCAGTAAATGTAATTGTGTTTTGACCAAGTATTAATGACACTGCATTCGTTTGAATAAAATTCACGGCAGAATTTCTTAAAACACACTGTCAGGGCTCCGGACTGCGAGCACGGGATCAGGTAAAGTCACGTTATTTTATTATTCCACGTGATTTTATTATCTGCTCTGCCTCTCTGCCGCTGTGCCTCTCTGCCGCTGTGCTTCTCTGCCTCTCTGCCGCTGTGCTTCCCTTATAAAATCACTTATTCAAGTACATGTCTCAAATTCATGAGACATGATTTTCCATGCACAAAGCCATGCTGACTATCCCTAATCAATTGTTGCCTTTCTGAATTCAGATAAATCCTGTCTCTCAGAATCCCCTTCACTTTCCCACTACTGATGTTAAGCGCCCCAGCCTATAGTTTCCTGGGTTTGCAATCCTTCTTAAATAAAGGTACACCATGAGCCATGCTCCACTCTGCAGGTACCTCACCCATTGCTAACATTGATCCAATTATAACCATATAACCATATAACAATTACAGCATGGAAACTGGCCATCTCAGCCCTTCTAGTCTGTGCCAAACCCTTATTTTCCCCTAGTCCCATCTACCTGCACTCAGACCATAACCCTCCATTCCTTTCCCGTCTATAAACCTATCAAATTCATTTTTAAATGATAAAATCGAAACTGCCTCCACCACTTCCACTGGAAGCTCATTCCACACAGCTACTACTCTCTGAGTAAAGATGTTCCCCCTCATGTTACCCCTAAACTTTTGTCCCTTAAGTCTCAAATCATGCCCTCTTGTTTGAATCTTCCCTACTCTCAATGGAAATAGCTTATCCACGTCAAGTCTCTCTCCCTCTTATAATTTTAAAGACCTCAATCGAGTCCCCCCTTAACCTTCTGCGCTCCAAAGAATAAAGACCTAACTTGTTCAACCTTTCTCTGTAACTTAGGTGCTGAAACCCAGGCAACATTCTAGTAAATCTCCTCTGTACTCTCTCTATTTTGTTGACATCTTTCCTATAATTTGGCGACCAAAATTGTACACCATACTCCAGAATTGGCCTCACCAATGCCTTGTACAATTTTAACATTACATCCCAACTTCTATATTCAATGCTCTGATTTATAAAGGCCAGCACACCAAAAGCTTTCTTTACCATCCTATCTACATGAGATTCCACCTTCAGGGAACTGTGCACAGTTATTCCTAGATCCCTCTGTTCAACTGCATTCCTCAATTCGCTACCATTTACCATGTACGTCCTATTTTGATTTGTCCTGCCAAGATGTAGCACCTCACACTTATCAGCATTAAACTCCATCTCTCCAAATCTCTCTGTAGACTTTGAAAATCTACTTCATTATCCATAACACCACCTATCTTAGTTTCATCTGCATACTTACTAATCCAATTTACCACACCATCATCCAGATCATTGATGTATATGATAAACAACAGTGGACCCAACACAGATCCCTGAGGCACCCCACTAGTCACCGGCCTCCAACCTGACAAACAGTTAACCACCATTACTCTCTGGTATCTCCCACTCAGCCACTGTTGAATTCATCTTGCTACTCCACTATTAATACCCAACAATTGAACCTTCTTAACCAACCTTCCATGTGGAACTTTGTCAAAGGCCTTGCTGAAGTCCATATAGACAACATCCACTGCTTTACCTTCATCAATTTCCCTAGTAACCTCTTCAAAAAATTCAAGATCAGTCAAATATGACCTTCCAGGCACAAATCCATGTTGACTGTTCCTAATCAGACCCTGTTTATCCAGATGACTATATATATTATCTCTAAGTATCCTTTCCATTAATTTGCCCACCACTGACATCAAACTAACAGGTTTGCTAGGTTTACCTTTTAGAGCCCTTTTTAAACAATGGAACAACATGCGCAGTACGCCAATCCTCCGGCACCATTCTTGTTTCTAATGACATTTGAAATATTTCTGTCATAGCCCCTGCTATTTCTACACTAACTTCCCTCAATGTCCTAGGAAATATACTGTCAGGACCTGGAGACTTATCCACTTCTATATTTTTTCAAAAGTGTCAATACTTCCTCTTCTTTGAACCATGGAAACCTGCCATGGAACCAACAATTTATTGATTATTTTCCACAATATCCTAGGATGGATTTCATCACACCCTAGGGATTTATCCAAATTCATGAGCTTTAAGACAACAAGTACCCCCTCTTTTATAATGTGGATGTGTTTCAAGACTTCACTATTATCTTAGTGGAACACAAAGTGCTGGAGTAACTCAGCATGTCAGGCAGCATCTCTGGAGGACATGGATAGGTGCCGTTTTGGGTCAGGTACCTTCTACAGAATAATTTCTTCCCTGAAATTCCTAGCTTCCATGTTCTTCTCCACAGTAAATACAGACAAGCAATATTAATTTATAACTTTGGACGTTTTTTTGCCTCTACAAATATTCAAAATCATTGATACTTAAGGGGGCCTATTTTCTCCCTCATTACCCTATTACTCGTAATATGCTTGTAGAAAACTGTGAAGTTTTGCCCTCTTGATTTTCCTGATGTGATCAATCCCAGGTTAAACCCCTGTCTCAAGGTGCGACTTCACCCACGAGTGGTCCCGAGTTAAAAATAAATCAAACATGTGGTAATCACGTAGAATTAACGTAGCGGGAGCATCGGAATTCATGGATGTAACTTAGCGACTCGTAACGTTAACGGCAGGTACTCAAAAACTTGTTAACTCGTAAAAATCTTTCAACATGTTGAAAGATTTCCACAAGTCAAATTTACTCCTGAAGGAAAATTTGAAACGTTTAAACTCGTTGTAATAACGTAGTAGCCCGTGAGTTTACCGTAGTGACTTGTGAGTAACTCGTGGGTTTGGCCTGAGTGCCAGAAGTGAAAGGTTGAAGATTAGTCATCTCCGGAGAACTTGGATAGGTGACATTTCGGGTCGGGACCCTTCTTCAAACTTTAGACCCCTTTTTCACCCGAAACGTCAACTGTCCATGTTCTCCACAGATGCTGCCCGTCCCGCGGAGTTACTCCAGCACTTTGCGTCTGTCTTCCTGGAGACCTTGTTTCCCATGCAATGTGACATCTACCGCGCATACATTCCCAACTGTTGTTTTGGCAGCAGTAACATATTCTCCTGGTTAGTACATTCAGTGTTGCTGAGGCCTAGTTTATGAAACAAAAAAATGCAGATGCTGGAATCATGATCATAAAACACACACAAAGTGTTGGAGGAACTCACACAGCGCTGTAGTAACTCAGCGGGACAGGCAGCATCAGCGGATGGAATGGACAGACATTGATTCGGCTCGAAAAGAAATGACCCGATCAGAAACATTGCCTATCCATTCCCCCACAGATGCTGCCTGACCTGATGGCTTACTTCGACACTTCGTGAGTTCATGTCATAGGAGCAGAATTAGGCCATTCAGCCCATCGAGTTGCTCCAACACTTTGTGTTTCGCTCAACATGCCAGCTGGAAGAACTCAGCAGGTCATGGAGTCTGAAGAAGGGCCCTGACCCGAACCCTCGCTTGCCCGTTTCCTTCCACCGATTTCATGTAGTCACTTTTCGATAAAACCCCACCGCCCCAGTTATTCCACGTGTCTCCATTTCATTTATTAAGTCGCCGGTACTGTCACATCGTTCGTTTTCGGTCAATACAACCGAACAGTCTGAAGAAGGGCGACGGTAGACACAAAAATCTGTAGTAACTCAGCGGGACAGGCAGCATCTCTGGAGAGAAGGAATGGGTGATGTTTCGGGTCGACAGACTGGTGAGGGAAACGAGAGATATAGATGATGATGTATTGTAGAGAGATAAAGAACAATAAATGCAAAAAAGTAAAGATGATAAAGGAAACAGACCTTTGTTTAAGAGGGAACTTCAGAGGCTGGAGAAGCGAAGGTTACACAGAAAAGCTGGAGAAACTCAGCGGGTGCAGCAGCATCTATGGAGCGAAGGAAATAGGCAACGTTTCGGGCCGAAACCCTTCTTCAGACTTCAGACTCAGTCTGAAGAAGGGTTTCGGCCCGAAACGTTGCCTATTTCCTTCCCTCCATAGATGCTGCTGCACCCTCTGAGTTTCTCCAGCTTTTCTGTGTAACCAAAGGAAACAGACCGTTGTTCACTGTTCGTTGGGTGAAAACGAGAAGTTGGTGCGACTTGGGTGGAGGAGGGCTAGACAGAGAGGGAATGCCGGGTTACTTGAAGTGAGAGAATTCAATATTCATACCACTGGACTGTAAGCTGCCCAAGCGAAATATGAGATACTGTTCCTCCAATTTGCATTTTGCCTCACTCTGACTGGAGGAGACCTTGGGCAGAAAGGTCAGTGTGGGAATGGGAAATGTTTTGCAACCGGGAGATCAGGTGGGTTCAGGTAGCAACCAGGAGCGTCACGATCCGAAATTTTACCTATTCCTTCTCTCCAGAGATGCTGTCTGACCCTCTGAGTTACTCCAGCTTTTGGTGTCTATCGTCGGGGTAACCCAGCATCTGCAGTTCCTTCCTACACAACAGAACAGTATGAGGAGCGGTTAATGTTAGAGGCTGCTCATTAACCTCACTATGTTTACATCGTCCCCTTTAACAATGAATAAATATAATTCGGTTACCGTATTATTGACTACAACTGCCCGTTTAAAAACACTAATGACTTCTCTTTAATTCTCAACCACTGAATATTTGCCTGGAAACATATTGTATGTTTTCATTCAGTGAGATAATTCAATTTTAATAGACTGAGGTGTTAAATCCGGCGCCACTTCACAACAAACTAAACAACCTATAATTTAAATAGAACATTTAGGATAGATAATAAAATCCCCAAGACTATTTCACATATATAATTCCAGCACCACTTCGCACTGAGCTCTCCGTGATGTTTAAAGGGGCTGGCATCTGCCCTGATCAGATAGAAACATAGAAATTAGGTGCAGGAGTAGGCCATTCGGTCCTTCGAGCCTGCACCGCCATTCAATATGATCATGGCTGATCATCCAACTCAGTATCCCGTACCTGCCTTCTCTCCATACCCTCTGATCCCCTTATCCACAAGGGCCACATCTAACTCCCTCTTAAATATAGCCAATGAACTGACCTCGACTACCCTCTGTGGCAGAGAGTCCAGAGATTCACCACTCTCTGTGTGAAAAAAGTTCTTCTCATCTCGGTTTTAAAGGATTTCCCCCTTATCCTGTGACCCCTTGTCCTGGACTTCCCCAAGATCGGGAGCAATCTTCCTGCATCTAGCCTGTCCAACCCCTTAAGAATTTTATAAGTTTCTATAAGATCCCCTCTCAATCTCCTAAATTCTAGAGAGTATAAACCAAGTCTATCCAGTCTTTCTTCATAAGACAGTCCTGACATCCCAGGAATCAGTCTGGTGAACCTTCTCTGCACTCCCTCTATGGCAATAATGTCCGTCCTCAGATTTGGAGACCAAAACTGTACGCAATACACCAGGTGTGGTCTCACCAAGACCCTGTACAACTGCAGTAGAACCTCCCTGCTCCTATACTCAAATCCTTTTGCTATGAAAGCTAACATACCATTTGCTTTCTTCACTGCCTGCTGAACCTGCATGCCTACTTTCAATGACTGGTGTACCATGACACCCAGGTCTCGCTGCATCTCCCCTTTTCCTAGTCGGCCACCATTTAGATAATAGTCTGCTTTCCTGTTTTGCCACCAAAATGGATAACCTCACATTTATCCACATTATACTGCATCTGCCAAACATTTGCCCACTCACCCAGCCTATCCAAGTCAACTTGCAGTCTCCTAGCATCCTCTTCACAGCTAACACTGCCACCCAGCTTAGTGTCATCCGCATAGTTGGAGATATTGCCTTCAATTCCCTCATCCAGATCATTAATATATATTGTAAATAGCTGGGGTCCCAGCACTGAGCCTTGCGGTACCCCATTAGTCACTGCCTGCCATTGTGAAAAGGACCCGTTTACTCCTACTCTTTGCTTCCTGTTTGCCAACCAGTTCTCTATCCACATCAATACTGAACCCCCAAAGCCGTGTGCTTTAAGTTTGTATACTAATCTCTTATGTGGGACCTTGTCGAAAGCCTTCTGGAAGTCCAGATACACCACATCCACTGGTTCTCCCCTATCCATGCTACTAGTTACATCCTCGAAAAATTCTATAAGATTCGTCAGACATGATTTACCTTTTGTAAATCCATGCTGACTTTGTCCAATGATTTCACCACTTTCCAAATGTGCTGCTATCCCATCTTTAATAACTGACTCTAGCAGTTTCCCCACTACCGATGTTAGACTAACTGGTCTGTAATTCCCCGTTTTCTCTCTCCCTCCCTTCTTAAAAAGTGGGGTTACGTTTGCTACCTGCCAATCCTCAGGAACTACTCCAGAATCTAAAGAGTTTTGAAAGATCATTACTAATGCATCCACTATTTCTGGAGCTACTTCCTTAAGTACTCTTGGATGCAGCCTATCTGGCCCTGTGGATTTATCGGCCTTTAATCCATTCAATTTACCCAACTCCACTTCCCGGCTAACCTGGATTTCACTCAATTCCTCCAACTCCTTTGACCCGCGGTCCCCTGCTATTTCCGGCAGATTATTTATGTCTTCCTTAGTGAAGACGGAACCAAAGTAGTTATTTAATTGGTCCGCCATATCCTTGTTCCCCATGATCAACTCACCTGTTTATGACTGCAAGGGACCTACATTTGTTTTAACTAATCTCTTTCTTTTCACATATCTATAAAAACTTTTGCAGTCAGTTTTTATGTTCCCTGCCAGTTTTCTTTCATAATCTATTTTTCCTTTCCTAATTAAGCCCTTTGTCCACCTCTGCTGGTCTCTGAATTTCTCCCAGTCCTCCGGTATGCTGCTTTTTCTGGCTAATTTATACGCATCATCCTTCGCTTTGATACTATCATCCTTCGCTTTGATACTATGATATTCGGATTAAACACCGTTTGAAATAATTTGAAGTTTTGAAATTAATCCACGCCGCCTAATGTACACTTTGGGCTAAGATTTTTTCCCTGCACAAAGCACAATGTAAACAGAATGGAATCTCTATTAATGTTCTGAGACTCTATATAATGGAAGTGATCACATTCGGCCCTTCGAGCCAGCATTGCCATTCAATATGATCATGGCTGATCATCCAAAATCAGTACCCAGTTGCTGGTTTCTCCCCATATCCCTTGATTCCGTAACCCTAAGAAATTTAAACATGGGAGGCTTTTTATAGAAAAAAAAAACTGTGTGACATCATTTTCACCATGTGATGATTTTTCCACATGTCGGCAGTCGTTGTTGGCTCAAGAGTAACTCGGAGAGGAACTTGGTAACTCGGGAGAGGAACTTGATACATCGCAGAAATGAGAAGTAAACGGCAAACTTAGACATACACGTGGGAACTCGTTTAAACTCGTGAACATAAACTTGGAATCTCGTAGAAAACCACAAGTTTGATTTTTTCTCTGACTCAGGATCATTCATGGTTGGACTCGCACCATGAGACAGGGCCATTAGTGAGAGAGGCAAAACAAGAGGTTGCAGGGGCCTGAGATAAAAGTCTTTGTATTCTCTCTAGCCACAGGCGAGATCCTGGAGGACTGGATGTTGTTTCTTTGTTAAAGAAGGGGAGTAGAGGTAGTTCAGGAAATTATAGGCCAGTCTCACGTCAGTGGTAGGGAAGCTATTAGAGAGGATTCTTCAGGATAGGATTCATGTGACTTTGGAAGAGAATGGGATAATCGAGGCCCCCAAACAAGGGTGAACAAAAGGAGGAAGACTGACTGAATTTTATTGCCTTTCATCACCGTGATCACTTTGGAAGAGGGGGTAATTAGGAACATTTTGAATGGATCTGTCATGAATTACTAATTTGATTGTCTTTTAAGGATCTGACAAAGGTGATTGATGAGGGTAGGACAGATGATGCTGTCTGTATGGATTTTGGTAAGGCATTTAATAAAGTCCGTCATGATAGGCTGATCCAAAAAAAATTAAGAAGCATGGGATCCACAGTGACTTGCTAGTTTGGATTTAGAGCTGACTTATCCAGAGAAGACAGATGATAGCGGTGGAAGAGTATTAGTCTGGCTGGAGATCTATGTCTAGGAGTGTTCTGCGGGGATCTTTGCTAGGGCGACCATTGTTTGTGATATTGATACATATGCCGTAAACAAATTGATAATACATAGCATTTTACCATTTCACCAGTAGGAGCAGCTTCTTACATTATCATGTGATGTGAACATTAGAAATTATCTTAATGGAATGCCAGCAAAAGGGAAAGTCAAACTTTATTTTCAAAGATTATATATACCTGGTTTAGCACCAGTCCTGCATTTACTCTAGTCTCAGATTTTTCCACTTCAGGTTAAGCAGCTTTTAAATACACAGCACAACCTCTAATCAATAATGAAAAAGAAAAGCAGAGATTTGAAAAAGAGATGACCTTAATGCTGACATTTACCTCAAGGAATCTGAAACATTTTTCTGTTTTTAAGTATTGACTATTGCTGAGTAAATCAGCCAATTCTGAGTTAAGAGCACAGAGTGCGAAGAAATCCTTATCTAAGATCCCAAATATACTGCAAGATTCACTCTATTAATTCTCTAACATTCTCGTATATTGATCGAATCTGGTTGATAACTGTAATGGACTGATTTCATGTGTAAACAACTGTAGAAAAAAAAAACATTTCCACCTTCCAGTTCAATTTTGCAGTGTTGACCTTAACTATCACACCATGAAAGGGAGTGATTCCACATAAAAGGATGTATAAAACTGGCATGAATTTCAACTTCATGGAGATGTTTCATAGACTTGCAAACATGCCTGGAAGAGAAAAGGTTTCAGTTCTCCGGGAAATAATGCAAGTCTAATAATAGTTTCTACCCAGTAACTAAATTCTGTGAGCTGGCAGTAAGCTGACAAGTTCAAGACTTTTGTGCTCATGCACGCATGTGCAGAAATCATGAAATTTCAGGGATTTATGTTGAAACCTGCTAACAGCATTGGATGAAGTTATTGGCACTTCCCTACAAAATCTACACCAGTGAGACATCATAGTCTTTCCCAAAAGCAAATGCAGGTAAATCATTTCAAATCACCACCTAGGCTGCACTTTAAAGGGCCTGTTCCACTCTATGAGGTAATTCAAGAGCTCTCCTGAGTTTAAAAAAAAATCTAACTCGTGGTAAGCACGTAGAATGTACGTAGCGGGTACGTCGGAGCCCGGGACGTCTCTTAGCGGCTTGTAATGCTAACAGCAGGTACTCGGGAAACGTGGTAAGCTCGTGAAGACTCGTGAAGATCTTTCAACATGTTGAAAAATGTCCACGAGAGCCCCGCGTACCTACGAGCGGCTATTACCGTAATTCTCCGAGTTCGAATCAGGGGAAACTCGGGAGGACTCTTCAATTAGCTCGTACAGTGGGACAGCTCCTTTACAAGTACTTGTTGCAGAGCATCTTCATAGTTCAACCTGTTCCTATTTTTTTAACTAGCAATCAAGTCAAGTCAACTTTATTTGGCACATACACATACAAGATGTACAGTGAAATGAAAGTGGCAATGCTTGCGGGTTTGTGCAAAACAACAGAACAGACCAGAACAGAACATAACTAGTATTTATATTTTAAAAAAGAAGACACATCAGAAATTTACGCCCTGGTGAGATCAGAGTTTGCAGTCCTGATGGCCTGTGGGAAGAAACTCCGACTCAGCCTGTCTGTTTTCGCAGCGTGACAGCGGAGACGCATGACTGACTGTAGCAGCTGGAACAGTATGTTGCTGGGGTGGTAGGGGCCCTTCATGATCTTGCTGGCTGTGGATCTACACCTCCTGGTGTATAGATCCTGCAAGGGGGGGGGGGGAGTGTAGTTCCCGTGGTGCGTTCAGCTGAACGCACTACTCTCTGCAGAGCCTTCCTGTCCTGGGCAGAGCTGTTCCCAAACCAGATAGAGATGTTTCCAGTCAGGATGCTTTCCACAGCACCAGAGTAGAAGGATCCTCAGAGAGACTCTGAATTTTCCCAGCTGAGCTCAGTAATATCATTTGTTGGTGTTTCAAGCAACATGCAACATAGTGTCTGTTGTGCATGATGGTCAATGTGAGATACAGTGTTTATTCATATTTGACAAAATAAAAAGACGACTTCTTGCACATATTGAGAGAAGGTGCATCACACCAAACAACATTTGTCTAAAAAAACACAGATTATTCTTCAGCTCATTAAAGAGCTCGGGTGAAAAAAACCAATATAGTGTGTGACAACAAAGTAACATCATTTGTGCCACGTGATTAACTACACTACAGTCCACGATGTTCATTCGGGAAAGATAGGGAGACGGACAAGTCACTCGCACAAATGACAGAATTGCCGAGTACCGTGGGAACTCTTTACTCTACCCCCGTTATATCGTGTGATATCGTGCTAGACCACGACCACTCCACTCTGGCTACATCTTGCGTCAAGTCGCCCCGTGAAAACTAGCCTTAAGTATAAGGATGAATGCAAAACAGCAGAACATGGCAAATATTGTGTTGCAATATGAAGTATTGCAAAAATTGCTCAAGGGACATCTGCAATTGGGAGGTTTTTTAAAGTGAGATTGGGAGAGTTTTTGTTATACTGTAGGGCAAGGATGGCAGGAGTAGAGAACTGGATGGCAATGGATTGGGATGATATTGTAGATAGTGAGGACGGTTTTCAAACATTACAGCTGTCCCTTCAGTTGGGCATGCAGGCTGGGGAATAAAAATGAAGTTTAATGCAGATAAGTGCGAGATGATGATTTTTGGATGTCAAAGCAGTCACAGTAAATGGTTTGGCACTCAGGAGTGTTGTAGAGTAGAGGAATCCAGGAGTACGGGTACAGATACAGGTACAGGTAAAAGTTGTGTCACAGGGTGGTAATGAAGGCTTTGGGTACATTGGCCTTCAGCAGTCAGGATATTCGATATAGAAGTTGGGACGTTATGTTACAGTTTACAAAACATTGGAGTATTGTGCTCAGTTTTAGTCACCCTGGAAGGGTATTGGAAGGATGTCATTAAGCTGGAAAGAGTGCAGAGAAGATTTACAAGGATGTTGCCAGGAATTGGAGGGCTGAGCTATAGGGAGAGGTTGGGCAAGTTAGGACTTTATTCATTGGAATGCCAGAGGCTGAGAGGTGATCTTATAGAGGTGTATAAAACCTCAGAGGGTGGTGGATATATGGAATTAGCCTCCAGAGGAGGTTGGTGAGGTAGATGTTATGCCAGCATTTAAAAGATACTTGGACAGGCACATAGATAAGAAAGGTTTAGAGCAGTGGTTCCCAACCTTTTTTTGGCCATGCCCCACCTAATCACCTCTAAAATCCTGATGCCCCCCCCCCCCTTGCTTTCCCTTGAGAGAAAACGGAGGAAATAGATATTATAAGGGTAACTTAGCAAAAGCTCTTTGAATCACATTTCTATATCCAATTCAATAAATAAGGTTCTCCCATGACCTTGCGCGCTTCGTGCAACGTGCATGTAGAGCGATGGCGCGGTGATTATGTAATAACTACACAATAAAGACCTTTTTTACCCCCAAAAAATTATTTACTCAAAATAACATCTGAAACATAAACTACATATGTTTACCTGATGGAAAACCCCCCAAAAAAAAATCGAAAATTTGGACCCAGACCTCCTCAGTCGTGCTCAATTGCCCCCCTTAAAAATCAAATTGCCCCCCTGTGGGGCGTACGTCCCACGTTGGGAACCACTGGTTTAGAGGCATATGAGACAAACATGGACAAATCGACTAGTTTACGTGAGGCATTTTGGTCGGTAAGGGCAGAATTGGGCCGAATGGCTCGTTTCGCTGCTGTATGACGCTATAACTCTATGAGAAGACATATTGATACTCTGTTCGAGAAAAAAGAGTTATGCCAGGTATTGCCAGTTGGAATTAAACAACTGCCCAGATGTACAGTATACAATTGTGTTTCATCTGTATTTACTTGGAGAAAGGCATGGATGCTTGGGATTCTGGGTAGTTAATAGTGATATCTTGAAGAGGGTTCACATTGCGGAAGAGAAGATGCTGGAAGCCTTGAATGTAGAAAGCTGGATAAATTTCTAACCCCGGATCCTGGAAGGTTATTGGAAACCAGGGAAGAAATCTGGAGCCCTGGCAGAAATATGTGTATGATCAAATAGAATAAGCTGCCAGAAGGCTGGTGGGTATCTAATGTTGTGCCTTCATTTACAAAAGGCTGTAAGATAAATGTACAGTCTATTGAGCCTAACATCAGTGGTGCATGAGTTAACGGAGGAGATTCTTGGAGACATGATCTACATGTATTGGGAGTGACAAGGACTGATTAGGGATAGTCATCATGTCATTGTGTGTGGGAAATCATGCCTCATCAATTTGATTGAGATTTTTGAAGATGTGACCAAAAAGATCAATGTGGGGAAGGCCAAAGACATTGTCTACCTGTATGTTGACAAGATACTAGATGGTTGAATGGTCCAGAATATTAGATCACATGGGATCCAGGGAGAACTAACCAACTGGACATAACTTCCCTGATATTTATTTGGACTATCTCTGAAACCTCTCTCCACTTTCTTGATCTCTCTGTCTCCATCACAGACTATTGACTGACAGGTACTACAAACCCACTGACTCCTACAGTTACCTAGAACACATCTCCTCCCATTCAGCCTCTTGCAAAGTGCCATCCCCGACTCTGAATGTTTCCACTCGACCGCATCTCTTCCCAAAGCTTTTTCATTCTTAGACATCTGTGATGTCCTGTCATCGATGGATCCCTTACCCACACCACACCTCCTCTGTGTCCTGTAGTTCACTCTGGCTCTCCCTACCCCAGGCGGAACAAGAATAGAATTCCACTGGTCCTTCCTTTCACCCCACCAGCCTCCACATGCTACCCAACATCCTCAAAGATTTCCATCACTTTCAAAGTGATCCCACCACCAGTCACATCATCCCATCACCACACCTTTCTGCTTTCCCCAAAGACTCTCCCTCCACAACTCATTGGTTCACTCCTCACTTCCCACCCAAACCATCCCCTCCTCAGGTACGTTCCGCTGTAACAGCAGGAGGCGTAACACCTGTCCCTATACTTCCCTGCTCACCTCCATCCAGGGACCCCATCTGCCCTTCCAGGGAGAAAGAGGTTCTCCTATCCATGCTATCCAGAGAAGCTGCCTGATCCGTTGAATTACTCCAGCATTTTGTGTCTTTTTTCCCATTGACAAATGATTGGCTTAGAAGTAAGGGACAGAGGGTGATTGGAGGTTTGTTTTTCAGACTGGAGGCATGCAAAATATATTGTACCAAAGGAATCAATGCTGGGTCCACTGTTATTCATTATTTATAGTAACAATATGGAAGAGAATGGTTAGTATGTTTGCAGATGGTACTAACATTGGTGGTATCGTGCTTTGTGGAAAAGGTTACCTAAGATTTCAATTGGATCTTAATCAATTGGGCCAATGGACTGATAAATGACAGATGGAGTTTAATTCAGGTAAATGCCAGTTATAGCATTTTGGTAAGACAAACTAAGACAAGTCTTACACAATGAATGTTAGGGCCCTATGGAGAGTTGTACAAGAGAGAGATCTCCAGGTGTAGAATACATTCTTCTTTGAAAATGGCAGCACAGCTAGTCAAGGGAGGAGAAAAAAAGTCATTGTCATGCTTGTCTTTATTAGTCAACATATTGAATACAGGAGTTGCAGCTTACACGATTTTGCAAAGACCACTTGGATTACTCTGTACAGTCCTGTCCAGAGAAAGGATATTATTAAATGGGAAAGGGTTTGAAGGGCCTATCTCTAAAGTCTAAAGTAAAGCAAATAACAAATCTACTGTGCTTCCAAGCCAACAATGCATCAACAAATGTTGAGTAAATGACATTTTTGATTTTTGTCCAGGTTTATTTCTTTTGGAATCTGGTTTGAAACTGCTAAAAATATGTAACTTCTAATTATGTAATACCATCTTTAAGAACAGTAAAATGGAAGAGCAGTTTATCTTACCTGCACACATTGAATGTAAGAAGTAAACGTAAAATTCATTGTCATTAAATTGTAATTAATATATGTGTTTATTACTGACATGTGAAAGGACAAATAGCACTATTAGAATGATATATGATGGTTTCTTTGAAAGCTTTGTCCATTTAGCCAAATTAACTAGTCATCTGATCTTGGGTATTTATCATTGACACAGATTTATTTCTAATATAATTATTGATCATATAATAATGCATTTTCTGATTTCTGCAGCAATAACTAATCATAGGTGGGGTTATTAAAGCACAATGTAATCAGCAAAATTGATTCAATTGTACCAAGCGTAATGATCAGTTGTTATTATTAACTGAACAAAGTGAAACAAAAGATAACAAACGTGTGCTCTGAATCACTTAGATAATGTAAGAAGCAAGCATTGACATCTTTATAAAGCTTCCATGAATAAGGAATGTTTCAAACATACCATGACTGGAGGAGTTTAAACATTGTACTTGAGATGTCAAATGCATCTGTTTTCCAAATCAGTCGAGATTGATTTTCATAGATATAATTATATCTGAATCAATATTTTCAGAATGTGATAATGCTGCTATCAATAATTTTTTACGGGTGGAAGATGATTTTCATCCAAATTGACCTATAACTTACTATAAAACACCTGTCATTTCTTTCTGTTCGCTGGTACATAATAATTAATTATAGTTTGATCCCCTTTTCACTTTTGATCTTTGACTGCGACTTTTTAATTACCTTTTATGAAATAATAAGATGATTCATCATTTAATTGATTGAACAGTCAATGGTGGAAATTGATCAAAAAGTGATACTGTAAATATCAGTCCTAATTTTAGAAAATGTGAATGAGATTGGCTCTAGGGATTCTTTTAATCCAGTTTATGGACACATTTTATTGCCATTCCCTGCGAGAGGCATAGATACGATAAACAATCAGAATCTGTTTCCCAAGGTGGAAATGTTAAAGGCTAGAGGACACAGCTTTAAGGTGTGAGGGGCAAAGTTTAAAAGAGTTGTGTGAGGCAATTTTTTTGTAAATGGGTTGATTAAACACGGGGGTTACACAATTGTCTTCCTTTGTATAGCAATGTTACAACATTTTGAGATTTAAAAAATCAAGTCTGCAATTTATCCCATCAGATAAAGCATAAAAAGAAGTTTAATTTGACACCTAATTCACTTTCATATCTTCAGTATTCAAAAAGTTATGGCCATTTTCATACTCAGAAATTTAGAATCTTGTTCCCTATTGCTTTTCCATTGACTTAACACAAAAGCTGTGATCAAGGACAGTCAAATGGCCATAACTTTATTAAAAATTAAGAGAACTGAAATACATTTTCAGTTATTATAGATTGAAGCATTCTGAAACAAATATTAAACAATCTTACTTGGATGATCTGAAATTACAGCATATAATTAGTTAGTTACCCAATTGTAGCTAATTCCAAAATTCAATTACTAGATCTAAGCATCTATCTATTTCTTAAGAAAAGATTTACATTGTTAAATAGCCTAAATGTCCAAATAACATTCACACAAGAATTCACAATATAACATGATTCTTAAATCTCCTTGTCATAAATTTATAGGCCAAATGGAAGGAATTCAGTGTTTAATTGCTGTAAATTAATGGCCATTTAAATCATCTTGCGAGTGGGATTTTGTGGAACGCGATGGTTTGGAACGTTGCGGTTGCAGTGATTTTGAACTCCATGTTGGCCTGAAAAATACTGCCGGTTCGGATGGGTCCCAAGTCACCTTCTCGCAACTTAAAATTTTGATTAAAGGAATCTTAAGAAGTACTTTTTTATGTAAAAATAAACAGCCTTCCTTGCCTTGTCCCCTCCTTGAGATCCGTCCCGTTGTCGGCATTCACGGCTTTAGAAGGTTATTTTTAATTTACTCTAACAATTAAATGATCCAGCGCTAATTTTAATAAACTTAATAAAACAGCTGTCAAAGCGATTTTTCTTTAGCAACTAAACAGCTTAGCCGAGATTGATTTGAATAGGCTGCAGAAAAATTGCATTTTAAACCCGCCCCACTTGCAAAGGCGGCAAAGTCGCGCACACGGGCAGTGGCAGAACTGCAGCGCCACTGAAGGTAAGTTTTGTAACATACCTGCTTTGTAGGGGTTGCGACTCCAACCACAGAGTCCTCCTTGATGTCCTTGACCAGTGCTCCTTGATGCCATTCATGACCTAAAGCTTTTTTGATGTCATTCTCACTTCATTTCTGGGGTCAGTTTTTTTTAAAAATGTCATGTTTGGCCCCAAGACAGAATGAGGTTATTATTCAAAATACAAGCTGGACTTCAATAAGCCATTATTGAAGATTGTGCCACAAAACCACTATAGTACTGTTAATAACATGTTCCATCTCTCCAATAATGAGCAAAAGGGGATTAACTTACCCAATTAACCAGAATTGTCATTTTTGTTGATAGAAAGGACATATCTGGGCAATCTTCCACATTTTTGTATAGGAATAGCTTGGGCAGACATTGGCTACTTCTAAAGAACACATGTTTGGTACCGCAGCCAGGATATTTTGAGACCTCATTGGTTTTGGTCAGCCCGTATGCTTAACTGCTGCTGGTTATAACATGGAGTGTATTGAAATTGTCGAGGATTGGTTTATCAGGAGGAAGCCGAGATAGATTATCCTCCTGGTGCAAGGAACTGGAAAGGCAGAGGGAAATATCAGCCAGAATGTGATGAGAGCAGGCAGCTGAGAGTAAACAGTGCATCCTCCAGAACATGTTCCAGTGGATGTCAAAGAGAAATAAAAGCTGACCTTGAAAGGCTGTTGGAGACAAATTCTGCTCTCAAATTGTAAAAGAGTGATTACCATTTCCTTTATGTCTTGAGTGCATTCACTAACACACCCAGGAAATGTATATGCGCAGAGGTAATGTTGATGTAGAACTGCCACCAAAGAGACCACAGCTATAGTCATTGTGTTTAGTTTAGCAGTTTAGCTTAGAGATGCAGCGTGGAAACAGGCCCTTCGGCTCACCAAGTCCGCACCGACAATTTACAATTACAATTGTAACAATTTACAATTATACCAAGCCAATTCACCTACACACCTGTGCATGTCACAAACACTGTGCTGTGTTGGAGACAAGGAATGTCAATTATACAGACAATAAGATGTGCATTGTTGATACGCTGCATGTAATATTCTGGAGGTTGTTCTCACACAGAAATGGATGCACAGATGGAAGTGCCGATAACAAAACAGTTGATGAAGAAGTTACCACTGACCTTTTTGGGACCACAATAGAAAATTGCAAGCAATTTTGATGAGAAAACAAAGAAGCAGCAAAGGTCCCTATATGGTTTCACCACACACTCCC
This sequence comes from Leucoraja erinaceus, assembly GCF_028641065.1. NCBI lineage: Eukaryota > Metazoa > Chordata > Chondrichthyes > Rajiformes > Rajidae > Leucoraja > Leucoraja erinaceus. The sequence goes on along the minus strand of NC_073377.1, from coordinate 106,764,235 downwards.
ATATTCAAAATCAGCTCAGCTCTGATAGAGGATTGTTTCTCAGAGACAAAAGAGTGCGAATAATCGAAAAGGACAAAAATTATAGAGGGCATATAGAGGGGAAAAACAACTATTCCCCAACAACTATTCCTCAAAAACAACTGAGGAGAATTGTGTTTAAGAGGGAACTGCAGATGCTGGAGAATCGAAGGTTACACAGAAAAGCTGGAGAAACTCAGCGGGTGCAGCAGCATCTATGGAGCGAAGGAGATAGGAGAATTGTACTAGCTTGGAATGAATGCCAAAGTAAAGGAGTTCACACAAAATGTGATTTTAGCGATCGAAGGAGGCAAGATACAGATATACAATTTAGACCTTGGTTAAATAGTCATGGATTCATACAGCACAGAAACAGGCCCTTCAGCCCTGCTTTCCCATCCCACCAAGATGTCTCATCGCCACTAGTCGCACCTGACGTGTTTGGCGCATATCCTCTCAACCTGTCCTATCCCTATACCTGTCTAAATGTCTTTTAAATGTTGTTATAGTAGCTGCCTATAGGGGTGGCCTCATCAGGCAGCTCCTTCCATACACCCACCACACCCCTGTGTGAGAAAGTTGCCCCTTCAAGTTCCTATTAAATCTTTCCCTCGCACCTTGAACCGATGTCCTCTGGTTCTTCATTCATTTACTCTGGGTGACGCCAGTAATGGCTGCCTCGCCAAGTCTGTCTCATCCTTGTCCTTCTTTGTTGTTTTTTAGTATGTGTTAAATGTATGTTTTAGTGCTCTTCAGTTTGTTTTATGTGGGGGGTGGGGGAAACTTTTTTTAAACTCTTACCTCGACGGTGATGCGATTGTTTTCCGTAACGTATCTCCTTCCACACTGTGGCCTAACATCAAGGAGTTGGCGGCCTCTGCTGGGGACTGACTGTGAGAGCTGAGCTGGCGTTCCCTGTCGGGGATTGACCACGGAGCTCCAACTGCGGACTTTAACATCACGGAGCTCGCGGTCCCTGATTAGGGACCGACTTTGTGAGCTCCAGACCACAGGAGCTTCGACCGCCCCGACTCGGGAGCTTCGATCACCCCAACGTGAGGTCATCGACCGCCCTGATCACGGGAGCTTCAATCGCCCGACATGGAGGCTTTGATTGCCGGCTGTGGGAGCTTCGATCTCCCCGACTGCAGATGGTTCGACTGCCCCAACCATGGGAGAATAAAGAAGGAAGAAAATTTGTTTTTAATGCCTTCCATTGCAGTGAGGAATCTGCTGTGGTGAATGTTTATGTCAACTTTAGTAGTTATGTGTCTTGTTGCTTTTTTTAGTATGGCTGTATCACTCGAATATCACTGTATCTTAATTGGTACACGTGACAATAAAAGACCTTTGAACCTTTGAACCTTTGAAGACTGTGTATTTACCTTATCTATTCCCCTCATTATTTTATAAACCTCTATAAGATCATATTTCAGCCTCCAATGCCCGAAGCAATAAATTCGTAGCCAACCCATCATCTCTTTATAGGTCAGCCCCTCAATTCCTGGAATCATCCTCGTAAATCTTCCCACCACTCTTTCCAGCATAACAATATCCTTCCTATTACAGGGTGATCAAAACTGAACGCAATCCTCCAAATGTGATCTCAACAATGTCTTGTATAACTGTAGTATAATATCACAACTTCTATACTCAATGCCCTGATTGAAGAAGGCCAATGCACCAAAAGTCTTATTGGCCATCCCAATTACCGGTGATGCAATGTTCAAGGAACAATCTATCTAGAGACCTCTGCTCTTCAACAATCCCCAGGACTCTGTCTATTCATAATGACTTTTGAAAATTCAACACCTCGCACTTATCTGCATTAAACTCCATAAACCATTCCTCAGCCCACTTGCCCAACAGGTCAAGCACCTGCTGTAATTTTTGATAACCATCTTCGCTATCTACAACACCACCCATTTTAATGACATCTGCAAACTTACTAATCGTACCTCCTACATTGTCATCCAAGTCATGGATATAAACCACAAACTGCAATCGGTCCAGCATTGATCTCTGCGCACGCAACTAATCATAAGCCTCCAGTCCGAAAAACAATCTTCCACTATCACCCTGTGCTTCCTTTCATGAAGCTAGTTCTCTACACAGTTAGCTAGCTCTCACTGGATCCCATACGATCTAACCTTCCAGAGCAGCCTACCATGTGGAACTTTATTAAATGCCTTGCTGACATCCATGACTATGGCTTTGGCCTGATCAGCTTTTTTGGTCACTTCTTCAAATAACTGAATTAGATTCATAGGGTCATAGAGTGATACAGTGTGGGCCCAACTTGCCCACACCGGCCAACATGTCCCAGCTACACTAGTCTCACCTGCCTGCACTTGGTCCATATCCCTTCAAACCTGTCTTATCCAAGTAAAACTGTGCTGAATATCCCTACTCAGCCCCTGCCTATACAAATGCATATATATGTTCTCCCTCAGAATCCTTTCCAGTAACTTACATACCTCAGATGTTAGGCTCACTGGTCTATAGTTACCAGGCTTTTCTTTGCAACCCTTCCTAAATAGATGCACAACATTCGCTGCCCTCCAATCTCTGGCACCTCACCAGTGTCTAATATTGTAGAGTATCTCTTCATGGTTGAAATTCAAAACTATTTGACAATTGCCAGTCTTCCTGGCCACCATGGCACCACATCATCAACCATGAAGAGATTCCAGATGAGATTGCTAGTACGCTTGCGTGTCATAAACGAGAACTTACCAGTTCGAAGTTTGATCTGTATTTTATGAGGAGTAACGTTGAGGGAATACATGAAGAGCCCGCTAGTACGCTTGCGTGTCATTCTTCAAAGCAGCGGAGTGAATCACAGATACCTGTAATGACTTAAGCATAGTAAGATTAGAGAAAAGATACCAATCGTGTTTATGATCAAGGGTGGGAGCGGAGGGCATGTATTCCCTCAACGTTACTCCTCATAAAATACAGATCAAACTTCGAACTGGTAAGTTCTCGTTTAATCTTACTATTTTACTTCGGAGTCACGTGAGGGACTCCATGAAGATTTCAAAGCTCTGTGATTCAAGCCGTGGAACGAGTCCATCATCACGTCTGCCTTGGTTTTGGGGAGAATAGTGATAACATATTAAACATCAATATGATATATATAAATATCCATAAAGTTAATAATAATTGATAGCCCCTGTTTTTTGGGGTAACTTATGGTATAGAAACTTAACAATGTTTCTGAAAAAATTCCAGTTTCCATTACTGGTTTGTTATAATCTTTAGAAAGTTCTTTCCGATGGCCATCCTGCAGTGCTGAGGATTTTATCCATAGGAACCTCCAATTTAAATGCTGCCGACGTTGCTGCAGCCTGATGGAGTGAGATTTTAACCCAGTTAGTGTTTACACCAACTTTGGTCAATACTATGTTAGCCATTTAGCTGGCCTGGCCTGTTATTCTTTAATGAGGCTGTCTGTAGTTGATGAAAAGTTCCTCTTCTGTGCCACTGATGGTCTTGGTTTGTTCCATGTATATTTGTAGATGTCTCACAACAGTCAATCATCTGTAGGGTAGGCTCTAAAAATGTTATGTTAAGGCCCGCTGACCCCTGTCTGTTTTGTTCCCTAATTCCTGAATATAGAAGTGTAAGTTGCCAGGTGAACTGGTCTAGTTATCCAGCCTTAATTTGGTAGGGACTGAGTCCTTAGTGCCGTGACCTAAGCCATCAGCATGATAGTTTTGAAAAAATGTCAAAACCTGTAATGACAGCGCTGTGGCTGGAGCCCAGTTCTTTAACAACGTTAAGACGATGCTGATGTCCCATATTTGGGAATACTCGGTCTTTGGGGAATTCCCATAAAATTATCATCCATAAGCTGTTGTTCCGTTCTCTTGCCATAGGTAAGTAGATGGACCACTTCTGGCACAGTTGATGTCACTAATACTAAGCCCCCGTCGGTTAACAAAGCTGCCAAACAGGCTGGATGATGTATTATGGTTGCAACACATCTCCCATTAGTTTATGTATATTAGACACTGTCTTTAGGTTGATTGTCTGTGGCCCGCTGTGATCATGTCCATTGCTCTGGCCGTCAGTCCCAGATGTAATAGCGGCGCTTTCAGACTCTACGATTTAAGCGATTTATATGTTCATGGCACGGGTGGTTTTCCCCATTCTTCATCGTCTGTTTAGGATGGTGCTGCATGGTTCTAATCTCATTCCCAGTACCGCCGAGAATCATGGTTGGGTAGGTCAGTGGGGTACTATTAAAAACACCCCTACTGATGAGGTTGCCAAATTGTGTTGGCCAGATTGTTACATGATGTAGAATCCCTTTCACCCATGTGCTACCACAGTTGATATGTGCTACCACAGTAGTATTGTTAATTTATAATCTAATAACCTGTTTAACATATTCCAGAGCAACATGACTTTAGGCCATGAAAAAACACCCAACATTTCCAGGTAGTTATGCCCAGTGTTAGTAATAATGATGCTTCCTGTGTATTCCATCTTCCTCCACAGCTGGAGATGGAATTGGTAACACACCATCCTAGTGCATAGCATGCATATGTAGGACCATAGACTGGTTGCTGACAATGATAGGATTGGAGCAATGCCCAATGTTATCTTTCCACCATTTAGTTCCAATATGGCTTCATCATTCTATCGAAATGATCACCATTAATTGTAAGAGCTCATATTTTGGCCCTCTGTAAATATTTATAATGTAAGGGTTTGAATTATGTGGCTGGAAACCCATATTCCCAGTACCACCTGTTGCCAAAATTCTTGATACCAGTCTGATGGATGGTTTATCCTGATGTCAATGATTTTGCTGTACGCCTTTATTAAGGTTGTAACCTCTGTTGGCAAAGTTACTGACATGAGGAACTGAGTTATTGGTGAACCCCAAATAATCCCTTTAATTTGAAGGCTTCAATTTTGATTTAATTGGATGGATAATGAGTCCTAGTTTCCAATAATTGTTAAGTGGCTGTTACCGTTTGTTCAGCCCGTCCTAAGTTCCCGCACAATTAGTATGTCATCCAACAAACCCATTACCATTGTGTGGCTGGTTGTTATATTTTGTAAATAACCTAGGTGCTAATGTTAAACTCATTAGGTAGTGCTCTATACTGCTAGAGCTGAGCCATCCAATTAGATCACCTGTTATGGGTACTGAAAATAGTAAGCATCCTTTGAATCAATGCTTGCCATTTTCGTTCTTAAAATGAATATACTTAACAATAGAAAAGGTTTCCGTTCTTAACGAATATATCGTATTATTTTATTTATTTATTTATTTATTTATTTTTATTTTTATTTTTTAATATATGGTCCCTAGATAAGGGACATATCAGATATTTAAACTGATAAAAAACCCCAGATATTATGCTTGATCTTGGCCAAAAGCCGAGATCTGATCTATGTTTGATGCGTCAAGCGCCATATCCTATTTGTTAGGAAGGGGATGCGTAGATAATAATTCTTCCCTTACAATGCAGCTAAAACCCATCCGTTGCTGATGTCCAGTGTCTGTATCCCATATGACATATTTTGTAATTGGTGATTATGTCTGGATACGAGTAGATCGGCATCTGGTGTTCCATATCGTGTAGAAACATCAGCAAATACTATAGCCCAATATCCTTTTGGTGTTCTCCTCCAAATTCCTCTCTCGATGTATCAGCTGGACTAGAAGATTATGTGTTGTAAAATTCTATTGTGTATCCCCGGATACTGTTTAAGATACGAGTGTCAAAAATTATTTATTCGATGTCTTCTCGCACCAACCTCCTTGTTTCCTTCTGGTTTTACTGTTTTCATCTGGATCCCCGAGGCCGTGTGTTGTGGGTGTACACATCTTCAGATATAGGGGCGATACCTTTGAGGATGATGTTTGGACGTTTAGATGAGCTCCAATTTGGCTTCATTGTCCAACTCCTTGACCTTTTAGATCGGTCCCCTCTAAATAAAAAGATATTGCTAGGAGGTTTCGGGTTTACACAGGCCCGTGTCAATCCCGGTTGGATGTAACCAGCTGCATAAATTGATTAGTTTAGTACATTCAGGGATTTACAATCCCCAGTGGCAAGTGACCGCTATGGTGCAGTAGATAGAAAACATATGGTCTATGCTGGTTTCTAACCTGGTTTGTAGATCTTTCCCAGTTAGCTTTACTCACAGCTGTACTGTTGTTCCCCCTGAAACATAGACAGACATTCCCATGTGACTTCCCAGATGGGAATGGAATCTGTCAGTAAATTTTTTGGACTGCTAAATCCTTCAGTCACAACTTAAGTATTCCTGTATTTCTATCAGGAAAAGACCAATAATGCACTCTATGTACTTTGTGACTTAGAAAAAGCATTACCTCATTATTACAGCTCTAGGTTTGCCCTAGACTAGACCCCAGCACTCTTCTGACAAAAGAGTCTACTGGAGGGAGAGAAGCATGATTATAGCCCTAAGAAAAACTGTGCTGCTTCCTTCTCCCTGTCTTTTCCTCCAGCACTTCCCTATAATAGTAGAAGTGAGATACAGCCCTGTATAAGGTGCTGCTATGGGACTTACCCACTCGAGGATTTGTTCTTCTGTTTTGGACCTGCATCGCTGTAAACGCGGTATGTTCTCGCAGGTGCAGGTCCCGCACGCGTCGCAGTGCTCACGGGCACTGAGTTCCCTGTAGTGCCGTTGGCCTGCGGTGCTCCAAAGTGCGGTGCAGTGCTCACGGTACAGTCCTCTCGGGGAGCTGGCCGCTCGCAACCGCAGGTATGTTGGTTTTGACGCGGTGCAGTGCTCCCCACTGTGCCGCTCCTTTCCCACGTGGGCCTGCAGTGCTCCAACGCGGTTCAGTCCGCTCAGGGAGCTGGCCGCTCGCAACCGCAGGTAAGGTGGCTTAACGCGGTGCAGTGCTCCCCACTGTGCCGCTGCTTTCCTCACTCGGGCCTGCGGTGCTCCAACGCGGTGTAGTCCCGCTCGCGACGCAGGCCCAGCAGCTCCAACGCGTACCCGGTGCTCACGGGCACCACCGACCGCTCGCTGCTATTTTTAGCTTCTCAGCCCCACGGACCCACGTAGCGCTCCTTACCCTGTAGGTCCCTGGGCTGTTTTGCGAGTCGTCAGGTTGACGGCTCCGGAGTGCTCCACCGGCTGTCGGCGACCCGTACACCTGCTGGAGCTGAAGTCGCACCGGCTCCCGCCAAGGGAGTCCGTCGTGCCACCGGCCGTTGCTGGCTGCCTGCTCCTACATAGCAGCTCTCCCCCGCCAGCTTTCCACAGCCTTCCTGGAACAAAGGTAAGCAAAAAAGAAACAAAGTTTTCTTACCTACTGTTGCAGGTTTCCAAAAACCTGTCGTTTGGGAGGAACGTCCTAATCATGCCCAATGACTCGTTGCAATAGCTGAAGTATGACAAAAGCATTTAATCCAGTGAGAAATACACATTGTCTGAATGGCTTGTCTCACTTGGGCAACCTAATCTGCGAGTTCTGGCGAGTTTGCCCTCGGCTCATACTCGCAGCATGGTCGACACGAGGTTGTAGGTCTTCGTAACTCTCCTTCAAGCTCGAGAGTGGTTTCCACATACCCGAGGCCTCAGCTAGGTCGCTCCGTTTTTTTCAATATGTTAAAAAATGCCCGCGAGTAAAAAAAGGTCGCCACTCATATGTTTAGTCATAGTAAGTCGTAGTAGGTCGGCATGTTAGTCGTAGGTAATTGAGGGTAGTCGTGGATAATCTTCATCATAGTCGAAGGGAGGTCAAAGGAGATCGAAGGAGGTCGTCTTCACTCTCCACTATTTGGTGTCCAATTTTCCTGAAGTTAGTCGTAGCTAGTCATAGCTAGTCGATGCTGGTCTTCAACATAGTCGAATGAAGTCGAAGGAGGTCTTCTACATAGTCGAAGGAGGTCTTCAACATGTCATTTTTTTAAACTCTTCTAAACTCGCTAATTAGGTCGCCCAAGTGGGACAGCCCCTTGAGGAAGACCAGGGAAGAGGTAAAATAAACTGGAGTCAATGTTGATCTAACAGAATTATTACCTGTTGAATGTTAAGAACACTGCAGTCCAAATATTCCAAAATGAATAGCAACAGTTTAGATATAATCTTAAAACATGCTTTACAAATAAATCACAGAATATAATGTGGAGTCCATTGTCGTAAGAAAGAATGCTCACTGGGACATTAGTACAAAACCTGACACTTCTGGCTAAATATGGTTGCCAGTGCCACAGCTTTGTCTTTGGTATTTATATGCATAGCTCTGTCATAACGGGGATGGCACCTTTTTTGAGACTCACTGCCTGTGAAATATGTAGTTATCCACTACTTGGAATTAGCAGAGCTTTCTCCTGATCTGTTGGGATTATATAATTATTGACATTGCATGCAGTTTTTTCTGCTTTGCGTCTCTCACTCACAACTTCATCAGGTTAGCACTTCACCTTTAGGTATACCTGGTGTTGTACTGCCCTTTTCAATAACTAATTACTGAAGAACTCCTTTAAAATACAAAGAAGTATTGATGGAGTAAGGATTATGGAATACAATAGTTTGTTTATCCTTTTTGAATTGAATTAGCATCCTCAATATTTTGCAATATTTTAATGTTAAATTCTGCGAGCTTTTAAATGATCTATCTGCAATCCCTAAAATCCGATTTTGCTTTGTATAATGTTATAGATAGACAATCAGAAGAGCTTTACTTATGGAAACAAAACACAGTTAAGCAGTTTATTAGACCGTCAAACAAATCAGTTGGAGAGCACTGAAGAAGAGAGTCTGAAGAAGGGTTTCGGCCCGAAACGTTGCCTATTTCCTTCGCTCCATAGATGCTGCTGCACCCGCTGAGTTTCTCCAGCCTTTTTGTGTACCTTCAGTTGGAGAGCACTGTTTCTTCATTTCTGAATGTCAGCCCAGTATTATTTAATAGATTTTTACTGATGACAACAGTTTCACTATTTCACTTCTTGCCTGTTGAAACAAGACTAATCCATGGCCTATCTTTCCTTGTTGCTGGGGAACAACATCCATACCTGTCTGATAGTTATTAAGGACTAGCCATTAATATCTTTTTGCTGTAGATATGTCTTTTCCCTGACTTGTATTCAGTCAAAGGGTCTTTGTGCATAAGGCTTGTTTCTACATTAAGGAAACATGAGTGCCAAAATTCTGCCAATATTGATCTGAACTCTTGCTGAGAAATTCATGTCAATTCACAATTTCCCTGCAGCTACTATCTTTTACCTAAATATCTGACTTTTGTATTAGTCATTTCTACATATTAATATCCCACCATAGCACTATGTCGCTGCTAAACCACATGGGACTGAACCAAAATATGCTGAAAACATTCAACATCCTAGGCAGCAACTGTGGAAAGAGAAACAGGGTAAATTGTTCATAGACCCTTTGTCAGAGGCATCTAGAGTTATACAACTCAGAAACAGGCCCTTTATTCATCGATTCCATGCTTACCACCAATCACCCATTTCCAATTATTCCATTTTACCTTGCTTTTTATTTCCCCGCATTCTTCTCAAATTTTCTATTTCAGATGTACACAACTCGAGACAAGTTACAATTGACTTATCAAGTTACATATTTTTGGGGTTATGGGAGGAAACCAAAGCATCTGGAAAAAATTCACCATGTTGATAAAGAGAATGCACAAACTCTGTTTAATCAGGATCAGTTGTCATGATTGAACATAGCAGATGTTCAAAGTTAGACAAAGGTCAGAGATGAAAAGGCAAAAGGTATGAGATAAGGATAGAAGAGGTGCCAATTATGAAGAATATAGGTGGAAGGAGAGGGATAAGGGGAGAAAAGGATGTGAGTCCAGTGGGACACAATGTAGTGAAATGTGTTAACATGGGAGGCAGGGCATGCTAATTAGATTTTCTGATTTTAATTGTTTAACTGAACCTTAATTCTGGTAGATTAAATAATTGTGAAAAATTCTAACAATTTGGTTAAATATGTTCTAATGTCATCTTCAAATCTCAAGCCCTTTTGACTTGAGGGAGATAGGGGATCTGAATGTGTGGCTGAGGGGCTGGAAAAGGGAGCAAGGATTTTGATTTATAGACCACGGATCTCTTCTGGGGTATGAGTGACCTGTACAAAAGGGATGGGTTACACCTTAACTGGACGGGGACCGACATTCTGTCAGGCAGGTTTGCTAGGGCTACATGTGGACAACAGAGTAAGGTCAGGGCCAATTGCAAGCGGTGCGAGGGGGGATATGAATACGGAGGTCAAAGTGCTGTATATGAATGCACAAAGTATAAGGAAAAAGGTGGACGAGCTTGAGGCTCAGTTAGAAACTGGCAAGTATGATGTTGTGGGAATTACTGAGACATGGCTGCAAGAGGGCCAGGGCTGGGAACTGAATATTCAAGGTATACCTCCTATCGAAAAGACAGACAGGTGGGCAGAGGGGGTGGGGTTGCCCCGTTGATGAAGAATGAAATTCAGTCCCTTGCAAGGGGTGACATTGAAACAGGAGACGTGAGTCAGTATGGATAGAACTAAGGAATTGTAAGGGTAAAAAGACCCTAATGGGTCTAATCTACGGGCCCCCAAACAGTAGCCTGGACATAGGGTGCAAGTTGAATCAGGAGTTAAAATTGGCATGTAGCAAAAGTAATGCTGTGGTTGTTATGGGAGATTTCAACATGCAGGTAGACTGGGAAAATCAGGTTGGTACTGGACCCCAAGAAAGGGACTTTGTAGAGTGCCTTTGTGATGGATTCTTAGAACAGCTTGTATTGGAGCCTACCAGGGAGAAGGCAATTCTGGATTTATTGTTATGTGATGAACTGGATTTGATAAAGGACCTCGAGGTTAATGAGCAAGGTTAATGAGGCAGTGACCATAACATGGTCAGGTTTAATCTACAATTGGAGAGGGAGAAGGGTAGATCGGAGGTGTCAGTGTTGCAGTTGAATAAAGGGGACTATGGGGCCTTGAGGGAGGAGCTGGCCAAAGTAGACTGGAAAGATGCACCAGCAGGGATGACAGTGGAACAAAAATGGCAGGTATTTCTAGGAATAATACAGAAGGTGCAGGATCAGTTCATTCCTAGGAGGAAGAAAGATTCCAATGAGAGAAAGCAATGACATTGGCTGACAAGGGACGTTAGGGACAGTATAAAAATTAAAGAGAAGAAGTACAAAGTAGCAAAGATGAGCGGGAAGCAAGAGGATTGGGTAATGTTTAAAGAACAACAGAAGATAACCAAAAAGACAATATGGGAAGAAAAGATGAGGAACGAAGGTAAGCCAGCCAAGAATATAAAGCAGGATAGTAAAAGCTTCTTAGGTATGTGAATAGGAAAAAATTAGTTAAGACCAAAGTTGGACCCTTGAAGACCGAAAAAGGTGAATGTATTATGGGGACCAAGGAAATGGCAGATGAGTTGAACAGGTACTTTGGATTTGTCTTCACTAAGGAGGATACAAACAATCTTCCTGATATAGTAGTGGCCAGAGGATCTGGGGTGACGGAGTAACTGAAGGAAATCCACATTATGCAGGAAATGATGTTGGATAAACTGAAGGCTGATAAATCCCCAGGGCCTGATAGTCTGCATCCCAGGGTACTTAAGGAAGTGGCTCTAGAAATCGTGGATGCATTGGTGATAATTTTCCAATGTTCTATAGACTCAGGATCAGTTCCTGAGGATTGGAGGGTAGCTAATGTTATCCCACTTTTTAAGAAAGGCGGGAGAGAGAAAGCAGGGAAATATAGACCAGTTAGCCTGACATCGGTGGTGAGGAAGATGCTGGAGTCAATTATAAAAGATGAGATAGCCGAAAATTTGGATAGCAGTAACAGGATTGGTCCGAGTCAGCATGGATTTATAAGGGGAAATCATGCTTGACAAATCTTCTGGAATTTGAGGATGTAACAAGTAAAATGGGCAAGGGAGAGCCAGTGGATGTAGTGTACCTGGACTTTCAGAAAGCAATTGATAAGGTCCCACATATGAAATTAGTGGGTAAAATTAGGGCACATGGTATTGGGACATGGATAGAGAAGTGGTTGGCAGACAGGAAATAAAGATTAGGGATTAATGGGTCCCTTTCAGAATGGCAGGCAGTGACTAGTGGGGTACAGCAAGTCTCTGTGCTGAGACCGCAGCTATTTACAATATATATCAATGATTTGGATGAAAGGAATCAAAGTAACATTAGCAAATTTGCAGATGGCACAAAACTAGGTTGCAGTGTGAACTGTGAGGAGGATGCTATGAGAATGCAGGGTGACTTGGACAGGTTGGGGGAGTGGGCAGATGCATGGCAGATAAAGTTTAATGCAGATAAATGTGAGGTTATCCACTTTGGTAGCAAAAACAGGAAGGCAGATTACTATCTAAATGGCGTCAAGTTGGGAAAGGGGAAGTACAACGGGATCTGGGGGTCCTTGTACATCAGTCTATGAAAGTAAGCATGCAGGTACAGCAGGCAGTGAGGAAAGTGAATGGCATGTAGGCTTTTATAACACGAGGAATCGAATATAGGAGAAAAGAGATCCTTCTGCAGTTGTACAGATCCCTAGTTAGACCACACCTGGAGTATTGTGTGCAGTTTTGGTCCCCTAATTTGAGGAAAGACATTCTTGCTATTGAGGGAGTGCAGAGTAGGTTTACATGGTTAATTCCCAGGATGGCGGGACTGTCATATGCTGAGAGAATGGAGCGGCTGGGCTTGTACACTCTGGAGTTTAGAAGGATGAGAGGATATCTCATTGAAACATAAGATTGTTAAGGGTTTGGACATGCTAGAGGCAGGAAACATGTTCCCGATGTTGGGGAGTTCAGAACCAGGGGCCACAGTTTAAGAATAAGGAGTAAGCCATTTAGAACGGAGATGAGGAAACACTTTTTCTCACAGAGAGTGGTGAGTCTGTGGAATTCTCTGCCTCAGAGGGCGGTGGAGGCAGGTTCTCTGGATGCTTTCAAGAGAGAGCTAGATAGGGCTCTTAAAAATAGCGGAGTCAGGGGATATGGGAAGAAGGCAGGAATGGGGTACTGATTGGGGATGATCAGCCATGATCACATTGAATGGTGGTGCTGGCTCGAAGGGCAGAATGGCCTACTCCTGCACCTATTGTCTATTGTCTATTGATATCCCTGCCGTATACTGAAGTGAGGAAAAATTGGTACAGTCTGCATTTGACTGCTAATCACCATGCAGATATTTCATGTAGTAGTCGGAACTACACTATGAACAAAAGGAATAGAAGTGTTCAGAGATAGATTGGAAGTATTCAGCCATATGTTTTTTTAAAAATCACAATTGAGATCAAAAGGAAGAGACACTTCTTTGAGGTTACAGTGACCCAGGAGTGAGCAGTAATATCATTATGACACTCAAAGCTCTTACTAACCAAAGGTCTGACTGCCATACAAACTAAATTATTTAAAATGGAAATCAAAAATGATATAGATGCTGGAAATCAGAAATGAAATCAGAAAATGCTTAAAGCTCTCAGGAAAGGAGAGGAAAAGAGAAATGCTGCCTAACCTGCTGAGTATTTCCAACACATTGTGTTTTGAATTTTCACACACATAGACACCATCATCATCGGCGGTCACTCGAAACGAGTATGACTGTCCTCTCCTCTCCGTAGGGTCATGTACTTGTGGGTCTGCAGATGGCTGTAGAGGCCGATCCGTGATCCACACGTGGGCAGTGGAGACTGGCGGTGGTTGGTAGTCGTCGAGTTCCCTTCTCTCTCTCTCTACTTACGGTGATGTCGCTTTGTCTCTGCGACACGCCGTAGTTCCATTTTGTGACGTGCAGCTCCCTCCTGCATGGATTTCCTCCAGGAGCGCCTGTCCTGTGCAATGTGCTCCCAGTTGCTCGATGTGATGTGGAATTTCTTCAGACTGTTCTTGATGTTGTCCTTGAAGCGTTTCTTTGGCTCGCCGGGGGCTCGCCGACCTTCCTTCAGTTGAGAGTACAGGATTTGTTTAGGGAGACGTGTGTTGGACATGCGTTGACATGGCCATTCCATCGAAGTTGGTGCTGCATTATTGTGGTGGTGATGCTGGTCATGTTGGCTTCCTCCAAAACGCTGATGTTGGTGCGTTTGTCCTCCCAGCTGATCCTCAGAATCTTTTGTAAGGATCTTTGATGGTATTGTTCCAGGGCTCTCAGGTGCCTGCTGTAGGTGTTCCATGGCCATACCACAGGGTGGAGAGGACAACGGCTCTGTAGAGCAGCAGTTTTGTTTGAGCCTTTAGGTCTCGGTCTTCAAAGACTCTTTTCCTGAGTCTGGCATTGGCTCTGCTGGCACAACTCAGGCAATGGTTGACCTCAGAGTCGATGTCAGCTTTTGAGGAAAGAATGCTGCCAAGGTAGGGGGAGTGGTCAACGTTTTCAAGAGTGGTGTCGTCCACTTTTATAGTTGGCTGAGTAGACGGCTGGTTGGGTGAAGGTTGATGTAGGATCTGGGTCGTCTTGATATTAAAGGCTAGACCATTTAAGGCTTGGCAAAGGCATTCAGGATGCCCTGGAGGTCTTCTGCAGAGTGTGCTGCAATGGCGCAGTCGTCTGCGTACTGAAGCTCCGTGATGGCGGTGTTACTGACTTTGCTCTCTTCCTTCAACCTGTTAAGGTTGAAGAGCCCACCGTCAGTTCTGTAGAGGATTGGATCCCCTGTGTCAGCTCTTCACCAATGAGGTGAAGTATGGCAGCAATGAAGACGACAAACAGGGTGGGTGCGATGATGCATCCCTGTTTGACCCCCGTTTCCACAGTGAAGGGCTCGGACTCAGAGCCACAGTTGCTGAGCACTGTGACCGACGTGCCATCATGTAGAAGCCTCAATATTCTGATGTACTTGTCGTGACAACCGTACCTTGATAGTATGCTCCAAAGAACTTGGCGGCCTACCATCAAAAGCCTTTGTCAGGTCTATGAAGGCCATGTACAAAGGCTGCCTTTGTTCTCGTCATTTTTCCTGGAGTTGACGTGCTTTGAATATAATGTCTGCTGTATCTCTGGATGGGCGGAAGCCACACTGTGATTCTGGGAGTACCTCCGCAGACAGTGGTAGAAGTTGGTTTGCGAGGACACGAGCCTGTTGTTGATGGGAGTGCGACGCCCCTGTAGTTTCCACATTCTCCTCCTTCAGTTGTTCTTCGTCTGCCTGCCGAGTTTCAGAAAGAGCAGCTATGTCAATGTGGCATCTTCTTAGTTCTCTAGCAATGATCGCGGTTCTCCTCTCTGGTCTGTTACTGGTTGAACTATCCATCAAAGTGTGCACATTCCATGCTCCACAGTTCATATTCATATTTCTCTGTTTCTGATCGCGCGTGGTAATCTATCTGGACGCAATAATCCAGTCGGTACGTTTGAGGCAGGCTGTTTTTAGGGCACCTTTTCTAACCCTTTCCCCAAGTGGGGTGAGCAGAATGGATCCTAAAGAGGACTGCTCAGTCGTGGGTGCAGCTGCCGAAGGGCCCTTCTGCCTCGTTTCAAGAGCCAAGCGACTGAACCTAGCACCCACCGTCTGATGTGCCAGCTCATGACCAGGGGCTTCCACATCTCACAATCCTGCCCCCGTCGCCACTTGCTGATCGCCATAGGACTTAATGCGTGTTAGGGTGGATTCCCTATATGGCGGACGCCTGTGCGTGACTTTGTTTAACGTGGGGAGACTGGTGCACAGACAGCCACCACACGGTCCTTGACAGATCTGAGTCAGGATCCAGTAGCATGGAGTCCAAGACGACCTGAGACCCTTTTCTGCTGCTGCCTTCATCCGCCTTCCCAGTCATTGTGACGCTCCACTAAAGTCAGCCATCATCCTCCACCTGTTCCAGTCTTGGTTGGATTGCTCTTTGTCAGGGACCTCCCCCTCGACCTTACCGCCATGGGTGGCCCTACCAGGAGGATAGATCCAGACGGCATTGCTGTCAGGATCTCAGGATCACACAAGCTGCTCCACCACGCCAAGGTGATAATCCACGGAGAAGACACACACACACACACACACACACACACACACACACACACACACACACACACACACACACACACACACACACACACACACACACACACACACACACACACACACACACACACACACACACACACACACACACACACATGTCACAGGCACACACACTATTGGAGAGGATATTTGGGATAGGTAAATCAAGAACCTTGGGACATAGGTTTAAGGTTAAAAGGGAAAGGTTTAGTAGGGTTCTGAGGGGCAACATTTTCACACTGCCACATGACGTAGCTGAGGCAGGTACTATAACAACATTTAACAGATACTTGACAGGTACATGGATAGGAAAGGTTTAGAGAGATTTGGGCCAAATACCAGCAGGTGGGACTAACTTGGGTGGAGCATCTTTTTGGCACAAACAAGTTGGGATGAAGGGTCTGTTTCTGTGCTCTATCACTCTATGACTGGTGGTACCTTAGAAAGTGAAGATGATTGTCAAGAGTTAGAACAGGATCTTGATCATCTGGGCAAGCGGACTGTGAAATGGCTGATTAAATTTACTTTAGATATGTATGTGTAACGTTTTGTGTTTTGGGAAGTCAAAACAGATCAGAGCTTAGCCGTGAACAGGAGGGGCCTGGAAAGTGTTGTAGAGCATGGACAAGATGGACAGATTGGATCAAAAGGCCTGTTTCCATGCTGTATGACTCGATGAATCTAATTATCTATTTATGTGGAATGTTTGAACTTTTGATGTATCCTAGCCAGATCCTTGTAGCTTGAATCCTTAGAGGAGCATCACTGGCTATTGTGAGAAATTCTTCTTAAACTGAACATTACCCATCGTTCAGGTCTGAGTATGTTGTCAGAAAGTAACTACAGACACCAACATACAGAAAATATAGTTTAAAAAATAACTATATCTTGTAAACCATAAGTTTGACTTCTGTGGCTGTATGCTTCCCCAAATAATGTCAATTGTCAGCAAGCCGTAACTGCTACTTCATCCCTCCTCTGGTAAATTCCAGATTTTTCTCTTTTAATATCAAGTTAATTCTACTGATGCATGGAATTGCACAATGAAATTAAAACCGTAGACTGAACCTATAGTCCATGTAAAAAAGGAACAAGAAGCATCCTGGATCCAAGCTCATCCTTCCCATTGCGCC
Source organism: Leucoraja erinaceus (assembly GCF_028641065.1). NCBI lineage: Eukaryota > Metazoa > Chordata > Chondrichthyes > Rajiformes > Rajidae > Leucoraja > Leucoraja erinaceus. The sequence goes on along the minus strand of NC_073377.1, from coordinate 106,747,088 downwards.
ACCGTTATCGCAGCAACCACTACACGTATTCTAGCTTGAGAAAGTTTCAAGATATGAGAAGTTTTCAGTGGGAGGATTAATTAAATTCAGATAACATTTCTATTAGCAGATTCAGGTGGTTGCCTATTTCTAATATCTTTTATGCACAGATTTGCAAACCCGTTTGGTTCTTTATAACATTTCTCTTGTTCTCCACCTGTCAAACAAGACTCTCTGTGAAACATCCAAATTCCTTAGTGGCTGTCCTCCCTCTCATGCTCTGCTATTTATTCTTAAATGTTTTCAGCCCAGATGCATTTATAGAATAATTGCCTGGATCAAAATATAATTGGAAAACCTCTGTGAGGAAACATTGCACACATCTCTATTGCACACAATCTTGTGCCTGTCCTTGAGAAGTCAACTGTGCTTTGAGCATCTATCTCAGCCAAAATGAACAAGCTATTTTTGCACCTTTTGAAATGGTTTTGAGACCACCAATGATTTGACAGTGGCGGCTTTCACTAATGGAACAATAAACTCACCAGGCAGTAACATTTAAAGGCAAAAACTGCTTTGCAAAACCATGCGTACTAGCACAGGGTGAACAATGGCCTGGCCCTAATTTTAACCCCAATTATGTGTGAAATAACAGGTATGGGGGTTGCAAAATCGCTTTCAACTGATACACATTTTCCTTATGCCCCTCTGCCTGATATAACACCAGACAACTACTTTCTCAGCTACTCTTGACACCACCAATGCAGGAAGTAGTGGGCTACCAGCAATGCTTTTATGCCTCGCTCTGTCTTTTATATAGGGAGTCACTTGGAGGAGCTGATGTCTCCCCAAGAAATTAATCTGAGGTGAATTTCTCCACAGGGGGCTGTTGATCAAACCTACATCTCAGCAATCTTTGGGAATTGATGTAAATCTTCTGGTATACTATGGCATCTGGCAGTTACTCACAATAAATTATTACATTTTGTTCATTTATTTCAATTTTATGATTGTATTTCTTTTTACCCACTAGCCATATTTAAAACAGAGCCACACAGCTGTCAGAAGTGATTCATACAAGCTTTGAACAATGTACTGTACCGAATGTGAACTGGAGAATGAACACAGATGACTCTCCATATTTCCCTCTTTGGCAAAATATCTATTAGGAATTCCAGGTTTCTAAGAGGTATAAAACAATACAATTGTGTTGAGATAATTTTGATTTCCCCAAATTATCATTGCTGTGCAGGATTTGAACTGAAATTATTTTTAATCATCAAGGAACCAGAATGCCTTTAGCAAACTTGGAGGCCTTGTAATCGGTAGTGTTCGCACCAACCCCATGCATGAGTATATCAGTTAAGTCCCACTACACCGCCCTCTCAATAAGCCTGTCAATCTTTCCTTTCAAGAAAATAATAAAGAATAAGAGGCAGGATCAATAAAGGGAAAGAAAACCTTTACATTATACAAGTATGCCTTGTGCACCGATGTACAATGACAAGCTTCTTGTTGCGTGCTATCCAGTCAGTGGGAATATATGATTACAATACATGATTACAATTGAGCCGTCCACAGGGTACAGATACAGGATAAAGGGAGTAATGTTTAGTGCAAGATAAAGTTCAGTGAGATCCGTGGAAGATAGTCTGAGGTTCTCCAATGAAGAAAATGTTCAGTTGCCCGATAACAGTTGGAAATAAACTTTACTTTTAGACTTTAGACTTTAGAGGTACAGCCTGGAAAGTGGCCCATTGGTCCACCAAGACCATGCCAACCAGTGATTACCTCATACACTAACACTATCCTACACACATTAGGGACAATTTACAATTTTACCAAAGCCAATTAACCTACAAACCTGCACGTCTTTGGAGTGTGTGAGGAGACTGGAGCACCCTGACAAAAGCCACGCGGTCACAAGGAGAATCTACAAACTCCGAACAGACGGCACCCATAATCAGGATTGAACCCAGGTCTCTGGCGCACTAAGGCGGCAAAGAGTTCTGTGCAGGTACAGTTCTGTGCCACTGTATCAGTCTTTCTCTGTTCCTGAACCTGGTGGTATGCGTTTTTGCACTTTTGTACGTCTTGCCTGATGGGAGAAGGGGGATGGAGTGGTCTAGAGTGAGACCCATCCTTGATTATGCTGATGGCCTTGCCGAGGCAACGTGAAGTGTAGGTGGAGTCAATGGAAGGTAGGTTGGTTTATGTGATGATCTGGGCTGCATCCACGGCTCCCTGCAATTTCTTGCGGTCTTTGATGGAGCTGTTTGCAAACCATGCTGTGATGCTTCCCATTAGATGCTTTCTATGGCGCAACTGTAGAAGGTGGTGAGAGTTGTTGGTGACATGTTGAACTTCTTAAGCCTTCAGAATTACTGATGTGCTTTCGTAGCCATTGCTTCGATATGGCTATTAAGTATTTACTCCTAGAAACATGAAGCTTTCAACCATCTCTACTTCGGCGCCATTAATGTATACCAAGTTATGTATACTGCTTTGCTTCTTGAAGTTTATCAATATTTCCTTTGCCTTGCTGACATTGAGAGACAGGTTTCGTCTTGACACCAGGTTACGAGGTTCTCAATCAGAAGGTGGCGAGTGCCTTGAACAAGCTATCAGGCATGATACAATAGTGGCATTAAGGTAGATACGATAGTGGCATTAAGAGACTTTTGGATAGGCACATGGATATGAAAACAATGGAGGAACATGGATTATATGCCGGCAAATAAGAAGGAGTCTTGGCATTATGTTCAGCTCAGACATTGTCTGCTGAAAGGCCAGTTCCTGTGCTGCACTGTTATATGTCCTATTTATTTTTCTTCCCTTCTTTTCCTTTTAATAACCACATTGTGAACCCCTTACAATTCCTTGCAAGTAACAGAGTCAGGTCTTCAATGCATTGGACTGGAAAAGAACATGTTGAGCGTTTGAGACATGGGAAAAAGACATTATCGTCAAATCGAGTTTATTGTCAAAAGTAGAAGTATGGTACAGGTACAATGAAAATCTTGCAGCAGCCTCATGCAACACTGAACATAAAATTATACTTAAATTATGCATGAATTATATAAGTGTGGAAAGAACAAAAATTATACATAAATTATGCATAATGTACGCAAGATAAATAACTGTACACACATGACTGGGTGGCTAGGTTCAGCTCCAACTCAATAATTAAGTTTGCTGATGACACTGTGGTGGTGGGCCTGATCTCAGACAACGATGAGAAGGCCTACCGGGAGGAGGTGGCTGGTCTAGCACTCTGGTGCCAGGATAACAGCCTCCTCTTGAACATCAAAAAAACAAAGGAGCTGATCGTGGACTTTAGGAGGGCACATCATCCGAGGACGTACACTCCATTGAGGATCAATGGGGATCCTGTGGATAGGGTGAACTGTTTTAAATATCTGGGAGTCCACATCTCCGAGGATATGACATGGGCATCACACACCTCAGCACTCGTGAGTAAGGCAAAGCAGCGCCTTTACCACCTCAGGCAATTGAGGAAATTCAGAGTGTCTCCGAGGATCCTCCAGTGCTTCTACGCAGCGGCGGTGGAAAGCATCTTGTCCGGGAACATTACCATCTGGTTTGGGAATTGCTCTGCCAAGGGCAAGAAGGCTCTGCAGAGAGTAGTGCGTTCGGCCAAACGCACTATGGGAACTTCACTCACCCCCTGCAGGGACTATACAACAGGAGGTGCAACTCCAGAGCAAATAAAATCATGGGAGACCCCTTCCACCCCTGCAACGGACTGTTCCAGCTGCTACGGTCAGGCAAACGCCTCCGTTGCCATGCGGTGAGAATGGAGAGGTTGAGAAGGAGTTTCTTCCCAGAGGCAATTCAGACTGTAAACGCCTATCTCACCAGCGACTAACTCTACTGAACGTTTTTCCTTCCATTATTTATTATGTAAAAGTATATGTGTGTTATGATTGTGTTTATAATTTGTTTGGTTGTTTTGTTGTTTGTCTTTTGCACAAAAGTCCACGAGCATTGCCACTTTCATTTCACTGTACATCTCGTATGTGTATGTGACAAATAAACTTGACTTGACTTGACTTGACTTGACTACCCGGAAAAATAAGACATTACTGCAAAGATACAATTAGAAACGAGACCATGGTAGTGCAATGTCCAGGGGTGTTCCAATGCTGAGGAGGGATCACTACTCTGAAATATCTTTATTTCATTGCTTTGCTATTCATTTGCCTCCAGAGCTTATTTGCCAAAGACCCATGAGTACATTTTGATTGAAAGACATGGAAACAGGCTCTCCGGCCCATCATGTCCACGCTGACCTAATCACATTTGTAATTTATTATCCCACTTTTGCATCCCCTCGTTACATACTTGGGCCATTTTTTTTTTTTGTGCAGAGGCCAATTAAACCATAAACCCACACGTCTGTAAAATGGGGGACGAAACTGGAACACCCGGAAGAAATACACGCGGTCACAGAGAAAATTACCTCCAAAATTCACAGACAGCACCCAAGGTCAGAATTCAATCCAGTTCTCTGTCTCTGTGAGGCAGCAGTGGTATGACATGTGTCACAGTGCTACCATTACAATTCATACATATAGGCAGCGAGTCCAAGGATTTCATAAACGGTGATTCATGGGCAACTTAACTCCATCTCTTAGATTCCTGTAACCTTATGATGGAGTCAGGTTGGAATCACGACATGTTAAATCAAACCCTGTGATTTTACTTTGGAGTCACATGAGTGACTACGTGAAGACCCCGCCAGCACGCGTGCGCAACATAGCGTCTCACGCGGCAAAAGTGAAAGACGAACCTAGAAGGTAAGAAGAAATTTATTCTAAAGTTGTATTTCTTCCCCTCGCTGTGCTTTATGTTACAGCACGTTGGACAAGGGGAAGAAAAAACGGGCACCTGGACCGCAGGCTGCGGGGAACTGCGTATGCTCCGACAGCCGACAGCCATGGTTGACCAGCGGCTCCAGGACCGCAGGCTGCGGGGAACTAGGAAAGTTCCGACAGCCGACAGCCATGGGCGACCAGCGGCACCTGGACCACAGGTTGTGGGGAACTGGGAAAGTTCCGACAGCCGACAGCCATGGGCGACCAGTGGCTCCTGGACCACAGGTTGTGGGGAACTAGGAAGGTTCCGACAGCCGGGGACGACCAGCGCAGCCAGGGGCGACCAGCGGCACCAGGACCGCAGGCTGCGGTCCACAAGACACGTTAACCCAGCACAGCTGAGCCCAGCACCGCGAGCTGTATACCCGGAAACAGCGCAGCAGGCTGGAGGCAGCAGAACAGGAGTCGGTCCAGCCGATAGACTCGGGGAGTCCGGCCAGGAGAACGCGCTGCCCAAGGGCAGTGGAAGTGACCGTTTGGAGCGGTTGCTAAGGTCCACTTACCGACTCCAACTCTGCTAAGCTGAATCCAGCGCCATGAGCTGTACAGCTCAAAGCAGCGCAGCAAGCTGGAGGCAAAGCCCAGCAGGATTCAGCCCGGCCAATCATACTCATCTGAGTCCGGCCGAGAGGACGCACTGCCCGAGTGCAGCGGAGGTCCGCCCGTGACTTGCTCCGGGAGATGGAGCAAGCTCACTATGGGAGTCTTCGCACTCCCATAACAGCACCTTATCGAGGGCTGTAAAACAATGCATCTCCCTCAACAGAGGAGAGCGTTGTGGACCAGGGCTGGGCTGGTCCTGAAGAAGGGGACGTGGCTGAAGAAAACGGCAGTGTGCAGGGGGTGCAGAATCCTAAGGAGCTACTGGGAGTGATCACCAAATTTGCAGATCAACGAAAGCAGGAGTACCATTGCAGACCAAGCTGGTGGCCAGCATCGACTACCTGTACTTCCATCCTCTGCAGGAACAGGTATTACGAAAAAGTATATGCCTCCTGCGAACTATACTTCATTAAAAATGCCTGCAGCAAACAATGCGATCTGGGGGTACAGTGGGACTGGCACAAAAACCAAGTGGTCAAACTAAAGAAGATTCTAAAACTTCTGACAGCAGGCATATCATTGGTTGCTCGCTCAGATGATGGTACAGAGATGACGGCACTCAGCAGGACTGACATTGCTCCGCAGTACCCACTATGAAATCAATTGCTTGCGAGAGCACAGTAAACCTCCACTAACCCCAAATTTGCAAGCGAAACACCTGCAAACACGGGGGGGGGGGGGGGGGGGGGGGGGGGGGAAACATGTTTAAACAAGTAAAAAAAGCTCGACGAAGAGTTTAAAGCCGTCGGGCTCATGAGAGCGTCATCAGCAATGGGCAGATCACACACCTCAGACGGCAGCACCTCTATGCATCCACCAGCAGGCATCAACACCAGGACGCTGGTGAAAGCATGAGGGCCGTGCAGCAAACACGAAGGTCCTTTTTTAGGCCAATGCCCAGAGCGACCCTCATGGAAAACGTGCCAACCCCGCACTCCGGTGCCTCTTCCGCAGAAGAGGCAGAAGTTGAAGAAAGGGACGTACCACCCGCAACCAGGGAGGTAGGTGGAACTGGTTCCTTCCAGAACACAAAGGTGTACGACCTGTACTAACAGGGGGAATGTTACACTTGTTTTGTGAGACATGGAGGGATCATTGTCGATACCTAAAATTTAACTGGATGGGGCAACTATGGCAGAGTATAACGTTGCCTAATGGGCTAAACTTCAGCCCCAAGACTGTTCACCAAGATATTAAAACTGGCCTTGGCAATACTTAGGAAACAAAAACATATTGTCATGGTATATCTTGATGATTTATCAATTGTGAGGAAAAACCCTGGATCTAGTAAATCAGCAGTTTTTGCTACAAAATATTGGGGTGAAACTCTGGGGTCATCTCCATCCAGATAAATCTCAGTTGATGGCATCCACAACTATGGACTTTCTGAGATTTACAATTAACATCATCCATATGTCTGTAACATTGCCAAAGAGTAAAGCAGCAGACTTGGTGGAAGCCTACAACAAAATTAATTATTACAAAATAAACCATCTATTCGACAGGAGAGAAGAGTAATTGGGAAACTAGTAGCAGCATTTCCAATTACTCAGTTTGGGCCTTGCATCATTAAAGCTCAAAAAGGGCAAAAGTGCAAGAGCAAAAACACCTTCCAGGTCACTTTGATCGACCTATGCAGCTACCAACCTAAGCAATTTGGAGTTATAATGATGAAAGGGAATACTTAGCATAGTTCCAGCCCATCATTATTAGTAATCATCATTCACATTACAAATGGAGGTCAGCGCTCATGGCTGGGGAACTACTAACACTATATCCAGAACTGGTGGTAGATGGGACATTAGGAATCATCATTACTAAAAACACTGGGTATAAATTATTTAGAGATGTTGGGTGTGTTTCATAGGCTAAAAGCCTACTGCTCACAATGCACCATCTGCATGTCCGCCTACAAATTGATAATACCGCAGTGGTGGCATATATTAATCATATTGGTGGAATAAAATCAATATCATGTGTCAATATGGCCAATAGAATCTGGCTATGGTGTGTTAACATACATATTTGGCTATCAGCAAACATACCTACCAGGTAAGCTCAATACAGTGGCACACACCAGGTCATGAAAATTCAATGACAGCACCAAATGGCTGTTGGACCACAAAAAAGTTGCTGATATTACTAAAAGATAGGGACACCAGATATCGATCCATTTGCATCTAGTCCCAATCAACAGTTACCAACATATGTCGCTTGGGAACCACACTTGGGGCAACAGTAATGGACGTTACTCACTGAATTGTGGAAATTTGTTTACAATGTTTTTCCCTCCTGCTTCATCAGTCGGATCCTAAGCAAAATACATATGGTCTCAGCATCAGATGTCTTGGAAGTACCTGATTGGCCTACACAGCCATAGGTCCCTGTGGTCTTTGACAGTCTCTGAACCATAATCCACCATGCTAGATCCGGGCTGGCGGGCAGGACCATGATGACCACGGCAGCCTATCAAGAATCAACAAGGACTGGTGTAGCGTATAATACAGCTACAACCATCAACGTCCTGGGAATTCCTGTCCAGCCTTCATGTCGATGAAGGACTGAGCTGCAGCGCTATAATTATGCAGGAGTCCCCGGTCAGCTTGCTGGTGCCAGGCGCCACGACAACTCTCCATGGGATCTCACCCTCTAGTTGCCAAATTTATGAGGATTATTTACAACACTAACCCTCCTAGAGTGAGGTACTCCCAGACCTGGGACATCAGTGTTGTACTAACATTGCTAGGGGCACCAGCAATGTCCCTGTCCCTGGGGGAAAACTGACATTAAAAAACAGTATGCTGATGGTACTGGTCTCAGCTCTAGGGGTCCAGCTTCTACATAAACTGAGACTGGGGAAAAAAATGATGGCATAACCAGAAAAGATAACTTCGCATATTAGAGCATACAAGATAGACCAGGAACATCAGGACAAAATTTGGAATTCCAGGTATACCCATCTGACACCCGACTATGTGTAATGACACACCTTCTACTATACCTTAAGACTACTAAAATTTTAAGAGGAAGTAAATTTTCACTATGGGCAGCCATAAACAGCCTAATGGCCGGGTATCAACACAAACCATCTCTAGATGGCTCAGACAGGTTTGGGAGCTGCTGGGGTGGACACTGACATCTTAAATCTCTATCCACAAGGGCAACAGCAACACCGGCAGCAAGAGACAAGGAAGTGCCTATGGACCATATCCTGGCAACAGCAGGATGGTCTAGAGAAAGACCTTCCAATTCTTTATAATAAGCCAATAACCAAACCTGCGGTGTTGCAGAATCAAGTTTGAATTCTGTAATATATTTAGCCCTAGGGAGCATTATTTTGTTAAAATAAATTGTTATTGTTTTGATTGGATACATGTCTGAATATGATAACATACTTCTTCCCTTGAATGACTTCAGCAGTGAGTGAAGCATGGACTGTTCCAAGGCTTGAAATCACAGATCTTTAAAATCTTCACGTAGTCATTCACTTGACACTGAAGTAAAATAGTAGGATTTAACGAGAACTTACCAGTTTGAAGTTTGATCTTTATTTTATGGGGAGTTACGATGAGGGATTACGTGCCCTCTGCTCCCGCCCTCTATTATAAAGGTCAACTGGTATATTAGTTCTTCTTATCTTACTATGATTATTTCAATTACTATTACTGTGATTCCACACCACTGCTTTGAAGAATGTCGCGCATGCGTGCTGGCGGGGTCTTCACGTAATCCCTCATCGTAACTCCTCATAAAATAAAGATCAAACTTCAAACTGGTAAGCTCTCGTTTAATCTTACTATTAAATTTGATAATACAAGCTGTGATAATACAAGTTATTACTCTTGGTTATTTAAACTTTAGGACCATTTTCCCTGATGTTTAGTTGCACTTGCTAGGATTGCTGAGAAATGATCACCTGCGTCCACCGTTAACCCCCATGGAGGTGCAGGGATAGAGGGACATGGATTACAGTTGGGCAGAAGAGATAAGTATAACTTGGCATCATGTTCAGCCTGGACATTGTGGACCTAAAGGCTTGTTCCTGTGCTGTTTGTTCTATGTTCTATATTTATACTTAGTCATCAAATTGCTCTTTAAAAATGGCAAGTTTAGCAATTGTAATCTGGCCTTGTTTCCTCATCTAACTACATAAGGTATAACTGTGAATAGCATTGCATGGTATGTCCATATATATATTATATATATATATATATATATATATATATATATATATAGTTCACATTTATTGTCACATGCATCATTCAGTTATCTTCCTCTTTGTTCATCCATGGTCGGGGCCTAGAACCCTCTGCAGTCGCCGCTACGGACGGCCCGATGTACTGGCCTTCTTGCCGGGATGATCGAAACTACAGCGTCGGAAAGGATCGGAACACTCTCAGCGGCTTGGAGTTTCCGAATCGGCCGCTTCCTACTGGAGACCGCGGCTTCCGAAGTCCACAGGCCGCATATATACATGTGGGGAGTGCACGCTTCGGGTTCTTCACATCGCCTGTCACTCATGTAATGGTGTTCAACACAGTCAAGCTGCCAGATTGTCTTTTGATTGATTTTTGTTGATGGTTTATTGCCTGAGGTGCCTGGTCTAACAACCTCCAATGTATTAGGAGAATGTGTGAAGCTGTTTTGTCCTCTGTTCAAACCAGAACCTCTAACGTCATACTTACAATGAAAGTTTAAGACAAACATGCTCCTGACAGCAGGTAGGAAAACAGTAACCAACAATCTTTGTTTTCAGTCTGAAGAAGGGTCTCGACCCGAAACGTCACCTGTTCCTTTTCTCCAGAGATGCTGCTATCCTGCTAAGTAAAGGGCCTGTCCCACCAGCATGCAATTGCATACGTCTAGCGTGACCAAACGTGGTCGCTTGAGGCGTACGGCCGCGCGGGGCCGGTCCCACTTTGAACCGCGGAGGCATATGGAGTTGTGCGGGGCTGGTCCCGACATCGCGCGGGTCTCCGAAAATCCTGCACTGTCCGAAGATTCTGCGTGCCAATGGCCTGTCGGCCCACAGGTGCATTGAGGGCGTATGCAGCGTCTTGACGGCATACGCTAGCGCGTGGCATTGCACGATTACGTCACCGCCCGGCGTGCCGTTGCGTGATGACGTCACCACCCGACGCCGTGCGACGTCCAAGTTGGTGAGTATGATGTCGGGACCTGCCCCGCACAACTTCATACACCTCCGCGGTTCGAAGTGGGACCGGCCCCGTGCGGCCATACGCCTCAAGCCACCACGTTTGGTCGGGCTAGACACGTGCAATCGCATGCTGGTGGGAATACTCCAGCATTTAGTGCCTATCTTTGTTCTAAACTTCTGATGGCTTCACTAAGCAATCTGGAGATTTAATTAATTTACGGAAACCTGTTGCTGCAGACTTTGGAGACTTCTGTTCTAATGGTTCAGGAGTGGCTACATAAATACTGAGCTGTGTCACAGCTTGCTTTCTGCACAGGTTTATAATTCTACCAAAGTATAATGCATTTCTTACTGCAGATTTAACCACAAGGTTAGGAGAATAAGGAGTGATTGACCGCTGCACATTACCCTTAGTATGTAGGGATGCAAAAGTGGGATACCTGTATAGTGTGGACTCTGTATCTCTAAACGAATAACTAGTAACAAACTACAAATGTGTTATTTCCGTTATTGTGACCAGGATATTTAATTTTATATCTAGCTGAGAAGATGCTACAGAGCTGAGATAAAATGTGTAACAAGGTGCTCTTTATTAGACTTTCTGTACAGTAACCATGAATGTAATTTGTTGCTTGTTTATTCGGTTAAAAATCTGCAAAGAAAGATGAGTCAGACCAAAAATCTATTTTGGTTAAACTGACAGAGATAAGGGAGATCATGAAATTAGATGGATGGGGTATTAACAGATGTGAATAGATCAATAGAAAAGCCAAAACTATTGAACAGCTATTTTACGGAGTAACAGATTCAATCAATTGTCTGCTTTATTGTTAAACCTTTTAATGCAATAACCAAGTTGTCTGTTTTATTATTAAAAAGCAAAGTTCTTGTGTGTGGAAGATAATGGTAAATAGTAACAAAACCAACATGAGGTGCTGATCTAAATGGAATTAAAATGTCACATGGTGGCAATGGCATATTTGACTACTTCAATCCATCGTCTATGCTATCTCCTTGCATATTCCCATCAATCCTCTATTTATTTCCATGCAGCCTCAACCTTTTCATGCCCATCAACTCCTCCCTGATTCTCCAACGGCTATGGATAATTTACTCAATCCATTCAACCTACAAACATCCTTATCTTTCGGATAAGGGAAGAAAACGAGGCACCAGGAAGAAACCAACACAAATACAGGGAGAGTGTGCAAACTCCACACAAACAATAGAGTTGAAGATTGAACCTGGATGGCTGGACCTGTGTGGCAGCAGCACTACCTGCTGCATTCCTCTGCTGCCTTGGTCAATGGATTTTGATTGAGTAGCCATAGTTGGAGTAATGAGGAACAAAACTAAGCACGTGGAAAGAAGACTCACGTGGACTTGACTGGATGGGAAAGAGGAGGGAGAAGAACTGACTGAAGACACCCTCATCTGTGATTGAGGAGCTTTAGAGTTCAAGGGTGTGAACTGTTAATTAAATATGTGTAGCATTTTTGAATCTCATACACTCTTGATTTAAGGGGCTGTCCCACTGTGGCGACCTCATCTGCCAGTTTCGAAGAGTAGGCCCTCGACTCAAACTCGCAGCATGGTCGACAAGTGGTCCTAGGAGGTCCTAGAAGGTCACTGGAACTCTCCTTCATGCTCGAGGGAAGTTCCCATATACTCGCAGCCTCAGTTTGGTCGAGGAAAATGTTTCAGCATGTTGAAACATTTTCCACGAGTAAAAATTGGTCGACATGGTCCTTTTGAACTCGTAGTGCAGTGGAGTGGGGTCGCTATGTAGATACAGGCAGTCGAGGGCAGCCACAGGCAATCTCCTTTGCTGATCGGGCATTTTAATTGGCTCATTGGTGTTTTCAAGACCAAGGAAAACCGACCTGTAAAGTAAAATGCCCGCTAAACTTTATTATAACTTGTCTGGCTTATTAAAAGTGTTTCCTCCCTTCTCCCCCCCTTCTCTCCCCTTCTCTCCCCTTCTCTCCCCTTCTTTCCCCGTCTCTCCCCCTCTCTCCTCTTCTCTCCCCCCCACCCCCGCGCTCTCTAGAGGTCTTACCATACTCTTTGCAGCCGTCTTTTACCTTTCTATTCATCGCGGGTGTGAATTTCAGACAGCGCTCCCCTACTTTCCCTGGCCCCCGCCTTTGCTGTGTGTGTGTGTGTGTGTGTGTGTGTGTGTGTGTGTGTGTGTGTGTGTGTGTGTGTGTGTGTGTGTGTGTGTGTGTGTGTGTGTGTGTGTGTGTGTGTGTGTGTGTGTGTGTGTGTGTGTGTGTGTGTGTGTGTGTGTGTGTGTGTGTGTGTGTGTGTGTGCTTGTCTGTCGATCCAGCTCAAGGTTTTTCAGACGAGTACCCTCGAGCTTGAAGGTCGAAGACAGTTGCTGAAAGGTTGCGTCAGTGGGACATGCCCATTACTGCAAAAACACTGCTGGTTGCTGTTTTATTTGTTTTGCCCAAGGGATGTGGGATCAGAGTCAAGGTCATCATTTAATTATCATTCTTAATTGGCCTTAGGAGGATAATGAGGAACTGACTTTATAACCTCCCAGAGTGCTTGTGGTGAAGGGCCTCTCAATTGTGTCCAGTGATGCTAGATTATTGGTCAATAGTGTTCTCTGGGTTGTTACTGCACGTTACTGCACTGCATAATGACAGCACGTCATCGGGTGGCACCACGTGTGGCAGCCTCGCCAGCAGCTGTCTGTCCTTTCATCCTTTTTTTATTTTTAGTCCGTATAAAAGTTTGTTTTTTGAGGTATTTTAATCTTTTTTATGTGGGGGCGGGGAGGGGGGAATGGGAAAACATTTTTCTCAGTAACTACCTGGTCGAGGGTGCGTTCTTTTTCTCCGAGCCTCATCTTCGCCCCCCTCCCCCCTCGCGGCCTACCATCTAGATTGGCGAGGCCTTTCCTGCCAGAGACCGACCAGAGCTTCAGCTTGATCTTGATCTCTCTGACTGGGTAGGGGATCCTCAGATTATGACTCAAGAACAGGAGGATTGCAGCCATATTTCAAAGTTACAATGATATCTGATTTGGAGACTAATATGTATTAGACTAATATGAGAGTATTTGGCAGAAAAGTGGCAAGAAACATTGGTGAATTCATGCAATTATTAAATGAGGATTTGTTTTATTCTGAATCTCATCAATCTTCTGAGCACCACTGGTGTTGCTGTCATGCAGCAGGAAGAGAATTGTTCCATGCTGATGTGCCATGTCACTCATGGAAAGGCTTCATGAAGCTCCAAAGACATACAGGTATGTTTTGACTTGGTAATCTCGACTTGGTATAAGTGTAAATTGTCCCTTGTGTGTGTAGAATAGTTAATATGCAGGGATCGCTGGTTGGTGCGGACCCGGGGGCCGAAGGGCCTTCTCCACGCTGTATCTCTAAACTAAACTAAAAAAACCTCAGATGTTCAATCCCTTGCTGTGAAATATTCAGCCCCTGATGTGTTTTTTAGCCACAGTAATTGTGTCCAGTGTTGCTAGATTACTGGTCAATAGTGATCCCTGGGTAGTTTATGGCAAGGATTCAGAGATTATATGATTAAGTGGACAAAATAAGGCTCAGAGAGCCCAAAATAGACTATTAGATAAGACCAAGAGATGATCATTTTCTGGGACTTTTAAAATGTGAAATGCTTTTTGCCACTTATCAGCCAAAGCTCAAATTGCTGTCTATTTCTGTCAGTGCATGGACACAGACTAATGACTCATTGTCCCTAATTGAGTTCTTAAGTCTAGGTTTAATTTAGATGTATTATTCTCACATCTACTGAGGTGCAGTGAAAAGCAAAGATCTTATAGTGAAAAGCTTTGTTTTGAGTGTGACACAAACATGCCAGACACTGTATACCATATATACAAACAATCAAGTCAAACTCAATTACAATCGAAAGAGCAAAAGAGAACAGTGCAGCGTTGCAATGCGTGATATGTAGGAAGGAACTACAGATGCTGGTTTAAACTGAAGATAGACACAAAAAGCTGGAGTAACTCAGTGGGACAGGCAGAATCTCTGGAGAGAACAAATGGGTGACGTTTCAGGTCCGTCACTCATTCCTTCTCTCCAGAGATGCTGCCTGTCCCGCTGAGTTACTCCAGCTTTTTATGTCTATCTTCTTTATAATGCACGAGTTGCAGAGATAAAGTCCCCAATGTCCTCCAAGGAGTAGAGATTAATCAGACACGAACCCAGCTTATGGAAAGACCATACAGGGGTCTGATAACAGAGGGTAAGAAGCTGTTTCTGAGTCGAGTAGTGATGCTTTCAAGCTTCTATACCTTCTGCCTGATGGGAGCAGGGAGAAGGAATGGCCAGGGTGGGGCAAGTCTTTGATTATGTTGGCTGCTTTTCTGAGGCAGCGTGAAGAGTAGATGGAGTTAATGATGGGAAGGTTGGTCTGATGATTGGGCTACATCTGTAGCTCGTAGTTCAAGATGGAGGCATAGGTTTTGAGTTACCAGTTCCACAGTTCTCCACACTGTTTCTCTGTTGAGATTACACCTTCTCTAGCCAACAATGGACCTATCAGACACCGCCCTGCATGAGGTAATTTGTGGATGGTCCTGATTAGTCCTGGTCTTTTCTCGCCTCCAGCTTTTCACCTCTCAACATTCTCAAGACAGCACGGTGGCGCAGCGGTAGAGTTGCTGCCTTACAGCGCCAATGACTGGTTGATCCTGACTACAGGTGCTTGTCTATATGATGTTTGTTCGTCTCCTCATAACCAGCAGGGTTTTCTCTGGGATCTCTGGTTTCTTCCCATACTCCAAAGTTGTGCAAGTTTGTAGGCTTATTGGTTGGTAAATAATCACTAGTGTTTGTAGGATAGTGTTAGGGTTTAGGGATCGCTGGTTGGCGCAGATTCGGTGGGCGGAAGGTCCTGTTTCTGCGCAGTTTCTCTAAACTCAACTAAACTAAACTATATGCTAAGTCATCCATTTAATGGGATTCACATCTTGAGATCTGGTGAGAAAATGAGAAGTATGAATACCAAAGTTGAACAACAAAAATGGAAGGATGGGAGAGGGCATGTGGGTATATAATATGTCAATTAAATATATAAATGCACTGAGGCAGATTGTCTGAAATCCTGCTGGCAGTAACATCTGTAACTGTTGCCACTCACAAGCCTTTCTCCTCTCAAGGTTATGATTCCAGTTTAGGTGCATTGTGGAAGTGTTGCCCTTCCAACTTGCCAGTTGCTAGACCAGGATTGCCTGCATTTGTCACTGAACTCCCAATTTGTAACTGAGCAAAGGCTGCTCTCCTTTATGCCTTGCAAGGTTTCTACTGTCATCAATCAAGACAGTGCATCTGGATAGTGGGGATATTGGGGGGATGCTAGCGAGTCTGGAGATGCATCAGGAAGGAGTTCTTGGCTCCTTAAAGCACCGGTGAAACTAGCAACTGCACCAGATCAAGTCTGTGAGGGGTACAGTCCTGGTCCTGTTGTGATCAATCACTGCATTTGAGATTGAGCTGCAATTTGGAACCGTGAGAAGGAACGGAGCCCAGATTAGCCCACATGTAGCCCATTTCAGTACAGCTGTTGGGAAAATATAAAGCTGATCTTAACTCTCACAGGAAGCAAGTTCAGAATCAGGTCATTTATTATATTTCTGCAACAGTAAATGGCTTCACTTTGCATGTTGTTGAGGTGTTTGGGTGATTGTACTGAGGTATTGTCAATCTCGTATGTAAAATTCAGAGCCTTGCAAAGTGGGAGCATGCAAGAAGGTGACAGATTTGAATATAGTCAGCATGTTGCTTCCTGTCTATGATCACTCGGGTCATATAAAGGTTCCAGATAAAATAGGCAATGGGGTAAACAACAGGTAGATATCCTTACTCAGTCGACCACTTTAATAATGAAACACTGCACTTTAAACAGGTCCGAAATGTTACACCTTATGTGAGAACAGTTCATGAATCAACATTATTGATATTGCTTTTGGTTTACTATTGTCATGTGAATTGAGACATAGTCTCAATTTTCTTTGAAAGCTACCCAAATAAATCATACTATATATCTATATTACTAAAAGTCTGATCTTGACGGCTTTTGGCTCACTGTGCTGTGATTTCCAAGAGAACGCTGCCACCTACGGCCGTCATATTTGGCCACCTCGCTCAGAGCCCCCCTCCGCCTTCCTGGACCAGAGGATTTGTCCCATTGATGAAAAATCAGAGAGATATTAATGTTTTTTTTTACATTGCCATTCTCTCTGCTGCCCCTGCTGGTGGGGGGGAGGGACTATAAGACCCAAAAATGGTGTGCCTCACTCAGTCTCTGCAAGATGGAGGAAGCCAGAGGGTCACGTGTCTATGAACTCTGAATAACATTGAACACATGTCTACTCAACTGTGAGTGCCCTTAATGTGGTTTGAAAATGAAAATATGGTTGGTTTGAAGTAAACAGGCACTGCATGCAAATGGTTGTTGGGGGGGGGGGGGGGGGGGGGGGGGGTGGGTTGAAGTAAAAAGGCACTGCATGCAAATTGTGTTTTGGGGGGGGGGGGGGGGGTTGGGTTGAAGTAATAAGGCACTGCATACAAATGGTTGTTTGGTGGGGGTTGGGTTGAAGTGAAAAAGCACTGCATGCAAATGGTTGTTTGGGTGGTTTGGTTTGAAGTAAAAAGGCACTGCATGCAAATGGTTGTTTGGGGGGTTTGGGTTGAAGTGAAAAGGCACTGCATGCAAATGGTTGTTTGGGGGGTTTGGGTTGAAGTTAAAAGGCATTACATGCAAATGGATGTTTGGGGGTTTTGGGTTGAAGTTAAAAGGCACTACATGCAAATGGTTGTTTGGGGGCTTTGGATTGGAGTGAAAAGATAACGGCATGCAAATGGTTGTTTGGGGGGTTAGGGTTGAAGTAAAAAGGCACTGCATGCAAATGGCTGTTTTAGGCATTTGGATTGAAGTGAAAAGACGCTGCATGCAAATGGCTGTTTGGGGGGTTTGGATTGAAGTGAAAAGGCACTCCATGCAAATGGTTGTTTGGGGGCTTTGGGTTGAAGTGAAGAGGCACTGCTGTTTGTCTAAACTTGACAACTTCCTGTTTGCACTATATTGATTTTAGATAAAACGCTACCACTTACTAGCAATGTTACAAAATTTTGAGATTTAAAAAATCAAGTCTGCAATTTATCCCATCAGATAAAGCATAACAATAAGTTTAATTTGACACCTAATTCACTTTTATATCTCAAGTAATAAAAAAGTTATGGCCATTTTCATACCCGGAAATTAGCATCTTGTTCCCTATTGATTTTCTATGGACATTACAAAAAAAAGCTGTGATCGAGGACAGTCAAAAGCCCATAACTTTCTTAAAAATTAAGAGAACTGAATGAAATTTTCAGTTATCATAGATTGAACCATTCTGAAACAAATATAAAATAATCTTACTTGGAGGACCTGAAATGAAAGCATATAATTAGTTAGTTACCCCAATTGTAGCTAATTTCAAACTTCAATTACTAGATCTAAACATCTATCCATTTCTTAATAAATGATTAACGTTTTTAAATAGCCTAAGTGTCCAAATAATATTCACAAATAATTCACAATAAAACATGATTTTAAAATCTCATTTACATCAATTTATAGGCCAAATGGAAGGAATTTAGTGTTCAATTGCTGTAAATTAAAGTCAATTTAAATCGGCTTTCTAGTGGGATCCTGTGAACGCGCTGGTTTAGAACGTTCACATTGCGCTGGATTTGTGCCCTCAAATGCCCAGAAAAATACTGCGGGATATAAAGAGCCCAAAATGAACTATTCGCTATAGAAAACTTTATATACAGGGTTCTTAAGAAGCCCCTTTTAATGTAAAAATAAGGTACATACCTTTAATTGTTTGCTTTATAAAACCCTGGGGCTGCGAGAGGTTGCGGGTTGAGAGAGTGGTTTTTAAACTACTATAACTATTATACAAGGCCATAAAAACTAATAATACCTTTTGCGACGGGGTCTTTCAGCGATTTTCCGTTAATGATTTACTAGGCTGAACATTTTCGATTGCGACAGCCTAGTAAAAATCGCGTTTTAAACCCGCCCCCTCTAAACAGCGCCAAAATCACACACACGGGGTAGGGGCAGATGCTCAGCCACGATTCAGGTAGGTTTTGTAACATACCTACACTTACGGCTGTGATTTTTGGCCATCTTACTCAATCCCCCTCTGCTCATCAGGTGCAGAGGATTCTTCCCATCAATGAAAACCAAAAGTGTTAATAGTGTTTAAAAAATGTTGGGAATTACTCTCCTGTTGATCACGCCATGAAGGCCACACCTTTTCCGGTGGGAGGGGGAGGGATTATAAAACCCGGAAGTGTGGCTCAGTCTCTGCATGATGGGGGAGGGTAAGATCACGACTCTGTCTTAGCTGTGAATCAACTGAACACACTGAACGTCTACTGAACTGTGAGTGTGGTGTTTTGTGTGGTTTTATGGTGGATTTTATGGGGGTTTCACTCTGCTTGAAATAGTTTGAAACTGCATTTGAATCTGGTGGCCTTGCACGAAATGGTATGAAACTGCATTTGAATGTGGTGTCGTTGCACCATGCATGAAATGGTATGAAACTGCATTTGAATTTGGTGGCCTTGCACGCTCCTTGAAATGGTATGAAACTGCACTTGAATTTGGTGGCCTTGCATCCTGCTTGAAGTGGTTGAAAACGGCATTTGAATTTGAACCTGAATTTGGTGGCCTTGCACCCTGCTCGTAGAGGTAAGAAACTGCACTTGAATTTGGAGGCCTTGCACTCTGCTTGAAATGGAATTTCAAGGAATAGCCGTGAGTCAACTGCCAGCCCACCAGCTGTGAGTGAGCTGCCAGCGCATCAGGCTTGAGGGACTGAGCTGCCACCCCAAGAATCCATTTGGCCCACAATGTCCATACTAGCCCTCTGCTGCAGAAAGCCCCCCGGGGGGTGGGGGGGGTCCATACAAAGCTCTTTCCTCCACAATCTTCCTTTATTGCAGAGAAGTGAGAATAAGGATGAAGGTGGTGTGGAAAGAATCTATTGAAGGGATGATTGAGGGCAAAACACTCAGAGTTGAGAGGGGCTGTCAGTGTAACAGAGTGGGTGGAGGGGGTCTGAAATACTGAAGAGTCACTGAACATGAGTCGACGTGGTTAGGAGGTGATTGCAGGCAGTTCCATTCAGGGGGCTTGAGGAGGCTGCTATGAAAATAATGTGGGGACTGGGGAACCTCATAGGGGGCTAGGGAGATGATGGGGAACTCTGGGGTGATGAGGGGAAACTCCAGAGAAACAAGAGGGCCCCCAAGAAGATGATGAGGAGCCAAAGTGATAACAAAGATGCTAGGCAGATGAAAATTAGCTTGGGGAATAGATGGAAGGGTATAGGGAGATAATGTGGAGCTGAGATATGAAAAGGAAAACACAGAGATAGTCAGGAAAATTAAGAAAAAAAATTAGAAGTGCTCAGTATCTAGTTGAGAAAATAGGAATGTGTAGGTAGGATCAGCAGATGCTGGTTTAAACCAAAGAAAGGTTGGAGTAACTCAACGAGCCCTGACTCTGTCTGAACAAGGGCCTCCACCTGAAACGTCGTCTATTCCTTTTCTCCTGAGATGCTGTATGATCTGTTGCTTTACTCCAGCTCTTTGTGTCTGTCTGTGAAAACAGGAATACGGTACCTTGAGGGGACGAGAGAAAATGTGGAGCTGGGAAGATGATGTGGGTTACAAAGGAACGATGATGTCGGAGGCAGAGTCAAATGCACAGAAATTGTAGGAGGGGTATGGGGAGATGATGATGGGGAGATGATGAGGCTGATGGTGAAATGATAAATGGGCGAGAGTAACTCTGAGGGATGGGGAAGATTATGGGGGCATTGGAAGATGATGAGCCAACCGGGGAGATGATGAGGTCAGTGGGGTGTTGGGGAGCTAATAAAGGGGCTGGGGGAGTTTTGGGGAATCCAGAGGTGACAAAGAGGGTGGAAAAATTGCTGAGATGCTAGGCAGACAGTATGGAGTTAAGAAGAGATTGTGGAGGAAGGAGATGATGGAGGCAGTGGGAATATAATATTAGGGCTTTGAAATGTTGAAGATTTGTTCTAGAGGTGATTATGCTGTATTAGGGGGTGGGTTGGGGGACTGTGCATGTGTGTGGCTTGGCGGAGCAGGGGCCCGGTTGATGTCAATGAGGAGGGGCAAGACAAGACAAGAGACATTTATTGTCGCATGCACTAATTGGTACAATGAATTTTGAATTAGCATACAGCCATACGAATAAAAAGAACACAATAGAATTTTTACATGCACATCCCCACAAAGCAGAATCAACGTTTCCCACTGCAAAGGAAAGCAAAAAAGTTCAGTCCTCTTCCTCTTTGGTCACCCGTACCCGGGGCCTTTGACCTCTCCGCATTTGCCGCAACGGCGGCCCAATGTTTCAGGCCCTCTCGCCGGGATGATCAGAACTCCGACGTCGGAACGGAGAACACTCTCAACAACATGGAGTTTCCGAATCGGCCACTTCCTACTGGCCACTTCCTCCTACTCCCGAAGTCCACATGCTTAGCTGGGCGGAGATATAACGCTGGCAACCCCGGCAACGATACCAGGCTCCGCGATGTTAAAGTCAGCGCCGCCCGTGGCTGGAAGCGCTGCAGACCACAGCTCCATGATGTTAAAGTCAGCTGGCCCAACACTCTGGAGCTCCACATGGCGATCCTCGGTAAGGCATCACCCACTCCACGATGGTAATGCAGTGCTGTGTCGCTGCTGAAGCTCTGGCTGGTCTCCGGCAGGAAAGGCCGCGCCAATCCAGATGGTAGGCCGCGAGGGGGGCGGGGCGAAGATGCGGCTCAGAGAAAGGAAAAGAATAAATCAGGGAAGGTAGCACATCCGTGGATAACAAGGGAAATCAGGGATAGTATCAAAACAAAAGGTGAAGCATACAAATTAGCCAGAAAAAGCAGCCTACCGGAGGACTTGGGAGAAATTCAGAGTCCAGCAGAGAAGGACAAAGGGCTTAATTAGGAAAGGGCAAATAGATTATGAAAGAAAACTGGCAGGGAACATAAAAACAGACTGCAAAAGTTTTTATAGATATGTGAAGAGAAAATGATTAGTTAAAACAAATGTTAGGTAAATTGAATGGATTAAAGGCCGATAAATCCCCAGGGCCAGATAGGCTGCATCCCAGTGTGCTTAAGGAAGTAGCCCCAGAAATAGTGGATGCATTAGTGATAATTTTTCAAAACTCTTTCGATTCTGGAGTAGTTCCTGAGGATTGGAGGGTAGCTAATGTAACCCCACTTTTTAAAAAGGGAGGGAGAGAGAAAATGGAGAATTACAGACCAGTTAGTATAACATCGGTAGTGGGGAAACTGCTAGAGTCAGTTATTAAAGATGGGATAGCAGCACATTTGGAAAGTGGTGAAATCATTGGACAAAGTTAGCATGGATTTATGAAAGGTAAATCATGTCTAACAAATCTTATAGAATATTTCGAGGATGTAACTTGTAGAGTGGATAAGGGAGAACCAGTGGATGTGTTATATCTAGATTTTCAGAAGGCTTTTGACAAGGTCCCACATAAGAGATTAGTATACAAACTTAAAGCACATGGTATTGGGGATTCAGTATTGATGTGGATATAGAACTGGCTGGCAGACAGGAAGCAAAGAGTAGGAGTAAACGGGTCCTTTTCGCAATGCCAGGCAGTGACTAGTGGGGTACCGCAAGGCTCAGTGCTGGGACCCCAGCTATTTACAATATATATTAATGATTTGGACGAGGGAATTTAATGCAACATCTCCAAGTTTGCGGATGACTCAAAGCTGGGGGGCAGTGTTAGCTGTGAGGAGGATGCTAGGAGGCTGCCAGGTGACTTGGATAGGCTGGGTGAGTGGGAAAATGCATGGCAGATGCAGTATAATGTGGATAAATGTGAGGTTATCCACTTTGGTGGCAAAAACAGGAAACCAGGCTATTATCTGAATGGTGGCCGATTAGAAAAAGGGGAGATGCAACGAGACCTGGGTGTCATGGTACACCAGTCATTGAAAGTAGGCATGCAGGTGCAGCAGGCAGTGAAGAAAGTGAATGGTATGTTAGCATTCATAGCAAAAGGGTTTGAGTATAGGAGCAGGGAGGTTCTACTGCAGTTGTACTGGGTCATGGTGAGACCACACCTGGAGTATTGCGTACAGTTTTGGTCTCCTAATCTGAGGAAAGACATTCCTGCCATGGAGGGAGTACAGAGAAGGTTCACCAGACTGATTCCTGGGATGTCAGGACTTTCATATGAAGAAAGACTGGATAGACTCGGCTTGTACTCGCTAGAATTTAGAAGATTGAGGGGGGATCTTATAGAAACTTACAAAATTCTTAAGGGGTTGGACAGGCTAGATGCAGGAAGATTGTTCCCGATGTTGGGGAAGTCCAGAACAAGGCGTCACAGTTTAAGGATAAGGGGGAAATCCTTTAGGACTGAGATGAGAAAAACATTTTTCACACAGAGAGTGGTGAATCTCTGGAATTCTCTGCCACAGAAGGTAGTTGAGGCCTGTTCAGTGGCTATGTTTAAGAGGGAGTTAGATGTGGCCCTTGTGGCTAAAGGGATCAGGGGGTATGGAGAGAAGGCGGGTACAGGATACTGAGTTGGATGATCAGCAATGATTATATTGAATGGCGGTGCAGGCTCGAAGGGCCGAAGGTCCGAATGGCCTATTCCTGCACCTATTTTCTATCTGTCTATGTTTTTATGCATCCTCGAACAGGTAGTGACTTAGAAAAACAGTCTCCCATTCCCCCACATAAAAAAGACTAAATGACCTCCAAAAACAAACTTTTAGTGAGACTAAAAAAAAAATAACGAATGAATGGACAGATAGCTGCTGGCGATGCTGCCGCATGCGGCACTACCCGATGAAGCAGGGATTTTAGAAGGAAACCAACAAAACTGAAGAAACATCTGGCTGGAGAAATATGAATGCCTCAGACCTTCAAGGAATAGCCTAGATGATATCAAATCCTTTAACACCAATATAATGCCAAGGAAACTTTCATGTGCATTTATCTGAGTGCACAGGCCCTCAGCTTCATGCTGCTAGAAGAGTGTTAGTCTGGATCATGGGCTCAAACCATTGAAGTGAGATATGATTTCACAAATTCCTTAATTAAATACAATAAAGACATTTTGATGTTGAGCTTACTAATATTCTGTAACGTTACTTATGGCCTCATTCACTGGGCTTATGACAGGAACAGTCAAATAAATACATCCAAGTTAGCACTGGCTTGTGAATTTTTCTGCTTCTTCTTGAAATGTATTGTTAGATTTTTGAGTTAGACAGTGAAAAGTCATTTGCTGCTATCTATTTTTTATTTGATGCTGCTTGATATACTTGGAGCTGTTGTCATTTAAAAAAAAAAATGTAGGCATGATCTGTCCAAACAGGTGACGGATGTTGAAAGCGATTATAATTTGATTTGAACATCTAAATTTACAGCTGTCAGTTTAAGCTGTTAATGAGCCTGCAGTGTCACTACCTCATCTATCATTGATGCTCCTTTACCTGTGATGTAACACTTCACAATTGTTATGCGAACAGGCCCATCGGCCCACCGAGTCCGCGCCGACAAGTGGTCCCTACACACCAACGTTATCCTACACACACTAGGGACAATTCACATTTATACCAAACCAATTTACCTAAAAACCTGTATGGCTTTGGAGTGTGGGAGGAAACCGAAGATCTTGGAGAACGTGCAAATGCTGTACAGACAGCACCCATAGTCGGGATCAAACCCAGGGCTCTGGCACTGTAAGAGCTGTAAGACAGCAACTCTACCACTGCGCCACCATGCTGCCCGTGGTCTGCTGATCTCAGAAAAAGCAAAAATCCTCCATTAGAATCACTATGTTCTTACTTTCTATTAAATTGATCTCCTCAGACATTCACCTTCCCGTATATTTTCCAAAAACAAATCCTCATAACGTCAACCAAGTAGAAATTTTGGACATGTTCGGATATGGCAAAAGTGAGCCAGTGGGGGCTCATAAGATCAAACAAAGTTTGCCACAGAAGGTATTTGAGTCCATTCTGCCCCAGAAGGTAGTTGAGGCCAGTTCATTGGCTATATTTAAGAGGGAGTTAGATGTGGCCCTTGTGGCTAAAGGGATCAGGGGGTATGGAGAGAAGGCCGGTACAGGATACCGAGATGGATGATCAGCCATGATCATATTGAATGGCAGTGCAGGCACGAAGGGCCGAATGGCCTACTCCTGCACCTATTTTCTATGTTTCTATGGTTCTAAAGTTGGGGAGTGGAATGTAAATGAAAAGAATGGACTGTGAATTTCCTTTTGCCGTCTCTGCTCTTTTCTCCCATTTGATTTTTGCAATTACAAAAAAAATGTTCCTTTTAATAATGGAACTATATATAATTATGAGAGGCATAGAGAAGGTACACTGTCAGAATCATTTTCTCAGGGTGCAAATGTCAAAGAACACACAGCCAATGGTCAGTGGAACAAACAGATTTGATAGTAGCTATTAAGATGAATATGCAGGGGTGAATGGAAATGGATCTGGCATCGGCAGAGAAGATTAGATTAACTTCAAAGGTAAACTAAGGCAGTGACTTCACAATGAATGGTAGGGCCCTGGATAGTTTTGTAGAGCAGAGGGATCTAGGGGTACAGGTGCACAGTACCCTGAAAGTCGCGTCCAAGGTAGATAGGGTAGTACAGGGTGTTGATACAATGGTCTTCATCATTGAAATAATTGATTGCATTAAGTTGGGATGTTACAGTTGCAAAAGTTGTTGGCAAGGCCGCATTTGGAGTATAGTCTTCAGTTATGGTCTCCCTAATATTGTCATTAAGCAGGAAGAGCGTAGAGAAGATTTACAAGGATGTTGCCAGGACTTGAGGGCCTGAGCTATAGGAAGAGATTAGACAAGTTAGGACTTTATTCCATGGGAGTCAGGAGACAAAGAGGAGATCTTATAAAGGAGTATAAAAGCATGTGGGTAATTGATAGGGTGAATGCACAAATATTTTTATTTCAGTTAGTGGAGCAAAAACCAGAAGGCACAGTTTTAAGGTGAGGGAGAAAGATTTAATATGAACCTGTTGGGCAACTTTTCACACAGTGGGTTGCGGATATATGGAATGTACTGCCAGAGGAGGTAGATGAGGCTGGTACAATAACAACATTTAAAACACATTTGGACAGGTATTCAGGATGAAAAGGTTTAGAGGGATATGAGCCAAATACGGGCAAATTGGATTAGCTTAGATGGGGCATATTGGTGGGCATGGCCGAGTTGGGCCGAAGGGCCTGCTTCCATGCTGTATGACTCTTGTACTATATGGATCAGCAACTTGTTCAGTGAAGACATTGTGGGTTGAATGGCCTGTTCCTGTGCTGTACTGTTCTATGTTCTATGAATGTACTAAGGATCAGTACATGCTGGCAAGGTTGATCTTGTTGTGTGTATATATATATACAATATAATGTTGTATTGTAGCCAATTGCCAGAGCTTGCTTCGCATAATTTCAGTATTAAACCTTTATCTCCTTTGGGCTAGATATCTTCCTAACCCTGGTTATTTCTTTCTGCATTTCTATCTACCTGGCAATTAAATTCTCCAGTATCCTCTGTTAAAGTATTTTTATATTTCATTTCTGCTCTTCAAATTCTTGAGGTTGGTAATCTGAAGTCAAATTTTTTTTTCAGGTTTCAAAGTATTTTTTGTTGATAAGAATCCTGCTTATTTGCCTTTACTTCTGATTTCCTGGTAATATAAGCAAGTGTATTAATCATGTAATCATCTGTCAACCAGGCGCCAGGTAGTCAAGATGGGAGGGAATACATCGAAGTCCCTCACCCTGAGCACAGGATCGCCTCAGGGTTGCGTCCTCAGCCCCCTATTGTACTCCCTGTACACACATGACTGTGTGGCTAGGTTCAGCTCCAATTCAATAATTAAGTTTGCTGATGACACTGTGGTGGTGGGCCTGATCTCAGACAACGACGAGAAGGCCTGCCGGGAGGAAGTGGCTGGTCTAGCACTCTGGTGCCAGGATAACAGCCTCCTCTTGAACATCAAAAAAACGAAGGAGCTGATCGTGGACTTTAGGAGGGCACATCATCCGAGGACGTACACTCCATTGAGGATAAATGGGGATCCTGTGGATAGGGTGAACTGTTTTAAATATCTGGGAGTCCACATCTCCGAGGATATGACATGGGTATCACCCGCCTCAGCACTCGTGAGTAAGGCAAGGCAGCGCCTTTACCACCTCAGGCAATTGAGGAAATTCAGAGTGTTTCCGAGGATCCTCCAGTGCTTCTACGCAGCGGCGGTGGAAAGTATCTTGTCCGGGAACATTACAATCTGGTTTGGGAATTGCTCTGCCAAGGACAAGAAGGCTCTGCAGAGAGTAGTGCGTTCGGCCAAACGCACTATGGGAACTTCACTTGCCCCCCTGCAGGAACTATACATCAGGAGGTGCAACTCCAGAGCCAACAATACCATGAGAGACCCCTTCCACCCCTGCAACGGACTGTTCCAGCTGCTACGGTCAAGCAAACGCCTCCATTGCCATACGGTGAGAACAGAGAGGTTGAGAAGGAGTTTCTTCCCAGAGGCCATTCGGACTGTAAACGCCTATCTCACCAAGGACTAACTCTACTGAACGTTTTTCCTTCCATTATTTATTATGTAAAGGTATATGTGTGTTATGATTGTGTTTATAGTTTGTTTGGTGGTTTGGTTATTTGTCTTTTGGCACAAAAGTCCGCGAGCATTGCCACTTTCATTTCACTGTACATCTCGTATGTGTATGTGACAAATAAACATGACTTGACTTGACTTGACCTCCTATATTAAATTAGCTTGGGCATTTACTAAGTCTCTACCTTCTCAATTATTTTTGCACACTTAAAACTAATTCCAACTTCAATAGTGAAACCTCAGATATGCTTGATAGGAAAATGCTTTGGCACACATATCTATGAATCTGTGTGCTTTTAACATGATGGCAAGTTATTGATTGTTTACTAACCATTTCACTACACTTCGCAGAAAAATATATTTAGCTGCTTGTGTTGTGTCTTGTTGGATCCTGCCTCAACATGCTTGGAATCAATTACATTTTATAACCATCCAGTAAAAATGAATTTAAATGCTATTTTCCTGTAGCATTGGACTGAATTTAAAAACAGACAGACAGTCTATTCAGCCCAACACATTTTTTGTTCCATACCAGCCACCTTCCACCTTTTTGCTCCATACCGGCTCCTCCTCCTCCCTTTATCCTTCCTTCTCCCCCCCTACCCCCCATCAGTCTGAAGAAGGGTTTCGGCCCAAAACGTCGCCTATTTCCTTCGCTCCATAGATGCTGCTGCACCGCTGAGTTTCTCCTGCATTTTTGTGTACCTTCCACCTTAATTTATTTCAGTGCAACAACATATAATTGTTAACACAACAACATACTGAAGAAGCGTCACCTAGTCCTTTTCTTCAGAGATGCTGCCTGACCCGTTGAGTGACTCCAGCGTTTTGTGTCTATCTTCGGTGTAAACCAGCATCTGCAGTTTCTCCCTAAACATATTCTTCTTTTCCTTTCTCCCTTAGGTACATCTGGCTTCCCCTTGATATTTGTATAGTTGGAAATTGTGCTGATTCTACAATGATGCGCAGGAGAATATCTATGGAAGATGTTCATTTTACGGTGCACTTTGTAAAATTCTACACACTGGAGATAATTCGAACATGCGTGGCTGTTGAAGTTGCTTGTTAGCGAATCACAGCTATACATTCCCTCAATTTTGTTTTGCATCTAGTTGGGTAATAGCTGATCTGATTACCTACAGCTCTCAAGTCGAGAGACAAGAGTGTTTTATTATCATGTGTCCCAAAACAGAACAAGGAAATTCTTACTTGTAGCAGCACAACAGATATGTAAACGTGGTACTCTGTAAACGCCAAAATAAACACCAAAACAAGTATTTATACAGATCCACCACTGATTTTTCTGGCAACTGGTAGTCTGACATCTTTTTAAATCTGCACTTGAAATCCTCCCTATAAGTCTCCCAAAAATGTTGTGCCTAGGTTGGAAGAGGCGGCCGA